>NC_091474.1:218629724-218968955 GCF_036971445.1 Narcine bancroftii | reverse complement strand
TACAGGGAGAAAAGACGAGGTACGAAGGCAATTCAGGGAGAAAAGACGAGGTACGAAGGCAATACAGGGAGAAAAGACAAGGTACTAAGACAATTCAGGGAGAAAAGACAAGGTACTAAGACAATTCAGGGAGAAAAGACAAGGTACTAAGGCAATACATGGAGAAAAGATGAGTTACGAAGGCAATTCTGGGAGAAACGACAAGGTACTAAGGCAATACAGGGAGAAAAGACAAGGTACTAAGACAATTCGGGGAGAAAAGACAAGGTACTAAGGCAATACAGGGAGAAAAGATGAGGTACGAAGGCAATTCTGGGAGAAACGACAAGGTACTAAGGCAATACAGGGAGAAAAGACAAGGTACTAAGACAATTCAGGGAGAAAAGACAAGGTACGAAGGCAATACAGGGAGAAAAGACGAGGTACGAAGGCAATACAGGGAGAAAAGACGAGGTACGAAGGCAATACAGGGAGAAAAGACAAGGTACTAAGACAATTCAGGGAGAAAATACAAGGTACTAAGACAATTCAGGGAGAAAAGACAAGGTACTAAGGCAATACAGGGAGAAAAGACGAGGTACGAAGGCAATTCTGGGAGAAACGACAAGGTACTAAGGCAATACAGGGAGAAAAGACAAGGTACTAAGACAATTCAGGGAGAAAAGACAAGGTACGAAGGCAATACAGGGAGAAAAGACGAGGTACGAAGGCAATACAGGGAGAAAAGACGAGGTACTAAGGCAATACAGGGAGAAAAGACGAGGTACGAAGGCAATACAGGGAGAAAAGACGAGGTACGAAGGCAATACAGGGAGAAAAGACGAGGTACTAAGGCAATACAGGGAGAAAAGACGAGGTACGAAGGCAATTCAGGGAGAAAAGACGAGGTACGAAGGCAATACAGGGAGAAAAGACAAGGTACTAAGACAATTCAGGGAGAAAAGACAAGGTACTAAGACAATTCAGGGAGAAAAGACAAGGTACTAAGGCAATACAGGGAGAAAAGATGAGGTACGAAGGCAATTCTGGGAGAAACGACAAGGTACTAAGGCAATACAGGGAGAAAAGACAAGGTACTAAGACAATTCAGGGAGAAAAGACAAGGTACTAAGGCAATACAGGGAGAAAAGATGAGGTACGAAGGCAATTCTGGGAGAAACGACAAGGTACTAAGGCAATACAGGGAGAAAAGACAAGGTACTAAGACAATTCAGGGAGAAAAGACAAGGTACGAAGGCAATACAGGGAGAAAAGACGAGGTACGAAGGCAATACAGGAGAAAAGACGAGGTACTAAGGCAATACAGGGAGAAAAGACGAGGTACGAAGGCAATACAGGGAGAAAAGACAAGGTACGAAGGCAATACAGGGAGAAAAGACGAGGTACTAAGGCAATACAGGGAGAAAAGACAAGGTACGAAGGCAATACAGGGAGAAAAGACGAGGTACGAAGGCAATACAGGGAGAAAAGACAATGTACTAAGACAATACAGGGAGAAAAGACAAGGTACGAAGGCAATACAGGGAGAAAAGACGAGGTACTAAGGCAATACAGGGAGAAAAGATGAGGTACGAAGGCAATTCTGGGAGAAACGACAAGGTACTAAGGCAATACAGGGAGAAAAGACAAGGTACTAAGACAATTCAGGGAGAAAAGACAAGGTACTAAGGCAATACAGGGAGAAAAGATGAGGTACGAAGGCAATTCTGGGAGAAACGACAAGGCACTAAGGCAATACAGGGAGAAAAGACAAGGTACTAAGACAATTCAGGGAGAAAAGACAAGGTACGAAGGCAATACAGGGAGAAAAGACGAGGTACGAAGGCAATACAGGGAGAAAAGACGAGGTACGAAGGCAATACAGGGAGAAAAGACAAGGTACTAAGACAAATCAGGGAGAAAAGACAAGGTACTAAGACAATTCAGGGAGAAAAGACAAGGTACTAAGGCAATACAGGGAGAAAAGACGAGGTACGAAGGCAATACAGGGAGAAAAGACGAGGTATGAAGGCAATGCAGGGAGAAGAGACGAGGTACTAAGGCAATACAGGGAGAAAAGACGAGGTACGAAGGCAATACAGGGAAAAGACGAGGTACTAAGGCAATACAGAGAGAAAAGACGAGGTACGAAGGCAATACAGGGAGAAAAGACGAGGTACGAAGGCAATACAGGGAGAAAAGACGAGGTACTAAGACAATTCAGGGAGAAAAGACAAGGTACTAAGGCAATACAGGGAGAAAAGACGAGGTACGAAGGCAATTCAGGGAGAAAAGACAAGGTACGAAGGCAATACAGGTAGAAAAGACAAGGTACTAAGACAATTCAGGGATAAAAGACGAGGTACGAAGGCAATACAGGGAGCAAAGACGAGGCACTAAGGCAATACAGGGAGAAAAGACGAGGTAAGAAGGCAATTCAGGGAGAAAAGACAAGGTACTAAGGTAATACAGGGAGAAAAGACAAGGTACTAAGACAATTCCGGGAGAAAAGACAAGGTACTAAGACAATTCAGGGAGAAAAGACAAGGTACTAAGGCAATACAGGGAGAAAAGACGAGGTACAAAGGCAATTCAGGGAGAAAAGACAAGGTACGAAGGCAATACAGGGAGAAAAGACAAGGTACTAAGACAATTCAGGGAGAAAAGACAAGGTACTAAGACAATTCAGGGAGAAAAGACAAGGTACTAAGGCAATACAGGGTGAAAAGACGAGGTACAAAGGCAATTCAGGGAGAAAAGACAAGGTACTAAGGAAATACAGGGAGAAAAGACAAGGTACTAAGACAATTCAGGGAGAAAAGACAAGGTACTAAGGCAATACAGGGAGAAAAGACGAGGTTAGAAGGCAATGCAGGGAGAAAAGACGAGGTACGAAGGCAATACAGGGAGAAAAGACGAGGTACGAAGGCAATACAGGGAGAAAAGACGAGGTATGAAGGCAATGCAGGGAGAAAAGACGAGGTACTAAGGCAATACAGGGAGAAAAGACGAGGTACGAAGGCAATACAGGGAGAAAAGACAAGGTACTAAGACAAATCAGGGAGAAAAGACAAGGTACTAAGACAATTCAGGGAGAAAAGACAAGGTACTAAGGCAATACAGGGAGAAAAGACGAGGTACGAAGGCAATTCTGGGAGAAACGACAAGGTACTAAGGCAATACAGGGAGAAAAGACAAGGTACTAAGACAATTCAGGGAGAAAAGACAAGGTACGAAGGCAATACAGGGAGAAAAGACGAGGTACGAAGGCAATACAGGGAGAAAAGACGAGGTACTAAGGCAATACAGGGAGAAAAGACGAGGTACGAAGGCAATACAGGGAGAAAAGACGAGGTACGAAGGCAATACAGGGAGAAAAGACGAGGTACTAAGGCAATACAGGGAGAAAAGACGAGGTACGAAGGCAATTCAGGGAGAAAAGACGAGGTACGAAGGCAATACAGGGAGAAAAGACAAGGTACTAAGACAATTCAGGGAGAAAAGACAAGGTACTAAGACAATTCAGGGAGAAAAGACAAGGTACTAAGGCAATACAGGGAGAAAAGATGAGTTACGAAGGCAATTCTGGGAGAAAAGACAAGGTACTAAGGCAATACAGGGAGAAAAGACAAGGTACTAAGACAATTCAGGGAGAAAAGACAAGGTACTAAGGCAATACAGGGAGAAAAGATGAGGAACGAAGGCAATTCTGGGAGAAACGACAAGGTACTAAGGCAATACAGGGAGAAAAGACAAGGTACTAAGACAATTCAGGGAGAAAAGACAAGGTACGAAGGCAATACAGGGAGAAAAGTCGAGGTACGAAGGCAATACAGGGAGAAAAGACGAGGTACTAAGGCAATACAGGGAGAAAAGACGAGGTACGAAGGCAATACAGGGAGAAAAGACGAGGTACGAAGGCAATACAGGGAGAAAAGACGAGGTACTAAGGCAATACAGGGAGAAAAGACGAGGTACGAAGGCAATACAGGGAGAAAAGACGAGGTACGAAGGCAATACAGGGAGAAAAGACGAGGTACTAAGACAATACAGGGAGAAAAGACAAAGTACGAAGGCAATACAGGGAGAAAAGACGAGGTACTAAGGCAATACAGGGAGAAAAGATGAGGTACGAAGGCAATTCTGGGAGAAACGACAAGGTACTAAGGCAATACAGGGAGAAAAGACAAGGTACTAAGACAATTCAGGGAGAAAAGACAAGGTACGAAGGCAATACAGGGAGAAAAGACGAGGTACGAAGGCAATACAGGGAGAAAAGACGAGGTACTAAGGCAATACAGGGAGAAAAGACGAGGTACGAAGGCAATACAGGGAGAAAAGACGAGGTACGAAGGCAATACAGGGAGAAAAGACGAGGTACGACGGCAATACAGGGAGAAAAGACGAGGTACGAAGGCAATACAGGGAGAAAAGATGAGGTACGAAGGCAATACAGGGAGAAAAGACGAGGTACTAAGACAATACAGGGAGAAAAGACAAGGTACGAAGGCAATACAGGGAGAAAAGACGAGGTACTAAGGCAATACAGGGAGAAAAGACGAGGTACGAAGGCAATACAGGGAGAAAAGACGAGGTACGAAGGCAATACAGGGAGAAAAGATGAGGTACTAAGGCAATACAGGGAGAAAAGACGAGGTACGAAGGCAATTCAGGGAGAAAAGACAAGGTACGAAGGCAATACAGGGAGAAAAGACAAGGTACTAAGACAATTCAGGGAGAAATGACAAGGTACTAAGACAATTCAGGGAGAAAAGACAAGGTACTAAGGCAATACAGGGAGAAAAAACGAGGTACAAAGGCAATTCAGGGAGAAAACACAAGGTACTAAGGAAATACAGGGAGAAAAGACAAGGTACTAAGACAATTCAGGGAGAAAAGACAAGGTACTAAGGCAATACAGGGAGAAAAGACGAGGTACGAAGGCAATACAGGGAGAAAAGACGAGGTATGAAGGCAATGCAGGGAGAAAAGACGAGGTAGTAAGGCAATACAGGGAGAAAAGACGAGGTACGAAGGCAATACAGGGAGAAAAGGCCAAAGAAAAGTAACAAGGACTGCCTAAAGAAATCTCTTGGTGCCTGCCACATTGACCACCGCCAGTGGGCTGATAACGCCTCAAACCGTGCATCTTGGCGCCTCACAGTTTGGCGGGCAGCAACCTCCTTTGAAGAAGACCGCAGAGCCACCCTCACTGACAAAAGGCAAAGGAGGAAAAACCCAACACCTAACCCCAACCAACCAATTTTCCCCTGCAACCGCTGCAATCGTGTCTGCCTGTCCCGCATCGGACTTGTCAGCCACAAACGAGCCTGCAGCTGACGTGGACTTTTTACCCCCTCCATAAATCTTCGTCCGCGAAGCCAAGCCAAAGAAAGAAGAAGGCAATATAGGGAGGAAAGATGAGGTACTAAGGCAATACAGGGAGAAAAGACGAGGTACGAAGGCAACACAGGGAGAAAAAAACGAGGCACTAAGGCAATACAGGGAGAAAAGACGAGGTACTAAGGCAATTCAGGGAGAAAAGACAAGGTACTAAGACAATTCAGGGAGAAAAGACAAGGTACTAAGGCAATACAGGGAGAAAAGACGAGGTACAAAGGCAATTCAGGGAGAAAAGACAAGGTACTAAGGAAATACAGAGAGAAAAGACAAGGTACTAAGACAATTCAGGGAGAAAAGACAAGGTACTAAGGCAATACAGGGAGAAAAGACGAGGTACGAAGGCAATACAGGGAGAAAAGACGAGGTACGAAGGCAATACAGGGAGAAAAGACGA
The DNA here is from genome assembly GCF_036971445.1 of Narcine bancroftii. NCBI lineage: Eukaryota > Metazoa > Chordata > Chondrichthyes > Torpediniformes > Narcinidae > Narcine > Narcine bancroftii. The sequence continues at coordinate 218,963,179 of NC_091474.1, read as the reverse complement.
GGTACGAAGGCAATACAGGGAGAAAAGACGAGGTATGAAGGCAATGCAGGGAGAAAAGACGAGGTACTAAGGCAATACAGGGAGAAAAGACGAGGTACGAAGGCAATACAGGGAGAAAAGACGAGGTACTAAGGCAATACAGGGAGAAAAGACGAGGTACGAAGGCAATACAGGGAGAAAAGACGAGGTACGAAGGCAATACAGGGAGAAAAGACGAGGTACTAAGGCAATACAGGGAGAAAAGACGAGGTACGAAGGCAATACAGGGAGAAAAGACGAGGTACGAAGGCAATACAGGGAGAAAAGACGAGGTACTAAGACAATACAGGGAGAAAAGACAAGGTACGAAGGCAATACAGGGAGAAAAGACGAGGTACTAAGGCAATACAGGGAGAAAAGATGAGGTACGAAGGCAATTCTGGGAGAAACGACAAGGTACTAAGGCAATACAGGGAGAAAAGACAAGGTACTAAGACAATTCAGGGAGAAAAGACAAGGTACGAAGGCAATACAGGGAGAAAAGACGAGGTACGAAGGCAATACAGGGAGAAAAGACGAGGTACTAAGGCAATACAGGGAGAAAAGACGAGGTACGAAGGCAATACAGGGAGAAAAGACGAGGTACGAAGGCAATACAGGGAGAAAAGACGAGGTACGACGGCAATACAGGGAGAAAAGACGAGGTACGAAGGCAATACAGGGAGAAAAGATGAGGTACGAAGGCAATACAGGGAGAAAAGACGAGGTACTAAGACAATACAGGGAGAAAAGACAAGGTACGAAGGCAATACAGGGAGAAAAGACGAGGTACTAAGGCAATACAGGGAGAAAAGACGAGGTACGAAGGCAATACAGGGAGAAAAGACGAGGTACGAAGGCAATACAGGGAGAAAAGTTGAGGTACTAAGGCAATACAGGGAGAAAAGACGAGGTACGAAGGCAATTCAGGGAGAAAAGACAAGGTACGAAGGCAATACAGGGAGAAAAGACAAGGTACTAAGACAATTCAGGGAGAAAAGACAAGGTACTAAGACAATTCAGGGAGAAAAGACAAGGTACTAAGGCAATACAGGGAGAAAAGACGAGGTACAAAGGCAATTCAGGGAGAAAACACAAGGTACTAAGGAAATACAGGGAGAAAAGACAAGGTACTAAGACAATTCAGGGAGAAAAGACAAGGTACTAAGGCAATACAGGGAGAAAAGACGAGGTACGAAGGCAATACAGGGAGAAAAGACGAGGTATGAAGGCAATGCAGGGAGAAAAGACGAGGTAGTAAGGCAATACAGGGAGAAAAGACGAGGTACGAAGGCAATACAGGGAGAAAAGGCCAAAGAAAAGTAACAAGGACTGCCTAAAGAAATCTCTTGGTGCCTGCCACATTGACCACCGCCAGTGGGCTGATAACGCCTCAAACCGTGCATCTTGGCGCCTCACAGTTTGGCGGGCAGCAACCTCCTTTGAAGAAGACCGCAGAGCCACCCTCACTGACAAAAGGCAAAGGAGGAAAAACCCAACACCTAACCCCAACCAACCAATTTTCCCCTGCAACCGCTGCAATCGTGTCTGCCTGTCCCGCATCGGACTTGTCAGCCACAAACGAGCCTGCAGCTGACGTGGACTTTTTACCCCCTCCATAAATCTTCGTCCGCGAAGCCAAGCCAAAGAAAGAAGAAGGCAATATAGGGAGGAAAGATGAGGTACTAAGGCAATACAGGGAGAAAAGACGAGGTACGAAGGCAACACAGGGAGAAAAAAACGAGGCACTAAGGCAATACAGGGAGAAAAGACGAGGTACTAAGGCAATTCAGGGAGAAAAGACAAGGTACTAAGACAATTCAGGGAGAAAAGACAAGGTACTAAGGCAATACAGGGAGAAAAGACGAGGTACAAAGGCAATTCAGGGAGAAAAGACAAGGTACTAAGGAAATACAGAGAGAAAAGACAAGGTACTAAGACAATTCAGGGAGAAAAGACAAGGTACTAAGGCAATACAGGGAGAAAAGACGAGGTACGAAGGCAATACAGGGAGAAAAGACGAGGTACGAAGGCAATACAGGGAGAAAAGACGAGGTACGAAGGCAATACAGGGAGAAAAGACGAGGTATGAAGGCAATGCAGGGAGAAAAGACGAGGTACTAACGCAATACAGGGAGAAAAGACGAGGTACGAAGGCAATACAGGGAGAAAAGACGAGGTACGAAGGCAATACAGCGAGAAAAGACGAGGTACTAAGGCAATACAGGGAGAAAAGATGAGGTACGAAGGCAATACAGGGAGAAAAGACGAGGTACTAAGGCAATACAGGGAGAAAAGACGAGGTACGAAGGCAATACAGGGAGAAAATACGAGGTACTAAGGCAATACAGGGAGAAAAGACAAGGTACGAAGGCAATACAGGGAGAAAAGACGAGGTACGAAGGCAATACAGGGAGAAAAGACGAGGTACTAAGGCAATACAGGGAGAAATGACGAGGTACGAAGGTAATTCAGGGAGAAAAGACAAGGTACGAAGGCAATACAGGGAGAAAAGACAAGGTACTAAGACAATTCAGGGAGAAAAGACAAGGTACTAAGACAATTCAGGGAGAAAAGAGAAGATACTAAGGCAATACAGGGAGAAAAGATGAGGTACAAAGGCAATTCAGGGAGAAAAGACAAGGTACTAAGGAAATACAGGGAGAAAAGACAAGGTACTAAGACAATTCTGGGAGAAAAGACAAGGTACTAAGGCAATACAGGGAGAAAAGACGAGGTATGAAAGCAATACAGGGAGAAAAGACGAGGTACGAAGGCAATACAGGGAGAAAAGACGAGGTACGAAGGCAATACAGGGAGAAAAGACGAGGTACTAAGGCAATACAGGGAGAAAAGACGAGGTACGAAGGCAATACAGGGAGAAAAGACGAGGTACGAAGGCAATACAGGGAGAAAAGACGAGGTACTAAGACAATTCAGGGAGAAAAGACAAGGTACTAAGACAATTCAGGGAGAAAAGACAAGGTACTAAGGCAATACAGGGAGAAAAGACGAGGTACGAAGGCAATACAGGGAGAAAAGACGAGGTACGAAGGCAATACAGGGAGAAAAGACGAGGTACGAAGGCAATACAGGGAGAAAAGACGAGGTATGAAGGCAATGCAGGGAGAAGAGACAAGGTACTAAGGCAATACAGGGAGAAAAGACGAGGTACGAAGGCAATACAGGGAAAAGACGAGGTACTAAGGCAATACAGGGAGAAAAGACGAGGTACGAAGGCAATACAGGGAGAAAAGACGAGGTACGAAGGCAATACAGGGAGAAAAGACGAGGTACTAAGACAATTCAGGGAGAAAAGACAAGGTACTAAGGCAATACAGGGAGAAAAGACGAGATACGAAGGCAATTCAGGGAGAAAAGACAAGGTACGAAGGCAATACAGGTAGAAAAGACAAGGTACTAAGACAATTCAGGGAGAAAAGACGAGGTACGAAGGCAATTCAGGGAGAAAAGACAAGGTACAAAGGCAATACAGGGAGAAAAGACAAGGTACTTAGACAATTCAGGGAGAAAAGACAAGGTACTAAGACAATTCAGGGAGAAAAGACAAGGTACTAAGGCAATACAGGGAGAAAAGACGAGGTACAAAGGCAATTCAGGGAGAAAAGACAAGGTACTAAGGAAATACAGGGAGAAAAGACAAGGTACTAAGACAATTCAGGGAGAAAAGACAAGGTACGAAGGCAATATAGGGAGAAAAGACGAGGTACGAAGGCAATACAGGGAGAAAAGACGAGGTACGAAGGCAATACAGGGAGAAAAAAACGAGGCACTAAGGCCATACAGGGAGAAAAGACGAGGTACTAAGGCAATACAGGGAGCAAAGACGAGGCACTAAGGCAATACAGGGAGAAAAGACAAGGTACTAAGACAATTCTGGGAGAAAAGACAAGGTACTAAGGCAATACAGGGAGAAAAGACGAGGTTAGAAGGCAATGCAGGGAGAAAAGACGAGGTACGAAGGCAATACAGGGAGAAAAGACGAGGTACGAAGGCAATACAGGGAGAAAAGACGAGGTATGAAGGCAATGCAGGGAGAAAAGACGAGGTACTAAGGCAATACAGGGAGAAAAGACAAGGTACTAAGGCAATACAGGGAGAAAAGACGAGGTATGAAAGCAATACAGGGAGAAAAGACGAGGTACGAAGGCAATACAGGGAGAAAAGACGAGGTACGAAGGCAATACAGGGAGAAAAGACGAGGTACTAAGGCAATACAGGGAGAAAAGACGAGGTACGAAGGCAATACAGGGAGAAAAGACGAGGTACGAAGGCAATGCAGGGAGAAAAGACGAGGTACTAAGACAATTCAGGGAGAAAAGACAAGGTACTAAGACAATTCAGGGAGAAAAGACAAGGTACTAAGGCAATACAGGGAGAAAAGACGAGGTACGACGGCAATACAGGGAGAAAAGACGAGGTACGAAGGCAATACAGGGAGAAAAGACGAGGTACGAAGGCAATACAGGGAGAAAAGACGAGGTATGAAGGCAATGCAGGGAGAAGAGACGAGGTACTAAGGCAATACAGGGAGAAAAGACGAGGTACGAAGGCAATACAGGGAAAAGACGAGGTACTAAGGCAATACAGAGAGAAAAGACGAGGTACGAAGGCAATACAGGGAGAAAAGACGAGGTACGAAGGCAATACAGGGAGAAAAGACGAGGTACTAAGACAATTCAGGGAGAAAAGACAAGGTACTAAGGCAATACAGGGAGAAAAGACGAGGTACGAAGGCAATTCAGGGAGAAAAGACAAGGTACGAAGGCAATACAGGTAGAAAAGACAAGGTACTAAGACAATTCAGGGATAAAAGACGATGTACGAAGGCAATACAGGGAGCAAAGACGAGGCACTAAGGCAATACAGGGAGAAAAGACGAGGTAAGAAGGCAATTCAGGGAGAAAAGACAAGGTACTAAGGTAATACAGGGAGAAAAGACAAGGTACTAAGACAATTCCGGGAGAAAAGACAAGGTACTAAGACAATTCAGGGAGAAAAGACAAGGTACTAAGGCAATACAGGGAGAAAAGACGAGGTACAAAGGCAATTCAGGGAGAAAAGACAAGGTACGAAGGCAATACAGGGAGAAAAGACAAGGTACTAAGACAATTCAGGGAGAAAAGACAAGGTACTAAGACAATTCAGGGAGAAAAGACAAGGTACTAAGGCAATACAGGGTGAAAAGACGAGGTACAAAGGCAATTCAGGGAGAAAAGACAAGGTACTAAGGAAATACAGGGAGAAAAGACAAGGTACTAAGACAATTCAGGGAGAAAAGACAAGGTACTAAGGCAATACAGGGAGAAAAGACGAGGTTAGAAGGCAATGCAGGGAGAAAAGACGAGGTACGAAGGCAATACAGGGAGAAAAGACGAGGTACGAAGGCAATACAGGGAGAAAAGACGAGGTATGAAGGCAATGCAGGGAGAAAAGACGAGGTACTAAGGCAATACAGGGAGAAAAGACGAGGTACGAAGGCAATACAGGGAGAAAAGACAAGGTACTAAGACAATTCAGGGAGAAAAGACAAGGTACTAAGACAATTCAGGGAGAAAAGACAAGGTACTAAGGCAATACAGGGAGAAAAGACGAGGTACGAAGGCAATTCTGGGAGAAACGACAAGGTACTAAGGCAATACAGGGAGAAAAGACAAGGTACTAAGACAATTCAGGGAGAAAAGACAAGGTACGAAGGCAATACAGGGAGAAAAGACGAGGTACGAAGGCAATACAGGGAGAAAAGACGAGGTACTAAGGCAATACAGGGAGAAAAGACGAGGTACGAAGGCAATACAGGGAGAAAAGACGAGGTACGAAGGCAATACAGGGAGAAAAGACGAGGTACTAAGGCAATACAGGGAGAAAAGACGAGGTACGAAGGCAATTCAGGGAGAAAAGACGAGGTACGAAGGCAATACAGGGAGAAAAGACAAGGTACTAAGACAATTCAGGGAGAAAAGACAAGGTACTAAGACAATTCAGGGAGAAAAGACAAGGTACTAAGGCAATACATGGAGAAAAGATGAGTTACGAAGGCAATTCTGGGAGAAACGACAAGGTACTAAGGCAATACAGGGAGAAAAGACAAGGTACTAAGACAATTCAGGGAGAAAAGACAAGGTACTAAGGCAATACAGGGAGAAAAGATGAGGTACGAAGGCAATTCTGGGAGAAACGACAAGGTACTAAGGCAATACAGGGAGAAAAGACAAGGTACTAAGACAATTCAGGGAGAAAAGACAAGGTACGAAGGCAATACAGGGAGAAAAGACGAGGTACGAAGGCAATACAGGGAGAAAAGACGAGGTACGAAGGCAATACAGGGAGAAAAGACAAGGTACTAAGACAATTCAGGGAGAAAATACAAGGTACTAAGACAATTCAGGGAGAAAAGACAAGGTACTAAGGCAATACAGGGAGAAAAGACGAGGTACGAAGGCAATTCTGGGAGAAACGACAAGGTACTAAGGCAATACAGGGAGAAAAGACAAGGTACTAAGACAATTCAGGGAGAAAAGACAAGGTACGAAGGCAATACAGGGAGAAAAGACGAGGTACGAAGGCAATACAGGGAGAAAAGACGAGGTACTAAGGCAATACAGGGAGAAAAGACGAGGTACGAAGGCAATACAGGGAGAAAAGACGAGGTACGAAGGCAATACAGGGAGAAAAGACGAGGTACTAAGGCAATACAGGGAGAAAAGACGAGGTACGAAGGCAATTCAGGGAGAAAAGACGAGGTACGAAGGCAATACAGGGAGAAAAGACAAGGTACTAAGACAATTCAGGGAGAAAAGACAAGGTACTAAGACAATTCAGGGAGAAAAGACAAGGTACTAAGGCAATACAGGGAGAAAAGATGAGGTACGAAGGCAATTCTGGGAGAAACGACAAGGTACTAAGGCAATACAGGGAGAAAAGACAAGGTACTAAGACAATTCAGGGAGAAAAGACAAGGTACTAAGGCAATACAGGGAGAAAAGATGAGGTACGAAGGCAATTCTGGGAGAAACGACAAGGTACTAAGGCAATACAGGGAGAAAAGACAAGGTACTAAGACAATTCAGGGAGAAAAGACAAGGTACGAAGGCAATACAGGGAGAAAAGACGAGGTACGAAGGCAATACAGGGAGAAAAGACGAGGTACTAAGGCAATACAGGGAGAAAAGACGAGGTACGAAGGCAATACAGGGAGAAAAGACAAGGTACGAAGGCAATACAGGGAGAAAAGACGAGGTACTAAGGCAATACAGGGAGAAAAGACGAGGTACGAAGGCAATACAGGGAGAAAAGACGAGGTACGAAGGCAATACAGGGAGAAAAGACGATGTACTAAGACAATACAGGGAGAAAAGACAAGGTACGAAGGCAATACAGGGAGAAAAGACGAGGTACTAAGGCAATACAGGGAGAAAAGATGAGGTACGAAGGCAATTCTGGGAGAAACGACAAGGTACTAAGGCAATACAGGGAGAAAAGACAAGGTACTAAGACAATTCAGGGAGAAAAGACAAGGTACTAAGGCAATACAGGGAGAAAAGATGAGGTACGAAGGCAATTCTGGGAGAAACGACAAGGCACTAAGGCAATACAGGGAGAAAAGACAAGGTACTAAGACAATTCAGGGAGAAAAGACAAGGTACGAAGGCAATACAGGGAGAAAAGACGAGGTACGAAGGCAATACAGGGAGAAAAGACGAGGTACTAAGGCAATACAGGGAGAAAAGACGAGGTACGAAGGCAATACAGGGAGAAAAGACGAGGTACGAAGGCAATACAGGGAGAAAAGACGAGGTACTAAGGCAATACAGGGAGAAAAGACGAGGTACGAAGGCAATACAGGGAGAAAAGACGAGGTACGAAGGCAATACAGGGAGAAAAGACGAGGTACTAAGACAATACAGGGAGAAAAGACAAGGTACGAAGGCAATACAGGGAGAAAAGACGAGGTACTAAGGCAATACAGGGAGAAAAGATGAGGTACGAAGGCAATTCTGGGAGAAACGACAAGGTACTAAGGCAATACAGGGAGAAAAGACAAGGTACTAAGACAATTCAGGGAGAAAAGACAAGGTACGAAGGCAATACAGGGAGAAAAGACGAGGTACGAAGGCAATACAGGGAGAAAAGACGAGGTACTAAGGCAATACAGGGAGAAAAGACGAGGTACGAAGGCAATACAGGGAGAAAAGACGAGGTACGAAGGCAATACAGGGAGAAAAGACGAGGTACGACGGCAATACAGGGAGAAAAGACGAGGTACGAAGGCAATACAGGGAGAAATGACGAGGTACGAAGGCAATACAGGGAGAAAAGACGAGGTACTAAGACAATACAGGGAGAAAAGACAAGGTACGAAGGCAATACAGGGAGAAAAGACGAGGTACTAAGGCAATACAGGGATAAAAGACGAGGTACGAAGGCAATACAGGGAGAAAAGACGAGGTACGAAGGCAATACAGGGAGAAAAGATGAGGTACTAAGGCAATACAGGGAGAAAAGACGAGGTACGAAGGCAATTCAGGGAGAAAAGACAAGGTACGAAGGCAATACAGGGAGAAAAGACAAGGTACTAAGACAATTCAGGGAGAAAAGACAAGGTACTAAGACAATTCAGGGAGAAAAGACAAGGTACTAAGGCAATACAGGGAGAAAAGACGAGGTACAAAGGCAATTCAGGGAGAAAACACAAGGTACTAAGGAAATACAGGGAGAAAAGACAAGGTACTAAGACAATTCAGGGAGAAAAGACAAGGTACTAAGGCAATACAGGGAGAAAAGACGAGGTACGAAGGCAATACAGGGAGAAAAGACGAGGTATGAAGGCAATGCAGGGAGAAAAGACGAGGTACTAAGGCAATACAGGGAGAAAAGACGAGGTACGAAGGCAATACAGGGAGAAAAGGCCAAAGAAAAGTAACAAGGACTGCCTAAAGAAATCTCTTGGTGCCTGCCACATTGACCACCGCCAGTGGGCTGATAACGCCTCAAACCATGCATCTTGGCGCCTCACAGTTTGGCGGGCAGCAACCTCCTTTGAAGAAGACCGCAGAGCCACCCTCACTGACAAAAGGCAAAGGAGGAAAAACCCAACACCTAACCCCAACCAACCAATTTTCCCCTGCAACCGCTGCAATCGTGTCTGCCTGTCCCGCATCGGACTTGTCAGCCACAAACGAGCCTGCAGCTGACGTGGACTTTTTACCCCCTCCATAAATCTTCGTCCGCGAAGCCAAGCCAAAGAAAGAAGAAGGCAATATAGGGAGAAAAGACGAGGTACTAAGGCAATACAGGGAGAAAAGACGAGGTACGAAGGCAACACAGGGAGAAAAAAACGAGGCACTAAGGCAATACAGGGAGAAAAGACGAGGTACTAAGGCAATTCAGGGAGAAAAGACAAGGTACTAAGACAATTCAGGGAGAAAAGACAAGGTACTAAGGCAATACAGGGAGAAAAGACGAGGTACAAAGGCAATTCAGGGAGAAAAGACAAGGTACTAAGGAAATACAGAGAGAAAAGACAAGGTACTAAGACAATTCAGGGAGAAAAGACAAGGTACTAAGGCAATACAGGGAGAAAAGACGAGGTACGAAGGCAATACAGGGAGAAAAGACGAGGTACGAAGGCAATACAGGGAGAAAAGACGAGGTACGAAGGCAATACAGGGAGAAAAGACGAGGTATGAAGGCAATGCAGGGAGAAAAGACGAGGTACTAAGGCAATACAGGGAGAAAAGACGAGGTACGAAGGCAATACAGGGAGAAAAGACGAGGTACGAAGGCAATACAGCGAGAAAAGACGAGGTACTAAGGCAATACAGGGAGAAAAGATGAGGTACGAAGGCAATACAGGGAGAAAAGACGAGGTACTAAGGCAATACAGGGAGAAAAGACGAGGTACGAAGGCAATACAGGGAGAAAATACGAGGTACTAAGGCAATACAGGGAGAAAAGACGAGGTACGAAGGCAATACAGGGAGAAAAAAACGAGGCACTAAGGCCATACAGGGAGAAAAGACGAGGTACGAAGGCAATACAGGGAGAAAAGACGAGGTACTAAGGCAATACAGGGAGAAAAGACGAGGTACGAAGGCAATACAGGGAGAAAAAAACGAGGCACTAAGGCCATACAGGGAGAAAAGACGAGGTACTAAGGCAATACAGGGAGCAAAGACGAGGCACTAAGGCAATACAGGGAGAAAAGACAAGGTACTAAGACAATTCTGGGAGAAAAGACAAGGTACTAAGGCAATACAGGGAGAAAAGACGAGGTTAGAAGGCAATGCAGGGAGAAAAGACGAGGTACGAAGGCAATACAGGGAGAAAAGACGAGGTACGAAGGCAATACAGGGAGAAAAGACGAGGTATGAAGGCAATGCAGGGAGAAAAGACGAGGTACTAAGGCAATACAGGGAGAAAAGACAAGGTACTAAGGCAATACAGGGAGAAAAGACGAGGTATGAAAGCAATACAGGGAGAAAAGACGAGGTACGAAGGCAATACAGGGAGAAAAGACGAGGTACGAAGGCAATACAGGGAGAAAAGACGAGGTACTAAGGCAATACAGGGAGAAAAGACGAGGTACGAAGGCAATACAGGGAGAAAAGACGAGGTACGAAGGCAATACAGGGAGAAAAGACGAGGTACTAAGACAATTCAGGGAGAAAAGACAAGGTACTAAGACAATTCTGGGAGAAAAGACAAGGTACTAAGGCAATACAGGGAGAAAAGACGAGGTACGACGGCAATACAGGGAGAAAAGACGAGGTACGAAGGCAATACAGGGAGAAAAGACGAGGTACGAAGGCAATACAGGGAGAAAAGACGAGGTATGAAGGCAATGCAGGGAGAAGAGACGAGGTACTAAGGCAATACAGGGAGAAAAGACGAGGTACGAAGGCAATACAGGGAAAAGACGAGGTACTAAGGCAATACAGAGAGAAAAGACGAGGTACGAAGGCAATACAGGGAGAAAAGACGAGGTACGAAGGCAATACAGGGAGAAAAGACGAGGTACTAAGACAATTCAGGGAGAAAAGACAAGGTACTAAGGCAATACAGGGAGAAAAGACGAGGTACGAAGGCAATTCAGGGAGAAAAGACAAGGTACGAAGGCAATACAGGTAGAAAAGACAAGGTACTAAGACAATTCAGGGATAAAAGACGAGGTACGAAGGCAATACAGGGAGCAAAGACGAGGCACTAAGGCAATACAGGGAGAAAAGACGAGGTAAGAAGGCAATTCAGGGAGAAAAGACAAGGTACTAAGGTAATACAGGGAGAAAAGACGAGGTACGACGGCAATACAGGGAGAAAAGACGAGGTACGAAGGCAATACAGGGAGAAATGACGAGGTACGAAGGCAATACAGGGAGAAAAGACGAGGTACTAAGGCAATACAGGGAGAAAAGACGAGGTACGAAGGCAATACAGGGAGAAAAGACGAGGTACGAAGGCAATACAGGGAGAAAAGATGAGGTACTAAGGCAATACAGGGAGAAAAGACGAGGTACGAAGGCAATTCAGGGAGAAAAGACAAGGTACGAAGGCAATACAGGGAGAAAAGACAAGGTACTAAGACAATTCAGGGAGAAAAGACAAGGTACTAAGACAATTCAGGGAGAAAAGACAAGGTACTAAGGCAATACAGGGAGAAAAGACGAGGTACAAAGGCAATTCAGGGAGAAAACACAAGGTACTAAGGAAATACAGGGAGAAAAGACAAGGTACTAAGACAATTCAGGGAGAAAAGACAAGGTACTAAGGCAATACAGGGAGAAAAGACGAGGTACGAAGGCAATACAGGGAGAAAAGACGAGGTATGAAGGCAATGCAGGGAGAAAAGACGAGGTACTAAGGCAATACAGGGAGAAAAGACGAGGTACGAAGGCAATACAGGGAGAAAAGGCCAAAGAAAAGTAACAAGGACTGCCTAAAGAAATCTCTTGGTGCCTGCCACATGGACCACCGCCAGTGGGCTGATAACGCCTCAAACCATGCATCTTGGCGCCTCACAGTTTGGCGGGCAGCAACCTCCTTTGAAGAAGACCGCAGAGCCACCCTCACTGACAAAAGGCAAAGGAGGAAAAACCCAACACCTAACCCCAACCAACCAATTTTCCCCTGCAACCGCTGCAATCGTGTCTGCCTGTCCCGCATCGGACTTGTCAGCCACAAACGAGCCTGCAGCTGACGTGGACTTTTTACCCCCTCCATAAATCTTCGTCCGCGAAGCCAAGCCAAAGAAAGAAGAAGGCAATATAGGGAGAAAAGACGAGGTACTAAGGCAATACAGGGAGAAAAGACGAGGTACGAAGGCAACACAGGGAGAAAAAAACGAGGCACTAAGGCAATACAGGGAGAAAAGACGAGGTACTAAGGCAATTCAGGGAGAAAAGACAAGGTACTAAGACAATTCAGGGAGAAAAGACAAGGTACTAAGGCAATACAGGGAGAAAAGACGAGGTACAAAGGCAATTCAGGGAGAAAAGACAAGGTACTAAGGAAATACAGAGAGAAAAGACAAGGTACTAAGACAATTCAGGGAGAAAAGACAAGGTACTAAGGCAATACAGGGAGAAAAGACGAGGTACGAAGGCAATACAGGGAGAAAAGACGAGGTACGAAGGCAATACAGGGAGAAAAGACGAGGTACGAAGGCAATACAGGGAGAAAAGACGAGGTATGAAGGCAATGCAGGGAGAAAAGACGAGGTACTAAGGCAATACAGGGAGAAAAGACGAGGTACGAAGGCAATACAGGGAGAAAAGACGAGGTACGAAGGCAATACAGCGAGAAAAGACGAGGTACTAAGGCAATACAGGGAGAAAAGATGAGGTACGAAGGCAATACAGGGAGAAAAGACGAGGTACTAAGGCAATACAGGGAGAAAAGACGAGGTACGAAGGCAATACAGGGAGAAAATACGAGGTACTAAGGCAATACAGGGAGAAAAGACAAGGTAAGAAGGCAATACAGGGAGAAAAGACGAGGTACGAAGGCAATACAGGGAGAAAAGACGAGGTACTAAGGCAATACAGGGAGAAAAGACGAGGTACGAAGGCAATACAGGGAGAAAAAAACGAGGCACTAAGGCCATACAGGGAGAAAAGACGAGGTACTAAGGCAATACAGGGAGCAAAGACGAGGCACTAAGGCAATACAGGGAGAAAAGACAAGGTACTAAGACAATTCTGGGAGAAAAGACAAGGTACTAAGGCAATACAGGGAGAAAAGACGAGGTTAGAAGGCAATGCAGGGAGAAAAGACGAGGTACGAAGGCAATACAGGGAGAAAAGACGAGGTACGAAGGCAATACAGGGAGAAAAGACGAGGTATGAAGGCAATGCAGGGAGAAAAGACGAGGTACTAAGGCAATACAGGGAGAAAAGACAAGGTACTAAGGCAATACAGGGAGAAAAGACGAGGTATGAAAGCAATACAGGGAGAAAAGACGAGGTACGAAGGCAATACAGGGAGAAAAGACGAGGTACGAAGTCAATACAGGGAGAAAAGACGAGGTACTAAGGCAATACAGGGAGAAAAGACGAGGTACGAAGGCAATACAGGGAGAAAAGACGAGGTACGAAGGCAATACAGGGAGAAAAGACGAGGTACTAAGACAATTCAGGGAGAAAAGACAAGGTACTAAGACAATTCAGGGAGAAAAGACAAGGTACTAAGGCAATACAGGGAGAACAGACGAGGTACGACGGCAATACAGGGAGAAAAGACGAGGTACGAAGGCAATACAGGGAGAAAAGACGAGGTACGAAGGCAATACAGGGAGAAAAGACGAGGTATGAAGGCAATGCAGGGAGAAGAGACGAGGTACTAAGGCAATACAGGGAGAAAAGACGAGGTACGAAGGCAATACAGGGAAAAGACGAGGTACTAAGGCAATACAGAGAGAAAAGACGAGGTACGAAGGCAATACAGGGAGAAAAGACGAGGTACAAAGGCAATACAGGGAGAAAAGACGAGGTACTAAGACAATTCAGGGAGAAAAGACAAGGTACTAAGGCAATACAGGGAGAAAAGACGAGGTACGAAGGCAATTCAGGGAGAAAAGACAAGGTACTAAGGCAATACAGGGAGAAAAGACGAGGTACGAAGGCAATACAGGGAGAAAAGACGAGGTATGAAGGCAATGCAGGGAGAAAAGACGAGGTAGTAAGGCAATACAGGGAGAAAAGACGAGGTACGAAGGCAATACAGGGAGAAAAGACGAGGTATGAAGGCAATGCAGGGAGAAAAGACGAGGTACTAAGGCAATACAGGGAGAAAAGACGAGGTACGAAGGCAATACAGGGAGAAAAGACAAGGTACTAAGACAATTCAGGGAGAAAAGACAAGGTACTAAGACAATTCAGGGAGAAAAGACAAGGTACTAAGGCAATACAGGGAGAAAAGACGAGGTACGAAGGCAATTCTGGGAGAAACGACAAGGTACTAAGGCAATACAGGGAGAAAAGACAAGGTACTAAGACAATTCAGGGAGAAAAGACAAGGTACGAAGGCAATACAGGGAGAAAAGACGAGGTACGAAGGCAATACAGGGAGAAAAGACGAGGTACTAAGGCAATACAGGGAGAAAAGACGAGGTACGAAGGCAATACAGGGAGAAAAGACGAGGTACGAAGGCAATACAGGGAGAAAAGACGAGGTACTAAGGCAATACAGGGAGAAAAGACGAGGTACGAAGGCAATTCAGGGAGAAAAGACGAGGTACGAAGGCAATACAGGGAGAAAAGACAAGGTACTAAGACAATTCAGGGAGAAAAGACAAGGTACTAAGACAATTCAGGGAGAAAAGACAAGGTACTAAGGCAATACAGGGAGAAAAGATGAGTTACGAAGGCAATTCTGGGAGAAAAGACAAGGTACTAAGGCAATACAGGGAGAAAAGACAAGGTACTAAGACAATTCAGGGAGAAAAGACAAGGTACTAAGGCAATACAGGGAGAAAAGATGAGGTACGAAGGCAATTCTGGGAGAAACGACAAGGTACTAAGGCAATACAGGGAGAAAAGACAAGGTACTAAGACAATTCAGGGAGAAAAGACAAGGTACGAAGGCAATACAGGGAGAAAAGACGAGGTACGAAGGCAATACAGGGAGAAAAGACGAGGTACGAAGGCAATACAGGGAGAAAAGACAAGGTACTAAGACAATTCAGGGAGAAAATACAAGGTACTAAGACAATTCAGGGAGAAAAGACAAGGTACTAAGGCAATACAGGGAGAAAAGACGAGGTACGAAGGCAATTCTGGGAGAAACGACAAGGTACTAAGGCAATACAGGGAGAAAAGACAAGGTACTAAGACAATTCAGGGAGAAAAGACAAGGTACGAAGGCAATACAGGGAGAAAAGACGAGGTACGAAGGCAATACAGGGAGAAAAGACGAGGTACTAAGGCAATACAGGGAGAAAAGACGAGGTACGAAGGCAATACAGGGAGAAAAGACGAGGTACGAAGGCAATACAGGGAGAAAAGACGAGGTACTAAGGCAATACAGGGAGAAAAGACGAGGTACGAAGGCAATTCAGGGAGAAAAGACGAGGTACGAAGGCAATACAGGGAGAAAAGACGAGGTACGAAGGCAATACAGGGAGAAAAGACGAGGTACGAAGGCAATTCAGGGAGAAAAGACAAGGTACGAAGGCAATACAGGTAGAAAAGACAAGGTACTAAGACAATTCAGGGATAAAAGACGAGGTACGAAGGCAATACAGGGAGCAAAGACGAGGCACTAAGGCAATACAGGGAGAAAAGACGAGGTAAGAAGGCAATTCAGGGAGAAAAGACAAGGTACGAAGGCAATACAGGGAGAAAAGACAAGGTACTAAGACAATTCAGGGAGAAAAGACAAGGTACTAAGACAATTCAGGGAGAAAAGACAAGGTACTAAGGCAATACAGGGAGAAAAGATGAGTTACGAAGGCAATTCTGGGAGAAAAGACAAGGTACTAAGGCAATACAGGGAGAAAAGACAAGGTACTAAGACAATTCAGGGAGAAAAGACAAGGTACGAAGGCAATACAGGGAGAAAAGACGAGGTACGAAGGCAATACAGGGAGAAAAGACGAGGTACTAAGGCAATACAGGGAGAAAAGACGAGGTACGAAGGCAATACAGGGAGAAAAGACGAGGTACGAAGGCAATACAGGGAGAAAAGACGAGGTACGACGGCAATACAGGGAGAAAAGACGAGGTACGAAGGCAATACAGGGAGAAATGACGAGGTACGAAGGCAATACAGGGAGAAAAGACGAGGTACTAAGACAATACAGGGAGAAAAGACAAGGTACGAAGGCAATACAGGGAGAAAAGACGAGGTACTAAGGCAATACAGGGATAAAAGACGAGGTACGAAGGCAATACAGGGAGAAAAGACGAGGTACGAAGGCAATACAGGGAGAAAAGATGAGGTACTAAGGCAATACAGGGAGAAAAGACGAGGTACGAAGGCAATTCAGGGAGAAAAGACAAGGTACGAAGGCAATACAGGGAGAAAAGACAAGGTACTAAGACAATTCAGGGAGAAAAGACAAGGTACTAAGACAATTCAGGGAGAAAAGACAAGGTACTAAGGCAATACAGGGAGAAAAGACGAGGTACAAAGGCAATTCAGGGAGAAAACACAAGGTACTAAGGAAATACAGGGAGAAAAGACAAGGTACTAAGACAATTCAGGGAGAAAAGACAAGGTACTAAGGCAATACAGGGAGAAAAGACGAGGTACGAAGGCAATACAGGGAGAAAAGACGAGGTATGAAGGCAATGCAGGGAGAAAAGACGAGGTACTAAGGCAATACAGGGAGAAAAGACGAGGTACGAAGGCAATACAGGGAGAAAAGGCCAAAGAAAAGTAACAAGGACTGCCTAAAGAAATCTCTTGGTGCCTGCCACATTGACCACCGCCAGTGGGCTGATAACGCCTCAAACCATGCATCTTGGCGCCTCACAGTTTGGCGGGCAGCAACCTCCTTTGAAGAAGACCGCAGAGCCACCCTCACTGACAAAAGGCAAAGGAGGAAAAACCCAACACCTAACCCCAACCAACCAATTTTCCCCTGCAACCGCTGCAATCGTGTCTGCCTGTCCCGCATCGGACTTGTCAGCCACAAACGAGCCTGCAGCTGACGTGGACTTTTTACCCCCTCCATAAATCTTCGTCCGCGAAGCCAAGCCAAAGAAAGAAGAAGGCAATATAGGGAGAAAAGACGAGGTACTAAGGCAATACAGGGAGAAAAGACGAGGTACGAAGGCAACACAGGGAGAAAAAAACGAGGCACTAAGGCAATACAGGGAGAAAAGACGAGGTACTAAGGCAATTCAGGGAGAAAAGACAAGGTACTAAGACAATTCAGGGAGAAAAGACAAGGTACTAAGGCAATACAGGGAGAAAAGACGAGGTACAAAGGCAATTCAGGGAGAAAAGACAAGGTACTAAGGAAATACAGAGAGAAAAGACAAGGTACTAAGACAATTCAGGGAGAAAAGACAAGGTACTAAGGCAATACAGGGAGAAAAGACGAGGTACGAAGGCAATACAGGGAGAAAAGACGAGGTACGAAGGCAATACAGGGAGAAAAGACGAGGTACGAAGGCAATACAGGGAGAAAAGACGAGGTATGAAGGCAATGCAGGGAGAAAAGACGAGGTACTAAGGCAATACAGGGAGAAAAGACGAGGTACGAAGGCAATACAGGGAGAAAAGACGAGGTACGAAGGCAATACAGCGAGAAAAGACGAGGTACTAAGGCAATACAGGGAGAAAAGATGAGGTACGAAGGCAATACAGGGAGAAAAGACGAGGTACTAAGGCAATACAGGGAGAAAAGACGAGGTACGAAGGCAATACAGGGAGAAAATACGAGGTACTAAGGCAATACAGGGAGAAAAGACGAGGTACGAAGGCAATACAGGGAGAAAAAAACGAGGCACTAAGGCCATACAGGGAGAAAAGACGAGGTACGAAGGCAATACAGGGAGAAAAGACGAGGTACTAAGGCAATACAGGGAGAAAAGACGAGGTACGAAGGCAATACAGGGAGAAAAAAACGAGGCACTAAGGCCATACAGGGAGAAAAGACGAGGTACTAAGGCAATACAGGGAGCAAAGACGAGGCACTAAGGCAATACAGGGAGAAAAGACAAGGTACTAAGACAATTCTGGGAGAAAAGACAAAGTACTAAGGCAATACAGGGAGAAAAGACGAGGTTAGAAGGCAATGCAGGGAGAAAAGACGAGGTACGAAGGCAATACAGGGAGAAAAGACGAGGTACGAAGGCAATACAGGGAGAAAAGACGAGGTATGAAGGCAATGCAGGGAGAAAAGACGAGGTACTAAGGCAATACAGGGAGAAAAGACAAGGTACTAAGGCAATACAGGGAGAAAAGACGAGGTATGAAAGCAATACAGGGAGAAAAGACGAGGTACGAAGGCAATACAGGGAGAAAAGACGAGGTACGAAGGCAATACAGGGAGAAAAGACGAGGTACTAAGGCAATACAGGGAGAAAAGACGAGGTACGAAGGCAATACAGGGAGAAAAGACGAGGTACGAAGGCAATACAGGGAGAAAAGACGAGGTACTAAGACAATTCAGGGAGAAAAGACAAGGTACTAAGACAATTCTGGGAGAAAAGACAAGGTACTAAGGCAATACAGGGAGAAAAGACGAGGTACGACGGCAATACAGGGAGAAAAGACGAGGTACGAAGGCAATACAGGGAGAAAAGACGAGGTACGAAGGCAATACAGGGAGAAAAGACGAGGTATGAAGGCAATGCAGGGAGAAGAGACGAGGTACTAAGGCAATACAGGGAGAAAAGACGAGGTACGAAGGCAATACAGGGAAAAGACGAGGTACTAAGGCAATACAGAGAGAAAAGACGAGGTACGAAGGCAATACAGGGAGAAAAGACGAGGTACGAAGGCAATACAGGGAGAAAAGACGAGGTACTAAGACAATTCAGGGAGAAAAGACAAGGTACTAAGGCAATACAGGGAGAAAAGACGAGGTACGAAGGCAATTCAGGGAGAAAAGACAAGGTACGAAGGCAATACAGGTAGAAAAGACAAGGTACTAAGACAATTCAGGGATAAAAGACGAGGTACGAAGGCAATACAGGGAGCAAAGACGAGGCACTAAGGCAATACAGGGAGAAAAGACGAGGTAAGAAGGCAATTCAGGGAGAAAAGACAAGGTACTAAGGTAATACAGGGAGAAAAGACGAGGTACGACGGCAATACAGGGAGAAAAGACGAGGTACGAAGGCAATACAGGGAGAAATGACGAGGTACGAAGGCAATACAGGGAGAAAAGACGAGGTACTAAGACAATACAGGGAGAAAAGACAAGGTACGAAGGCAATACAGGGAGAAAAGACGAGGTACTAAGGCAATACAGGGAGAAAAGACGAGGTACGAAGGCAATACAGGGAGAAAAGACGAGGTACGAAGGCAATACAGGGAGAAAAGATGAGGTACTAAGGCAATACAGGGAGAAAAGACGAGGTACGAAGGCAATTCAGGGAGAAAAGACAAGGTACGAAGGCAATACAGGGAGAAAAGACAAGGTACTAAGACAATTCAGGGAGAAAAGACAAGGTACTAAGACAATTCAGGGAGAAAAGACAAGGTACTAAGGCAATACAGGGAGAAAAGACGAGGTACAAAGGCAATTCAGGGAGAAAACACAAGGTACTAAGGAAATACAGGGAGAAAAGACAAGGTACTAAGACAATTCAGGGAGAAAAGACAAGGTACTAAGGCAATACAGGGAGAAAAGACGAGGTACGAAGGCAATACAGGGAGAAAAGACGAGGTATGAAGGCAATGCAGGGAGAAAAGACGAGGTACTAAGGCAATACAGGGAGAAAAGACGAGGTACGAAGGCAATACAGGGAGAAAAGGCCAAAGAAAAGTAACAAGGACTGCCTAAAGAAATCTCTTGGTGCCTGCCACATGGACCACCGCCAGTGGGCTGATAACGCCTCAAACCATGCATCTTGGCGCCTCACAGTTTGGCGGGCAGCAACCTCCTTTGAAGAAGACCGCAGAGCCACCCTCACTGACAAAAGGCAAAGGAGGAAAAACCCAACACCTAACCCCAACCAACCAATTTTCCCCTGCAACCGCTGCAATCGTGTCTGCCTGTCCCGCATCGGACTTGTCAGCCACAAACGAGCCTGCAGCTGACGTGGACTTTTTACCCCCTCCATAAATCTTCGTCCGCGAAGCCAAGCCAAAGAAAGAAGAAGGCAATATAGGGAGAAAAGACGAGGTACTAAGGCAATACAGGGAGAAAAGACGAGGTACGAAGGCAACACAGGGAGAAAAAAACGAGGCACTAAGGCAATACAGGGAGAAAAGACGAGGTACTAAGGCAATTCAGGGAGAAAAGACAAGGTACTAAGACAATTCAGGGAGAAAAGACAAGGTACTAAGGCAATACAGGGAGAAAAGACGAGGTACAAAGGCAATTCAGGGAGAAAAGACAAGGTACTAAGGAAATACAGAGAGAAAAGACAAGGTACTAAGACAATTCAGGGAGAAAAGACAAGGTACTAAGGCAATACAGGGAGAAAAGACGAGGTACGAAGGCAATACAGGGAGAAAAGACGAGGTACGAAGGCAATACAGGGAGAAAAGACGAGGTACGAAGGCAATACAGGGAGAAAAGACGAGGTATGAAGGCAATGCAGGGAGAAAAGACGAGGTACTAAGGCAATACAGGGAGAAAAGACGAGGTACGAAGGCAATACAGGGAGAAAAGACGAGGTACGAAGGCAATACAGCGAGAAAAGACGAGGTACTAAGGCAATACAGGGAGAAAAGATGAGGTACGAAGGCAATACAGGGAGAAAAGACGAGGTACTAAGGCAATACAGGGAGAAAAGACGAGGTACGAAGGCAATACAGGGAGAAAATACGAGGTACTAAGGCAATACAGGGAGAAAAGACAAGGTAAGAAGGCAATACAGGGAGAAAAGACGAGGTACGAAGGCAATACAGGGAGAAAAGACGAGGTACTAAGGCAATACAGGGAGAAAAGACGAGGTACGAAGGCAATACAGGGAGAAAAAAACGAGGCACTAAGGCCATACAGGGAGAAAAGACGAGGTACTAAGGCAATACAGGGAGCAAAGACGAGGCACTAAGGCAATACAGGGAGAAAAGACAAGGTACTAAGACAATTCTGGGAGAAAAGACAAGGTACTAAGGCAATACAGGGAGAAAAGACGAGGTTAGAAGGCAATGCAGGGAGAAAAGACGAGGTACGAAGGCAATACAGGGAGAAAAGACGAGGTACGAAGGCAATACAGGGAGAAAAGACGAGGTATGAAGGCAATGCAGGGAGAAAAGACGAGGTACTAAGGCAATACAGGGAGAAAAGACAAGGTACTAAGGCAATACAGGGAGAAAAGACGAGGTATGAAAGCAATACAGGGAGAAAAGACGAGGTACGAAGGCAATACAGGGAGAAAAGACGAGGTACGAAGTCAATACAGGGAGAAAAGACGAGGTACTAAGGCAATACAGGGAGAAAAGACGAGGTACGAAGGCAATACAGGGAGAAAAGACGAGGTACGAAGGCAATACAGGGAGAAAAGACGAGGTACTAAGACAATTCAGGGAGAAAAGACAAGGTACTAAGACAATTCAGGGAGAAAAGACAAGGTACTAAGGCAATACAGGGAGAACAGACGAGGTACGACGGCAATACAGGGAGAAAAGACGAGGTACGAAGGCAATACAGGGAGAAAAGACGAGGTACGAAGGCAATACAGGGAGAAAAGACGAGGTATGAAGGCAATGCAGGGAGAAGAGACGAGGTACTAAGGCAATACAGGGAGAAAAGACGAGGTACGAAGGCAATACAGGGAAAAGACGAGGTACTAAGGCAATACAGAGAGAAAAGACGAGGTACGAAGGCAATACAGGGAGAAAAGACGAGGTACAAAGGCAATACAGGGAGAAAAGACGAGGTACTAAGACAATTCAGGGAGAAAAGACAAGGTACTAAGGCAATACAGGGAGAAAAGACGAGGTACGAAGGCAATTCAGGGAGAAAAGACAAGGTACTAAGGCAATACAGGGAGAAAAGACGAGGTACGAAGGCAATACAGGGAGAAAAGACGAGGTATGAAGGCAATGCAGGGAGAAAAGACGAGGTAGTAAGGCAATACAGGGAGAAAAGACGAGGTACGAAGGCAATACAGGGAGAAAAGACGAGGTATGAAGGCAATGCAGGGAGAAAAGACGAGGTACTAAGGCAATACAGGGAGAAAAGACGAGGTACGAAGGCAATACAGGGAGAAAAGACAAGGTACTAAGACAATTCAGGGAGAAAAGACAAGGTACTAAGACAATTCAGGGAGAAAAGACAAGGTACTAAGGCAATACAGGGAGAAAAGACGAGGTACGAAGGCAATTCTGGGAGAAACGACAAGGTACTAAGGCAATACAGGGAGAAAAGACAAGGTACTAAGACAATTCAGGGAGAAAAGACAAGGTACGAAGGCAATACAGGGAGAAAAGACGAGGTACGAAGGCAATACAGGGAGAAAAGACGAGGTACTAAGGCAATACAGGGAGAAAAGACGAGGTACGAAGGCAATACAGGGAGAAAAGACGAGGTACGAAGGCAATACAGGGAGAAAAGACGAGGTACTAAGGCAATACAGGGAGAAAAGACGAGGTACGAAGGCAATTCAGGGAGAAAAGACGAGGTACGAAGGCAATACAGGGAGAAAAGACAAGGTACTAAGACAATTCAGGGAGAAAAGACAAGGTACTAAGACAATTCAGGGAGAAAAGACAAGGTACTAAGGCAATACAGGGAGAAAAGATGAGTTACGAAGGCAATTCTGGGAGAAAAGACAAGGTACTAAGGCAATACAGGGAGAAAAGACAAGGTACTAAGACAATTCAGGGAGAAAAGACAAGGTACTAAGGCAATACAGGGAGAAAAGATGAGGTACGAAGGCAATTCTGGGAGAAACGACAAGGTACTAAGGCAATACAGGGAGAAAAGACAAGGTACTAAGACAATTCAGGGAGAAAAGACAAGGTACGAAGGCAATACAGGGAGAAAAGACGAGGTACGAAGGCAATACAGGGAGAAAAGACGAGGTACGAAGGCAATACAGGGAGAAAAGACAAGGTACTAAGACAATTCAGGGAGAAAATACAAGGTACTAAGACAATTCAGGGAGAAAAGACAAGGTACTAAGGCAATACAGGGAGAAAAGACGAGGTACGAAGGCAATTCTGGGAGAAACGACAAGGTACTAAGGCAATACAGGGAGAAAAGACAAGGTACTAAGACAATTCAGGGAGAAAAGACAAGGTACGAAGGCAATACAGGGAGAAAAGACGAGGTACGAAGGCAATACAGGGAGAAAAGACGAGGTACTAAGGCAATACAGGGAGAAAAGACGAGGTACGAAGGCAATACAGGGAGAAAAGACGAGGTACGAAGGCAATACAGGGAGAAAAGACGAGGTACTAAGGCAATACAGGGAGAAAAGACGAGGTACGAAGGCAATTCAGGGAGAAAAGACGAGGTACGAAGGCAATACAGGGAGAAAAGACGAGGTACGAAGGCAATACAGGGAGAAAAGACGAGGTACGAAGGCAATTCAGGGAGAAAAGACAAGGTACGAAGGCAATACAGGTAGAAAAGACAAGGTACTAAGACAATTCAGGGATAAAAGACGAGGTACGAAGGCAATACAGGGAGCAAAGACGAGGCACTAAGGCAATACAGGGAGAAAAGACGAGGTAAGAAGGCAATTCAGGGAGAAAAGACAAGGTACGAAGGCAATACAGGGAGAAAAGACAAGGTACTAAGACAATTCAGGGAGAAAAGACAAGGTACTAAGACAATTCAGGGAGAAAAGACAAGGTACTAAGGCAATACAGGGAGAAAAGATGAGTTACGAAGGCAATTCTGGGAGAAAAGACAAGGTACTAAGGCAATACAGGGAGAAAAGACAAGGTACTAAGACAATTCAGGGAGAAAAGACAAGGTACTAAGGCAATACAGGGAGAAAAGATGAGGTACGAAGGCAATTCTGGGAGAAACGACAAGGTACTAAGGCAATACAGGGAGAAAAGACAAGGTACTAAGACAATTCAGGGAGAAAAGACAAGGTACGAAGGCAATACAGGGAGAAAAGACGAGGTACGAAGGCAATACAGGGAGAAAAGACGAGGTACGAAGGCAATACAGGGAGAAAAGACAAGGTACTAAGACAATTCAGGGAGAAAATACAAGGTACTAAGACAATTCAGGGAGAAAAGACAAGGTACTAAGGCAATACAGGGAGAAAAGACGAGGTACGAAGGCAATTCTGGGAGAAACGACAAGGTACTAAGGCAATACAGGGAGAAAAGACAAGGTACTAAGACAATTCAGGGAGAAAAGACAAGGTACGAAGGCAATACAGGGAGAAAAGACGAGGTACGAAGGCAATACAGGGAGAAAAGACGAGGTACTAAGGCAATACAGGGAGAAAAGACGAGGTACGAAGGCAATACAGGGAGAAAAGACGAGGTACGAAGGCAATACAGGGAGAAAAGACGAGGTACGAAGGCAATACAGGGAGAAAAGACGAGGTACGAAGGCAATTCAGGGAGAAAAGACGAGGTACGAAGGCAATACAGGGAGAAAAGACGAGGTACGAAGGCAATACAGGGAGAAAAGACGAGGTACGAAGGCAATTCAGGGAGAAAAGACAAGGTACGAAGGCAATACAGGTAGAAAAGACAAGGTACTAAGACAATTCAGGGATAAAAGACGAGGTACGAAGGCAATACAGGGAGCAAAGACGAGGCACTAAGGCAATACAGGGAGAAAAGACGAGGTAAGAAGGCAATTCAGGGAGAAAAGACAAGGTACTAAGGTAATACAGGGAGAAAAGACAATGTACTAAGACAATTCCGGGAGAAAAGACAAGGTACTAAGACAATTCAGGGAGAAAAGACGAGGTACGAAGGAAATACAGGGAGAAAAGACGAGGTACGAAGGCAATACCGGGAGAAAAGGCCAAAGAAAAGTAACAAGGACTGCCTAAAGAAATCTCTTGGTGCCTGCCACATTGACCACCGCCAGTGGGCTGATAACGCCTCAAACCGTGCATCTTGGCGCCTCACAGTTTGGCGGGCAGCAACCTCCTTTGAAGAAGACCGCAGAGCCACCCTCACTGACAAAAGGCAAAGGAGGAAAAACCCAACACCTAACCCCAACCAACCAATTTTCCCCTGCAACCGCTGCAATAGTGTCTGCCTGTCCCGCATCGGACTTGTCAGCCACAAATGAGCCTGCAGCTGACGTGGACTTTTTACCCCCTCCATAAATCTTCGTCCGCGAAGCCAAGCCAAAGAAAGAAGAAGGCAATATAGGGAGAAAAGACGAGGTACTAAGGCAATACAGGGAGAAAAGACGAGGTACGAAGGCAACACAGGGAGAAAAAAACGAGGCACTAAGGCAATACAGGGAGAAAAGACGAGGTACTAAGGCAATTCAGGGAGAAAAGACAAGGTACTAAGACAATTCAGGGAGAAAAGACAAGGTACTAAGGCAATACATGGAGAAAAGACGAGGTACAAAGGCAATTCAGGGAGAAAAGACAAGGTACTAAGGAAATACAGAGAGAAAAGACAAGGTACTAAGACAATTCAGGGAGAAAAGACAAGGTACTAAGGCAATACAGGGAGAAAAGACGAGGTACGAAGGCAATACAGGGAGAAAAGACGAGGTACGAAGGCAATACAGGGAGAAAAGACGAGGTACGAAGGCAATACAGGGAGAAAAGACGAGGTTAGAAGGCAATGCAGGGAGAAAAGACGAGGTACGAAGGCAATACAGGGAGAAAAGACGAGGTACGAAGGCAATACAGGGAGAAAAGACGAGGTATGAAGGCAATGCAGGGAGAAAAGACGAGGTACTAAGGCAATACAGGGAGAAAAGACAAGGTACTAAGGAAATACAGGGAGAAAAGACGAGGTATGAAAGCAATACAGGGAGAAAAGACGAGGTACGAAGGCAATACAGGGAGAAAAGACGAGGTACGAAGGCAATACAGGGAGAAAAGACGAGGTACTAAGGCAATACAGGGAGAAAAGACGAGGTACGAAGGCAATACAGGGAGAAAAGACGAGGTACGAAGGCAATACAGGGAGAAAAGACGAGGTACTAAGACAATTCAGGGAGAAAAGACAAGGTACTAAGACAATTCAGGGAGAAAAGACAAGGTACTAAGGCAATACAGGGAGAAAAGACGAGGTACGACGGCAATACAGGGAGAAAAGACGAGGTACGAAGGCAATACAGGGAGAAAAGACGAGGTACGAAGGCAATACAGGGAGAAAAGACGAGGTATGAAGGCAATGCAGGGAGAAGAGACGAGGTACTAAGGCAATACAGGGAGAAAAGACGAGGTACGAAGGCAATACAGGGAAAAGACGAGGTACTAAGGCAATACAGAGAGAAAAGACGAGGTACGAAGGCAATACAGGGAGAAAAGACGAGGTACGAAGGCAATACAGGGAGAAAAGACGAGGTACTAAGACAATTCAGGGAGAAAAGACAAGGTACTAAGGCAATACAGGGAGAAAAGACGAGGTACGAATGCAATTCAGGGAGAAAAGACAAGGTACGAAGGCAATACAGGTAGAAAAGACAAGGTACTAAGACAATTCAGGGATAAAAGACGAGGTACGAAGGCAATACAGGGAGCAAAGACGAGGCACTAAGGCAATACAGGGAGAAAAGACGAGGTAAGAAGGCAATTCAGGGAGAAAAGACAAGGTACTAAGGCAATACAGGGAGAAAAGACGAGGTATGAAAGCAATACAGGGAGAAAAGACGAGGTACGAAGGCAATACAGGGAGAAAAGACGAGGTACGAAGGCAATACAGGGAGAAAAGACGAGGTACTAAGGCAATACAGGGAGAAAAGACGAGGTACGAAGGCAATACAGGGAGAAAAGACGAGGTACGAAGGCAATACAGGGAGAAAAGACGAGGTACTAAGACAATTCAGGGAAAAAAGACAAGGTACTAAGACAATTCAGGGAGAAAAGACAAGGTACTAAGGCAATACAGGGAGAAAAGACGAGGTACGAAGGCAATACAGGGAGAAAAGACGAGGTACGAAGGCAATACAGGGAGAAAAGACGAGGTACGAAGGCAATATAGGGAGAAAAGACGAGGTATGAAGGCAATGCAGGGAGAAGAGACGAGGTACTAAGGCAATACAGGGAGAAAAGACGAGGTACGAAGGCAATACAGGGAAAAGACGAGGTACTAAGGCAATACAGGGAGAAAAGACGAGGTACGAAGGCAATACAGGGAGAAAAGACGAGGTATGAAGGCAATACAGGGAGAAAAGACGAGGTACTAAGACAATTCAGGGAGAAAAGACAAGGTACTAAGGCAATACAGGGAGAAAAGACGAGATACGAAGGCAATTCAGGGAGAAAAGACAAGGTACGAAGGCAATACAGGTAGAAAAGACAAGGTACTAAGACAATTCAGGGAGAAAAGACGAGGTACGAAGGCAATACAGGGATAAAAGACGAGGTACGAAGGCAATACAGGGAGAAAAGACGAGGTACTAAGGCAATACAGGGAGAAAAGACGAGGTACGAAGGCAATACAGGGAGAAAAGACGAGGTACGAAGGCAATACAGGGAGAAAAGACGAGGTACTAAGACAATTCAGGGAGAAAAGACAAGGTACTAAGACAATTCAGGGAGAAAAGACAAGGTACTAAGGCAATACAGGGAGAAAAGACGAGGTACGAAGGCAATACAGGGAGAAAAGACGAGGTACGAAGGCAATACAGGGAGAAAAGACGAGGTACGAAGGCAATACAGGGAGAAAAGACAAGGTATGAAGGCAATGCAG
The DNA here is from genome assembly GCF_036971445.1 of Narcine bancroftii. Classification (NCBI taxonomy): domain Eukaryota; kingdom Metazoa; phylum Chordata; class Chondrichthyes; order Torpediniformes; family Narcinidae; genus Narcine; species Narcine bancroftii. Next base: position 218,935,207 of record NC_091474.1, on the reverse strand, counting down.
GGAGAAGAGACGAGGTACTAAGGCAATACAGGGAGAAAAGACGAGGTACGAAGGCAATACAGGGAAAAGACGAGGTACTAAGGCAATACAGGGAGAAAAGACGAGGTACGAAGGCAATACAGGGAGAAAAGACGAGGTACGAAGGCAATACAGGGAGAAAAGACGAGGTACTAAGACAATTCAGGGAGAAAAGACAAGGTACTAAGGCAATACAGGGAGAAAAGACGAGGTACGAAGGCAATTCAGGGAGAAAAGACAAGGTACGAAGGCAATACAGGTAGAAAAGACAAGGTACTAAGACAATTCAGGGATAAAAGACGAGGTACGAAGGCAATACAGGGAGCAAAGACGAGGCACTAAGGCAATACAGGGAGAAAAGACGAGGTAAGAAGGCAATTCAGGGAGAAAAGACAAGGTACTAAGGTAATACAGGGAGAAAAGACAAGGTACTAAGACAATTCCGGGAGAAAAGACAAGGTACTAAGACAATTCAGGGAGAAAAGACGAGGTACGAAGGAAATACAGGGAGAAAAGACGAGGTACGAAGGCAATACCGGGAGAAAAGGCCAAAGAAAAGTAACAAGGACTGCCTAAAGAAATCTCTTGGTGCCTGCCACATTGACCACCGCCAGTGGGCTGATAACGCCTCAAACCGTGCATCTTGGCGCCTCACAGTTTGGCGGGCAGCAACCTCCTTTGAAGAAGACCGCAGAGCCACCCTCACTGACAAAAGGCAAAGGAGGAAAAACCCAACACCTAACCCCAACCAACCAATTTTCCCCTGCAACCGCTGCAATAGTGTCTGCCTGTCCCGCATCGGACTTGTCAGCCACAAATGAGCCTGCAGCTGACGTGGACTTTTTACCCCCTCCATAAATCTTCGTCCGCGAAGCCAAGCCAAAGAAAGAAGAAGGCAATATAGGGAGAAAAGACGAGGTACTAAGGCAATACAGGGAGAAAAGACGAGGTACGAAGGCAACACAGGGAGAAAAAAACGAGGCACTAAGGCAATACAGGGAGAAAAGACGAGGTACTAAGGCAATTCAGGGAGAAAAGACAAGGTACTAAGACAATTCAGGGAGAAAAGACAAGGTACTAAGGCAATACATGGAGAAAAGACGAGGTACAAAGGCAATTCAGGGAGAAAAGACAAGGTACTAAGGAAATACAGAGAGAAAAGACAAGGTACTAAGACAATTCAGGGAGAAAAGACAAGGTACTAAGGCAATACAGGGAGAAAAGACGAGGTACGAAGGCAATACAGGGAGAAAAGACGAGGTACGAAGGCAATACAGGGAGAAAAGACGAGGTACGAAGGCAATACAGGGAGAAAAGACGAGGTATGAAGGCAATGCAGGGAGAAAAGACGAGGTACTAAGGCAATACAGGGAGAAAAGACGAGGTACGAAGGCAATACAGGGAGAAAAGACGAGGTACGAAGGCAATACAGCGAGAAAAGACGAGGTACTAAGGCAATACAGGGAGAAAAGATGAGGTACGAAGGCAATACAGGGAGAAAAGACGAGGTACTAAGGCAATACAGGGAGAAAAGACGAGGTACGAAGGCAATACAGGGAGAAAATACGAGGTATTAAGGCAATACAGGGAGAAAAGACAAGGTACGAAGGCAATACAGGGAGAAAAGACGAGGTACGAAGGCAATACAGGGAGAAAAGACGAGGTACTAAGGCAATACAGGGAGAAAAGACGAGGTACGAAGGCAATTCAGGGAGAAAAGACAAGGTACGAAGGCAATACAGGGAGAAAAGACAAGGTACTAAGACAATTCAGGGAGAAAAGACAAGGTACTAAGACAATTCAGGGAGAAAAGAGAAGATACTAAGGCAATACAGGGAGAAAAGATGAGGTACAAAGGCAATTCAGGGAGAAAAGACAAGGTACTAAGGAAATACAGGGAGAAAAGACAAGGTACTAAGACAATTCTGGGAGAAAATACAAGGTACTAAGGCAATACAGGGAGAAAAGACGAGGTATGAAAGCAATACAGGGAGAAAAGACGAGGTACGAAGGCAATACAGGGAGAAAAGACGAGGTACGAAGGCAATACAGGGAGAAAAGACGAGGTACTAAGGCAATACAGGGAGAAAAGACGAGGTACGAAGGCAATACAGGGATAAAAGACGAGGTACGAAGGCAATACAGGGAGAAAAGACGAGGTACTAAGACAATTCAGGGAGAAAAGACAAGGTACTAAGACAATTCAGGGAGAAAAGACAAGGTACTAAGGCAATACAGGGAGAAAAGACGAGGTACGAAGGCAATACAGGGAGAAAAGACGAGGTACGAAGGCAATACAGGGAGAAAAGACGAGGTACGAAGGCAATACAGGGAGAAAAGACGAGGTATGAAGGCAATGCAGGGAGAAGAGACGAGGTACTAAGGCAATACAGGGAGAAAAGACGAGGTACGAAGGCAATACAGGGAAAAGACGAGGTACTAAGGCAATACAGGGAGAAAAGACGAGGTACGAAGGCAATACAGGGAGAAAAGACGAGGTACGAAGGCAATACAGGGAGAAAAGACGAGGTACTAAGACAATTCAGGGAGAAAAGACAAGGTACTAAGGCAATACAGGGAGAAAAGACGAGATACGAAGGCAATTCAGGGAGAAAAGACAAGGTACGAAGGCAATACAGGTAGAAAAGACAACGTACTAAGACAATTCAGGGAGAAAAGACGAGGTACGAAGGCAATTCAGGGAGAAAAGACAAGGTACGAAGGCAATACAGGGAGAAAAGACAAGGTACTAAGACAATTCAGGGAGAAAAGACAAGGTACTAAGACAATTCAGGGAGAAAAGACAAGGTACTAAGGCAATACAGGGAGAAAAGACGATGTACAAAGGCAATTCAGGGAGAAAAGACAAGGTACTAAGGAAATACAGGGAGAAAAGACAAGGTACTAAGACAATTCAGGGAGAAAAGACAAGGTACGAAGGCAATATAGGGAGAAAAGACGAGGTACGAAGGCAATACAGGGAGAAAAGACGAGGTACGAAGGCAATACAGGGAGAAAAAAACGAGGCACTAAGGCCATACAGGGAGAAAAGACGAGGTACTAAGGCAATACAGGGAGCAAAGACGAGGCACTAAGGCAATACAGGGAGAAAAGACGAGGTAAGAAGGCAATTCAGGGAGAAAAGACAAGGTACTAAGGTAATACAGGGAGAAAAGACAAGGTACTAAGACAATTCCGGGAGAAAAGACAAGGTACTAAGACAATTCAGGGAGAAAAGACAAGGTACTAAGGCAATACAGGGAGAAAAGACGAGGTACAAAGGCAATTCAGGAAGAAAAGACAAGGTACGAAGGCAATACAGGGAGAAAAGACAAGGTACTAAGACAATTCAGGGAGAAAAGACAAGGTACTAAGACAATTCAGGGAGAAAAGACAAGGTAATAAGGCAATACAGGGAGAAAAGACGAGGTACAAAGGCAATTCAGGGAGAAAAGACAAGGTACCAAGGAAATACAGGGAGAAAAGACAAGGTACTAAGACAATTCTGGGAGAAAAGACAAGGTACTAAGGCAATACAGGGAGAAAAGACGAGGTTAGAAGGCAATGCAGGGAGAAAAGACGAGGTACGAAGGCAATACAGGGAGAAAAGACGAGGTACGAAGGCAATACAGGGAGAAAAGACGAGGTATGAAGGCAATGCAGGGAGAAAAGACGAGGTACTAAGGCAATACAGGGAGAAAAGACAAGGTACTAAGGCAATACAGGGAGAAAAGACGAGGTATGAAAGCAATACAGGGAGAAAAGACGAGGTACGAAGGCAATACAGGGAGAAAAGACGAGGTACGAAGGCAATACAGGGAGAAAAGACGAGGTACTAAGGCAATACAGGGAGAAAAGACGAGGTACGAAGGCAATACAGGGAGAAAAGACGAGGTACGAAGGCAATACAGGGAGAAAAGACGAGGAACTAAGACAATTGAGGGAGAAAAGACAAGGTACTAAGACAATTCAGGGAGAAAAGACAAGGTACTAAGGCAATACAGGGAGAAAAGACGAGGTACGAAGGCAATACAGGGAGAAAAGACGAGGTACGAAGGCAATACAGGGAGAAAAGACGAGGTACGAAGGCAATACAGGGAGAAAAGACGAGGTATGAAGGCAATGCAGGGAGAAGAGACGAGGTACTAAGGCAATACAGGGAGAAAAGACGAGGTACGAAGGCAATACATGGAAAAGACGAGGTACTAAGGCAATACAGGGAGAAAAGACGAGGTACGAAGGCAATTCAGGGAGAAAAGACGAGGTACGAAGGCAATACAGGGAGAAAAGACGAGGTACTAAGACAATTCAGGGAGAAAAGACAAGGTACTAAGGCAATACAGGGAGAAAAGACGAGGTACGAAGGCAATTCAGGGAGAAAAGACAAGGTACGAAGGCAATACAGGTAGAAAAGACAAGGTACTAAGACAATTCAGGGATAAAAGACGAGGTACGAAGGCAATACAGGGAGCAAAGACGAGGCACTAAGGCAATACAGGGAGAAAAGACGAGGTAAGAAGGCAATTCATGGAGAAAAGACAAGGTACTAAGGTAATACAGGGAGAAAAGACAAGGTACTAAGACAATTCCGGGAGAAAAGACAAGGTAGTAAGACAATTCAGGGAGAAAAGACAAGGTACTAAGGCAATACAGGGAGAAAAGACGAGGTACAAAGGCAATTCAGGGAGAAAAGACAAGGTACGAAGGCAATACAGGGAGAAAAGACAAGGTACTAAGACAATTCAGGGAGAAAAGACAAGGTACTAAGACAATTCAGGGAGAAAAGACAAGGTACTAAGGCAATACACGGTGAAAAGACGAGGTACAAAGGCAATTCAGGGAGAAAAGACAAGGTACTAAGGAAATACAGGGAGAAAAGACAAGGTACTAAGACAATTCAGGGAGAAAAGACAAGGTACTAAGGCAATACAGGGAGAAAAGACGAGGTACGAAGGCAATACAGGGAGAAAAGACGAGGTACGAAGGCAATACAGGGAGAAAAGACGAGGTACTAAGACAATTCAGGGAGAAAAGACAAGGTACTAAGGCAATACAGGGAGAAAAGACGAGATACGAAGGCAATTCAGGGAGAAAAGACAAGGTACGAAGGCAATACAGGTAGAAAAGACAAGGTACTAAGACAATTCAGGGAGAAAAGACGAGGTACGAAGGCAATTCAGGGAGAAAAGACAAGGTACGAAGGCAATACAGGGAGAAAAGACAAGGTACTAAGACAATTCAGGGAGAAAAGACAAGGTACTAAGACAATTCAGGGAGAAAAGACAAGGTACTAAGGCAATACAGGGAGAAAAGACGAGGTACAAAGGCAATTCAGGGAGAAAAGACAAGGTACTAAGGAAATACAGGGAGAAAAGACAAGGTACTAAGACAATTCAGGGAGAAAAGACAAGGTACGAAGGCAATATAGGGAGAAAAGACGAGGTACGAAGGCAATACAGGGAGAAAAGACGAGGTACGAAGGCAATACAGGGAGAAAAAAACGAGGCACTAAGGCCATACAGGGAGAAAAGACGAGGTACTAAGGCAATACAGGGAGCAAAGACGAGGCACTAAGGCAATACAGGGAGAAAAGACGAGGTAAGAAGGCAATTCAGGGAGAAAAGACAAGGTACTAAGGTAATACAGGGAGAAAAGACAAGGTACTAAGACAATTCCGGGAGAAAAGACAAGGTACTAAGACAATTCAGGGAGAAAAGACAATGTACTAAGGCAATACAGGGAGAAAAGACGAGGTACAAAGGCAATTCAGGAAGAAAAGACAAGGTACGAAGGCAATACAGGGAGAAAAGACAAGGTACTAAGACAATTCAGGGAGAAAAGACAAGGTACTAAGACAATTCAGGGAGAAAAGACAAGGTAATAAGGCAATACAGGGAGAAAAGACGAGGTACAAAGGCAATTCAGGGAGAAAAGACAAGGTACCAAGGAAATACAGGGAGAAAAGACAAGGTACTAAGACAATTCTGGGAGAAAAGACAAGGTACTAAGGCAATACAGGGAGAAAAGACGAGGTTAGAAGGCAATGCAGGGAGAAAAGACGAGGTACGAAGGCAATACAGGGAGAAAAGACGAGGTACGAAGGCAATACAGGGAGAAAAGACGAGGTATGAAGGCAATGCAGGGAGAAAAGACGAGGTACTAAGGCAATACAGGGAGAAAAGACAAGGTACTAAGGCAATACAGGGAGAAAAGACGAGGTATGAAAGCAATACAGGGAGAAAAGACGAGGTACGAAGGCAATACAGGGAGAAAAGACGAGGTACGAAGGCAATACAGGGAGAAAAGACGAGGTACTAAGGCAATACAGGGAGAAAAGACGAGGTACGAAGGCAATACAGGGAGAAAAGACGAGGTACGAAGGCAATACAGGGAGAAAAGACGAGGTACTAAGACAATTGAGGGAGAAAAGACAAGGTACTAAGACAATTCAGGGAGAAAAGACAAGGTACTAAGGCAATACAGGGAGAAAAGACGAGGTACGAAGGCAATACAGGGAGAAAAGACGAGGTACGAAGGCAATACAGGGAGAAAAGACGAGGTACGAAGGCAATACAGGGAGAAAAGACGAGGTATGAAGGCAATGCAGGGAGAAGAGACGAGGTACTAAGGCAATACAGGGAGAATAGACGAGGTACGAAGGCAATACATGGAAAAGACGAGGTACTAAGGCAATACAGGGAGAAAAGACGAGGTACGAAGGCAATACAGGGAGAAAAGACGAGGTACGAAGGCAATACAGGGAGAAAAGACGAGGTACTAAGACAATTCAGGGAGAAAAGACAAGGTACTAAGGCAATACAGGGAGAAAAGACGAGGTACGAAGGCAATTCAGGGAGAAAAGACAAGGTACGAAGGCAATACAGGTAGAAAAGACAAGGTACTAAGACAATTCAGGGATAAAAGACGAGGTACGAAGGCAATACAGGGAGAAAAGACGAGGTAAGAAGGCAATTCATGGAGAAAAGACAAGGCACTAAGGCAATACAGGGAGAAAAGACGAGGTAAGAAGGCAATTCATGGAGAAAAGACAAGGTACTAAGGTAATACAGGGAGAAAAGACAAGGTACTAAGACAATTCCGGGAGAAAAGACAAGGTACTAAGACAATTCAGGGAGAAAAGACAAGGTACTAAGGCAATACAGGGAGAAAAGACGAGGTACAAAGGCAATTCAGGGAGAAAAGACAAGGTACGAAGGCAATACAGGGAGAAAAGACAAGGTACTAAGACAATTCAGGGAGAAAAGACAAGGTACTAAGACAATTCAGGGAGAAAAGACAAGGTACTAAGGCAATACAGGGTGAAAAGACGAGGTACAAAGGCAATTCAGGGAGAAAAGACAAGGTACTAAGGAAATACAGGGAGAAAAGACAAGGTACTAAGACAATTCAGGGAGAAAAGACAAGGTACTAAGGCAATACAGGGAGAAAAGACGAGGTTAGAAGGCAATGCAGGGAGAAAAGACGAGGTACGAAGGCAATACAGGGAGAAAAGACGAGGTACGAAGGCAATACAGGGAGTAAAGACGAGGTATGAAGGCAATGCAGGGAGAAAAGACGAGGTACTAAGGCAATACAGGGAGAAAAGACGAGGTACGAAGGCAATACAGGGAGAAAAGACGAGGTACTAAGGCAATACAGGGAGAAAAGACGAGGTACGAAGGCAATACAGGGAGAAAAGACGAGGTACAAAGTCAATACAGGGAGAAAAGACGAGGTAGTAAGGCAATACAGGGAGAAAAGACGAGGTACGAAGGCAATACAGGGAGAAAAGACGAGGTACTAAGGCAATATAGGGAGAAAAGACGAGGTACGAAGGCAATACAGGGAGAAAAGACGAGGTACTAAGGCAATACAGGGAGAAAAGACGAGGTACGAAGGCAATACAGGGAGAAAAGACGAGGTACGAAGGCAATACAGGGAGAAAAGACGAGGTACTAAGGCAATACAGGGAGAAAAGACGAGGTACGAAGGCAATTCAGGGAGAAAAGACAAGGTACGAAGGCAATACAGGGAGAAAAGGCAAGGTACTAAGACAATTCAGGGAGAAAAGACAAGGTACTAAGACAATTCAGGGAGAAAAGACACGATACTAAGGCAATACAGGGAGAAAAGATGAGGTACAAAGGCAATTCAGGGAGAAAAGACAAGGTACTAAGGAAATACAGGGAGAAAAGACAAGGTACTAAGACAATTCAGGGAGAAAAGACAAGGTACTAAGGCAATACAGGGAGAAAAGACGAGGTATGTAGGCAATACAGGGAGAAAAGACGAGGTACTAAGGCAATACAGGGTGAAAAGATGAGGTACGAAGGCAATACAGGGAGAAAAGACGAGGTACGAAGGCAATACAGGGAGAAAAGACGCGGTACTAAGGCAATACAGGGAGAAAAGACGAGGTACTAAGGCAATACAGGGAGAAAAGACGAGGTACGAAGGCAATACAGTGAGAAAAGACGAGGTACGAAGGCAATACAAGGAGAAAAGACGAGGTACTAAGGCAATACAGGGAGAAAAGACGAGGTACAAAGGAAATACAGGGAGAAAAGACGAGGTACGAAGGCAATACAGGGAGAAAAGACGAGGTATGAAGAAAATGCAGGGAGAAAAGACGAGGTACTAAGGCAATACAGGGAGAAAAGACGAGGTACGAAGGCAATACAGGTAGAAAAGACGAGGTACGAAGGCAATACAGGGAGAAAAGACGAGGTACTAAGGCAATACAGGGAGAAAAGACAAGGTACGAAGGCAATACAGGGAGAAAAGACGAGGTACGAAGGCAATACAGGGAGAAAAGACGAGGTACGAAGGCAATACAGGGAGAAAAGACGAGGTACGAAGGCAATACAGGGAGAAAAGACGAGGTACGAAGGCAATACAGGGAGAAAAGGCCAATGAAATGGTATAAGGACTGCCTAAAGAAATCTCTTGGTGCCTGCCACATTGACCACCGCCAGTGGGCTGATAACGCCTCAAACCGTGCATCTTGGCGCCTCACAGTTTGGCGGGCAGCAACCTCCTTTGAAGAAGACCGCAGAGCCCACCTCACTGACAAAAGGCAAAGGAGGAAAAACCCAACACCCAACCCCAACCAACCAATTTTCCCCTGCAACCGCTGCAATCGTGTCTGCCTGTCCCGCATCGGACTTGTCAGCCACAAACGAGCCTGCAGCTGACGTGGACTTTTTACCCCCTCCATAAATCTTCGTCCGCGAAGCCAAGCCAAAGAAAGAAGAAGGCAATATAGGGAGAAAAGACGAGGTACTAAGGCAATACAGGGAGAAAAGACGAGGTACGAAGGCAACACAGGGAGAAAAATACGAGGCACTAAGGCAATACAGGGAGAAAAGACGAGGTACTAAGGCAATACAGGGAGAAAAGACGAGGTACGAAGGCAATACAGGGAGAAAAGACGAGGTACGAAGGCAATTCAGGGTGAAAAGACAAGGTACTAAGGTAATACAGGGAGAAAAGACAAGGTACTAAGACAATTCAGGGAGAAAAGACAAGGTACTAAGGCAATACAGGGAGAAAAGACGAGGTACGAAGGCAATACAGGGAGAAAAGATGAGGTACGAAGGCAATACAGGGAGAAAAGATGAGGTACGAAGGCAATACAGGGAGAAAAGGTGAGGTACTAAGGCAACACAGGGAGAAAAAAACGAGGCACTAAGGCAATACAGGGAGAAAAGACAAGGTACTAAGGCAATACAGGGAGAAAAGACGAGGTACGAAGGCAATACAGGGAGAAAAGACGAGGTACGAAGGCAATACAGGGAGAAAAGCCAGTTTTAAAAAGGCTGGTTGGCTTGGAGTTTATCGGATGTGTTAAGGAAAGTTTTATAAACCAGAAATATAAAGAAGGATAATAAAAGCTTCTTTAGATTATGTGAAGAGGAAAAAAATTAGTTACGATTAAAGTTTGGCCATTAAAGACAGAAACAGGTGACATTTTTATGGGGAACAAAGAAATAGCAGATGAGTTGAACAGGTAGTTTGGAACTGTCTTCACTAGGGAAGACACAAGCAATCTCTCAGATGTAATAGTAAACAGAGGACCTAGGGTAATTGAGGCAGAAAATGTTGTTGGGTAGACTGATGGGTCTGAAGGCTGATAAATCCATAGGTCCTGATGGTCTGCATCCCAGGGTACTTGAAGAGGTGGCTCTAGAAATCGTGAACACATTGGTGATCATTTTCCAATGTTCTATGGATTGAGGATAGTTTCCTGTGGATTGTAGGGTAGCTAATGTTATCCCACTTTTTAAGAAAGGAGGGAGAGAGAAAAAAATGAATTATAGACCAATTAGCCTGACATCTGTGGTGGGGAAGATGCTGGAGTCAATTATAAAAATGAAACGTTGGTACATTTGGATAGCAGTAACAGGATTGGATTTATGAAGAGGAAATCATGCTTGACTAATCATCTGGAATTTTTTGTGGATATAACTATAAAAATAGGCAAGAGTGGATGTAGTGAGACTTTCAGAAAGCCTTTGATAAGGTCCCACATAGGAGATTAGTGGGCAAAATTAGACCACATGGTGTTCGGGGAAGGGTACTGAAATGGATAAAAAAATTGGTTGGCAGACAGGAAACAAAGATAGGGATTACCAGGTCCCTTTCAGAATGGCAAGGAGTGACTAGTGGGGTACAGCCAGGCTCGGTGCCGGGACTACAGCTATTTACAATATACATTAATGATTTAGATGAAGGGATTAAATGTAATATTAGCATATTCACAAATGACACAAAGCTAGGTGGCAGTGTGAGTCTGAGGAGGATGTTAGGAGAATGCAGGGTGACTTAGACAGGTTGGGTGAGTGGGCAGATGCATGGCAGATGCAGTGTAATTATGAGTTATACACTTTGGTTGGACAAACAGGAAGGCAGATTACTATCTGAATGGCATCAAGGAAGGAGAGGAGGAAGTACAATGAAATCTAGGTGTCCTTGTTCATCAGTCACTGAAAGTAAGCATGTAGATACAATAGGCAGCAAAGAAAGGTAATGGCATGTTGGCCTTCATAACAAGGGGAGCTGAGTATTGAAACAAAGATGTCTTTCTGCAGTTATACAGGGCCCTGGTGAGACCAAACCTGGAGTATTGTGTGTAGTTTTGGTGTCTGAGTTTTAGGAAGGACATCCTTGCTATTGAGGGAGTGAACTGTAGGTTCACGAGGTTAATTTCCGGGATAGCTGGACTGTCATATGTTGAAAGATTAGAGCAACTGGGCTTGTATACACTGGAATTTAGAAGGTTGAGTGGGGATCTGATCGAAACATATAAGATTATTAAGGAATTGGACACGCTAGGGACCGAAAATATGTTCCCGACATTGTAGGAGTCCAGAACCAGAAGCCACAGGTTAAGAATAAGTGGTAAGCCATTTAGAATGGAGTTGAGGAAGAACTTTTTCTCCCAGAGAGTTGTGGATCTGTGGAATGCTTTGCCTCAGAAGACAAAGGAGGAAAATTCTCTGGATGCTTTAAAATATGAGATAGATAGAGCTCTTAAAATGATCAAAGTCAAGGGATATGAGGAGAAGGCAGGAATACGGTACTGATTATGGATTATCAGTCATAATCACAGTGAATGGCAATCCTAGCTCAAAGGGGCAAATGGCATAATCCTTCACCTATTGTCTATTGAAAATAAGATAAAAGGTCACCGTGAAACTCCAAATTTCACCAATGAAACAAATATGTATTATGTAATTTTTCTAAATTTAACCAAGACATTATACAAGAGAACCAATGAAACACTATTGAAAATCTCGAGTCTTTCCTTTTGAATAAGATGGATCTTCTAGCCAACAATGTAGAGAAGGCCATAACTTGCGCTGGTCCAGAAAGAAACTCCCTATGTCTGCTTCAATAACTCCAAAAAGAGTAGTTATTGGATTGGGTCATAGCTCTAGTTGAAATACAGATGAAAAGGTATTAAAATTTCTTTTCAAGAGATTTCTAAGGATGGAGGGGATTGGAGGATTATGGTAAGGTTTCAGGCAAGTGGGACTGGAGGAGATCACTTAATCAGTATGGACTAGAGGTGCCGAGATGGCCTGTTTCCATACTGTAATTGTTATATGGTAATGGTTAAACATATGCGTCAAAGTAGCAATATCAAATTTCCATCTGTCACAAGTAGGATCAATATTAGAAAAGATACAATCCAGTTGTAAAAAGGCTGGATGGCTTGGAGTTTATCGGATGTGTTAAGGAAAGTTTTATAAATCAATATATAGAGGCACTAACAAGGGAGAGTACAATACTGAATCTTCTATTACGGAACAAGACAGGACAGGTGACAGAAGTATGTGCAGTGGAACATTTTGGATCCAGTGATCATTAGTTTCAAGTTAATTATGGAGAAGGATAAGTCTAGTCCTAAGTTTGAGGATCTAAATTGGAGAAAGGCTAATTTAGAGGAAATGAGATATCATCTAGAATGCATGAATTGGATTAAGTTGTTTTCGGGCAAATATGTGCGAGATACATGGAGGAACTGCAAAGATGAAATTTTGAGAGTGTTCTTGTCAGGATGAAAGGCAATGTTAGAAAGCATAGGGAACCTTGGTTTTTGAGGGATATTGGGGACCTGGCTTGGAAGAAGAGAGAAGTATATAATAGGTATAGGCAACATGGAGCAAATAATAGAGGAGTATAAAAAATGCAAGAAAAACTTCAAAAAAGAAATAAGGAAAGCTAAAAGAAGACGCGAGGTTGCTTTGCCAGACCACGTGAAGGAAAATTTTATACAGGTATATTAAAAGCAAAAGGACAGTAAGGAACAAAATTGGTCTCCTTGATGATCATATGGATGATGATATGGAGCCAAAAGAGATTGGAGAAATCTTAAATATATATTTTTTTCATCAGTAATCATTCAGGAAAAGGGCACAGGGACTTGGGAAGTAAGGAAAACAAGCTATGAGGACATGGAACCTGTACAGATTAAAGAGGAGGAAGTGCTTGCTGTCTTGAAGCAAATAAGGGTGGTTAAATCCCCAGAGCCTGACAAGATATTGTCTCAGACCTTGAGGGAAGCTAATGTAGAAATTGCAGAGGCTCTGGCAGAAATATTTAAAATGTTCTTAAGCATGGGTGTGGTGCCAGAGGATTGGAGGGGAGCTCATGATGTTCCATTGTCTAAAAAAGGCTCCAAAATTAACCCTGGAAATTATCGGCCTGTGAGCCTGACATCAATAGTAGGTAAGTTATTGGAAGGTATTAAAAGTGGATACACATTTACTTGGATAGCCATGAACTGATTAGGGATAGTCAAACATGGCTTTGTGCATGGTAGGTCATGTTTAACCAATCTGATGGAGTTTTTTGAGGAGGTTACCAGGAGAGTTGATGAAGGAAAGACTGTGGTTGTTGTCTACATGGACCTTAGGCCTGTGACAAAGTCCCGCATGGGAGGTTAGTCAGGAAAGTAAAGTAGTAAACTGTATTCAACAATGACTGGAAGGGAGAAGCCAGAGAGTAATGGTGGATGGTTGCTTCTCATATTGGAAACCTGTGACTAGTGGTGTGCCTCAGGGATTGGGGCTGGGACACTTGTTGTTTAACATCTATATTAATGATCAGGATGGTAATGTGGTAAATTGGATCAGCAAGTTTGCAGAGGACACTAAAATTGTAGGCATTGTGGACAGCGAAGAAGGTTTTCAAAGCTTTCAGAGGGATTTGGACCAGCTGGAAAAATGGGCTGAAAAATGGCAGATGGAATTTAATACATACAAGTGTGAAGTGTTGCATTTTGTAAGGACAAATCAAGAAAGATCATACAAGGTAAATTTTAGGGCATTGAGGAGTGCAGTAGAACAGAGGGATCTGGGAATATTGATACGTAATTCTCTGAAAGTCGCATCACAGGTGGACAGGGTTGTAAAGTGAGCTTTTGGCATATTGGCCTTCATAAATCAAAGTTTTGAGTACAGGAGTTGGGATGTTATGTTAAAGATGTATAAGGCATTGGTGAGGCCAAATCTGGAGAATTGTGTGCAGTTTTAGTTAACTAACTACAGGAAAGATGTCAATAAGATAGAAAGAGTGTAGAGAATATTTACTAGGATGTTGCCTGGACTTCAGGAACTGAGTTACAGGGAAAGGTTAAACAGGTTAGAACTTTATTCCCTGAAACTTAGAAGTGGGAGGAGAGATTTAATGGAGGGGAATAGACAGATTCAATGTAGATTGTCTTTTTTCCAATGAGACTAGGTGAGATACAAGCCAGAGGACATGGGTTAAGAGTGAAAGGGGAAAATTTTAGGGGGATGTGAGGGGGATCTCCTTCACAGAGAGAGTGGTGAGAGTGTGGAATGAGCAGCCAGCTGAAGAGGTGAATGCAGGCTCAATTTTAATATTTAAGAGGAATTTGGACAGGTACATGGATGGGAGGGGTATGGAGGTCTATGGACTGGGTACAAGTCTGTGGACTAGGCAAAATAAAAGTGATTCACCAAAGAGGCCTTTATCTGTGCTCTAAAGCCATGAAAGACCCCAACAATGAAGACGCTGTTTACATCCGGTACCGCACGGATGGCAGTCTCTTCAATCTGAGGCGCCTGCAAGCTCACACCAAGACACAAGAGAAACTTGTGCGTGAACTACTCTTTGCAGACGATGCTGCTTTAGTTGCCCATTCAGAGCCAGCTCTTCAGCGCTTGACGTCCTGCTTTGCGGAAACTGCCAAAATGTTTGGCCTGGAAGTCAGCCTGAAGAAAACTGAGGTCCTCCATCAGCCAGCTCCCCACCATGATTACCAGCCCCCCCACATCTCCATCGGGCACACAAAACTCAAAACGGTCAACCAGTTTACCTATCTCGGCTGCACCATTTCATCAGATGCAAGGATCGACAATGAGATAGACAACAGACTCGCCAAGGCAAATAGCGCCTTTGGAAGACTACACAAAAGAGTCTGGAAAAACAACCAACTGAAAAACCTCACAAAGATAAGCGTATACAGAGCCGTTGTCATACCCACACTCCTGTTCGGCTCCGAATCATGGGTCCTCTACCGGCACCACCTACGGCTCCTAGAACGCTTCCACCAGCGTTGTCTCCGCTCCATCCTCAACATCCATTGGAGCGCTTACATCCCTAACGTCGAAGTACTCGAGATGGCAGAGGTCGACAGCATCGAGTCCACGCTGCTGAAGATCCAGCTGCGCTGGATGGGTCACGTCTCCAGAATGGAGGACCATCGCCTTCCCAAGATCGTGTTATATGGCGAGCTCTCCACTGGCCACCGTGACAGAGGTGCACCAAAGAAAAGGTACAAGGACTGCCTAAAGAAATCTCTTGGTGCCTGCCACATTGACCACCGCCAGTGGGCTGATATCGCCTCAAACCGTGCATCTTGGCGCCTCACAGTTTGGCGGGCAGCAACCTCCTTTGAAGAAGACCGCAGAGCCTACCTCACTGACAAAAGGCAAAGGAGGAAAAACCCAACACCCAACCCCAACCCACCAATTTTCCCCTGCAACCGCTGCAATCGTGTCTGCCTGTCCCGCATCGGACTTGTCAGCCACAAACGAGCCTGCAGCTGACGTGGACTTTTTACCCCCTCCATAAATCTTCGTCCGCGAAGCCAAGCCAAAGATAATGTTCTATGGTTCTAAGGCTGCCTTCCTGAGCAAGCGCCTCAGATGTTTTCAATGGATGAGATGTTTGTGCCATGATGGGTGTAGCTAAGTCCATCAATTTCTGTTACCTTGTGCATTCCTGGATGGTTGAGTTTTTTAAACAAGTCCATGAAGCATCTTATCAGTATCCTTCACACAGTACACATGTTGAAATTCAACTTGCCAAAACTTCCCAGATGATGATGTAATTTTTTTCCCATAATTACCTCAACGTGATTCTGATTGATGGATGATTATGTACCTGAAGCCTCTAACTTTGTCCACAATGAAGACAGGTTCATGGCCCCTCAGCTTCTGCTTCCACAATGAGCCTTTTTGATCTTGCTGATATTGAGAGAAAAGTGCTGTTTAGGCAACCGCAAAAACAGAATCTCAATCTCCATCCTATATTCTGACTCATCATTACCCACTATTTTTAATGTTAATTTAGACATATAGCACAGTAACAGGTCCTTTTGGGCCATAAACCTCTGCTGTCCAATTACACCCAATTGACCTA
The DNA here is from genome assembly GCF_036971445.1 of Narcine bancroftii. NCBI lineage: Eukaryota > Metazoa > Chordata > Chondrichthyes > Torpediniformes > Narcinidae > Narcine > Narcine bancroftii. The sequence continues at coordinate 218,919,013 of NC_091474.1, read as the reverse complement.
CACCCAGTATGTTTTGGAACGGTGGGAAGAAACCAGAACACCCAGAGGAAATTGATGCAGACAGAGGGAGAACATATAAATTCCTTCCAGACAGTGCCAGATTCAATCCTCAGTCACTGGTGCTGTCATAGCGCTGTGCTAATAGCTACCCTAATCATGCCACCCTTATTCAGCCAACAATAATAGTGTTGTCAGTGAATTGAGATTACACAAAATTTGGTAGCCTTTTACTTCCCATGGATGCCGTGTGGCCTGCTGAGTTTCTCGAGCGTTTTTGTGTACAGTATTGTTGCCAATGAATAAGCTAAGGATTCATTTGCAAATGGAGTCCCAGATCTCTCAGTTTGGTTATTAGTTTTGTTGGTATGATAGTGTCGAATGCTGATCCAAACTCAAAGACTGACAGTCTGATGTATGTCTTTTTTTTTGTGGTCCAAGTAATATAACGCAGGGAGGAGGGCCTCTAAAATGACATCCACTGCTGAATTAAATGGTGGGTCCAGGTTCTTCCTGAGACAGGAGTTGATTTGCTCTGTTACCAACCCCTCAAAACACTTCAACATGATGGACATGCATCACCGTCTGATCGTCATTGAGGCAGGTCACCTTTCTTTTCATTGGCACTGGTGTAATAAAAATGCCCTTTTGAAGTAGGTGAAGACCTTAGACTGTAGCTGTGTGGAGGTCGATAAAATCTGCGAAAACTCAACTAAATGATCCATGCAGGTTTTAAGAATGCGGCCAGATGCACTTTCTGGGCTGGATGCTTTCTGAGGATTTATCTTCTTTAACATTCTTTTCCCATCAGCCTCAGTGACTAGGAGCACAGAGCCTCTGGGAGCGGTGGAAGCCAGGTTATAGGTCAAGTGGGTGCATCATTTCGAAGAGAGCGTAGAAGGCATTGAGCTTATCTGGAAGAGACACTTCTCCATTACTGATGCTGCTTGCTTTTGCCTTGTGGGAAGTGATGGTGTGCAAGTCCTGCCACATCTGTTGAACATCTGTCTGAGATTCCACCTTAATGTGGAATCATCTGTTTGCATTAGTAATTACATTGCAGAGGTTATATTCATTTCTCATGTTTGTCTTTGAATAGTGTGATTTGAATAGCATAGATCTGGTCCTTTTATACTGAAGAAGGTGCAATGAATGGAAATGATATGGGGGGAAACTAAGAAATACAGTTATTAATATTAAAAAAGTAAAGGTACAGCTGAAAAGAAAGACATTGACTCTGTGCAAGATTTTGGAAGATCACTACTGATGCAATGGCCCACGGTCCATTTGATCTCCTCTCTTAGAACAAAAAGATAGAGACTGTTAAAAACACACAGATTTGCCTGATTTTATTTCCTTTCTTTTCTGCTGTACTTTCACTTTATTGATATCAATAACTTGATTTCATGGTTTCCTTCCATTTCATTGTCTCTTCTCCAAAATATCCGAGACTTTGGAAACCTTAAAAGTGCAGAAAGCACCTCAGGCTTATCACAATTTAGTGAAGAAAGCAGAGAAACATATGGAAGAAGAAACCAGTTAGCCTGACATCTGTTGTCATAACCACATAAGGTGATTAGGGTCGGCCAGAGTTGTGGTTTCTCATTGTTCTGATTGGGCCAGACTCAAGGCCTCTCCTTGGTTCAAGAATCCATCTGAAATCTCATGTTATTGTGCCGTTCCAAGCTTCAGATTCCCAGCACCTGTCTCTCTTCTCTTCCTCTTCTTTTCTAATTATGCAAAACTGCATCAGTCATCAAGTTTCAAATCCAATACATTTTGTCTGTCGTCACCCTGCTGCACTGTGATTATTGACTGCCACCGTATAACCTCCATTCCCTACTTCACCAATTGAATAGCATCTTAGTTATTGATTCTATCCCATTCAGGTGCAGAGGAGCAAGGAATTCATTGTTATTGACTGATCTTACAATGACCATGACCAAGTCTCATCATCTAGGTGCTTTGTTGCTCGAATCTTGGTTTCTGATTATCTCTTTTGCCAGCAGTTGAAGGCTTAAACACCATTGGAGATTATTAATAATTGCCAATATCTTCCAGCTGATATTTTCTTAACATTCTTAGAGGCCTTTGCAGAACTTTTTTTTATCAATAGCAACTTTCAAATATTGGTGATGGCTGTGCTCATTGTCCACTCCCCTGTTCGATCATGACTGCTCCCCCCCACAGGCAGCATCTCTGAAGGGAGAAGCAGAGCTGATATTTCAAGTCGATGACCCTTTAACAGAATCTATTGACAACAGTGGGCTGGAAACATCACGAAGAGTGCAGTAATTTAATGTGATTAATGATTTAAGAAAGGAATAATCACGTTTGATCAATATAAATGTTCTTGAGGTTACACCTTGCAGACCAGTTACAGTGAAATCAAGTGCAAAGTAAATCTGAATTTTCAAACGGTAATTGGTAAAATACTGCACAAATGGTTGTGAGAGATGAGTAACACTCATCTAAAAGAAAAGTGAGGATTGTGAGAGATGAGCAAAAACTGATATAAAAATATGAAGATGAGGAAATTAGTATAGATATTTGTGTAATAAATAAAGCCAGTAAGAATAGGATAAGAATAGATATTAGAATATAGGAAGTAAAGTTAGTCTGAATAAGATAAGGGTCTCCTAGCCTTTCAGACAGAATCAGCAAGTTCACCAGCATGAATAAGATAAGGATAGATAATAGATAATAGAATGTAGGAAGTAAAGTTAGTCTGAATAAGATAAGGGGCCGGAGCCCTAGATCGAATTAGCAGGTTTTGCATATGTAATTAGTAAGCCCTAGACAGTATTAGCAAGTTCTACATATGAAGAGGTTGTAGCCCTGAGGGTCAGGAAGGTGTAAATTAGAACAAAGACAGGTTTGAGACACCAACAGGATACCCCCTGGTCCTCCAAGTTCACAGAAACAGCACGTAGGCAGGCAGGATTGCCTAATGCCAAACCTATCCAGGAGGCAGAAGAATGTAAGGGGGAGGGTATTCCTATACTGAAATCAACTGTATAAAAGTTGGGTGAGCCCCAGTGTGTGTGTGCATTCCCAGGGTAAGGGGAAGCACCCAACTTTGCATTGTTGTATAATAAATGTTCTTTGTTCTCAATTTTTGTCTCGAGCAATTTCTGTGAAGGTACTCTGTTTCTCACATGGTCATCACATATACTGGCTCGTGCAGTTGTGGGTAACATTTTAAAGAGCAGTAAAATGAGGGGGGATAAGCAAAATAAAAACAGAATATGTTGGAAATCCTCAGCAGGTTTAGGTACTCTGTGGAATGAGATTACTTTCAGGGTCATGACCCTTTATCAGAATACGTTCATCAGGGATAACTAGGTCATTTCCTAAACTATTTCAAAAGGATCTTCTCAATCTTGGCTCTGCCAGGAACACCAAAGGCTGCAGGTAATCGCAAACACAGTCAAGTATATCACGAGCATCTGCAAATCTGTGCATTACTGAGTTTACTGTCATATGTGTGTATAGGATAATAAACGTCATCCTCATTTTCATACCGTCAGGATGGACATGGGCTTCAAGCACAAAGGAATATCAACATGCCAAGGAGAGAAAATTAGGAAAAGAAGTGAGTCATTCAGTTGCAGAAATATTTAAGGAAGATCGGTTGAGGATATGATTAGAATAAGTTATTATTGAGATAGCTACAGAGCAGAGTGACATCTATTTTATCATCAGGTGTTAAATCTTCCCTTGATCTGGCTTATAACCTCTTCCCCCGAATGCCACATTAGATTAAAATATGAAGTATTGATTTGAATGTGAAAAGGCTGCTTATATTGCATCACCTGACACACATTTGACAACATTGTGACCTTTCCGCCATTTGTGATGAAATACTTGGCTTGGATGAGTGCAGCTCTAACACTCAAAACTCAACTGCATGGCAGAGATGGTTAAAACTGGAGAATATAGATTTGAAATAAAGTGTAAGAGACTTAGAGGGACATAAGGAAGAATTTGTGTACCAGGAGGGTGGTTGTGGTTTGGAATGCACTTTCCTGATTGTGTGGTGGAGACAGAAACTCTTACAACGGTTAACAAGTATTAAGACTAATTAAATTGCCAAGGCATAGTACAGAACAATAGTAGTCAGTTCCAGTGCCTCCTAGCATTAGAGACTTGGATTCAATCTTGTTTCTGTGAAGAGTTTGCATGTTCTTCCTGTGACTGTGTGGGTTCCATTATGGAATATTGGTTTCCTTCCACACTTCAAAGGCTTATGGGTTGGAAAGGTCATTAACTGCTGTACCTTGGGACTAACATGAAGCAGAATTGTAGAATCTGAGGGAAGTTCATGAGAATAACAGGGTGGTGGGGTGGGGAGGGAAAACAAAATTAGTGATTAATGTCTTTCTTTGGGCTTGGCTTCGCGGACGAAGATTTATGGAGGGGGTAAAAGTCCACGTCAGCTGCAGGCTCGTTTGTGGCTGACAAGTCCGATGCGGGACAGGCAGACACGGTTGCAGCGGCTGCAGGGGAAAATTGGTGGGTTGGGGTTGGGTGTTGGGTTTTTCCTCCTTTGCCTTTTGTCAGTGAGGTGGGCTCTGCGGTGATTAATGTAGGATTAGTGGAAATGCATGGTTGATGCTTGACACAGGTTCAATAGGCTGAAAGGCCTGTTCCTATGCTGGATCTCCCTGAAAGCATTTCATTAGCTTTAGATTGCACTAGAACATTCTAAATTTGTGAAAAGCAGCAGTAGAGCTGCCGCTCACAACTCCACTAACCCAAATTCAATCCTGATGGGTGCAGTCCTTGTGGAATTTGCATATTTTTCCTGTGACTGCCTGGACTTCCATGGGTACCCCAGTATCTTCACCCATCCTAAAACTGTGCAGGTTGGTAAGTTTATTAGCCTCAATAAATTGCTCCTGGTGTGTGAGTAAGCGGTATAAAGTGGGGTGAGGGTGGGTATGATGGTAATGCAGGGGAAATAAAGTGGGATTCATATTTGATTAATACAAATGGGCACTGATTGGGGTTGATTCGAAGGGAGAGGGTCTGTTTCCATGCAGTGTGTCTCTATAACACACTCAGAGAGCAGTCTGTGAAAACATTACCCACATCGGCACGGTGGGCAGAGCGGTTAGCGCAATGCCTCTACAGCGCCAGCGATCGGGACTGCACCAGGTTTCAAATCCTGCGCTGCCTATAAGGAGTATTGGGTTTCTCTGGGGTCTCCAATTTCCTCCCACTGTTCAAAAACATTTGCGGGTGTAGGTTAATGGATTGTAAATTTGGCGGCACAGACTCGTGGGCTGAAATAACCTGTTACCTTGCTGTATGTCTAGATTTAAATTTCAATCACACCGTAGATCTTTTTAAAAAAATGTATACTAGCACAGAGTTTGTCGCCGCTAATCTGATCAAAAGGAAGGGATTTTGGAAAGAGAGTTGTAATTTGGAACGATGGAAGTCTTAAGTGGTTCTAATTAACAAATGGAGTGGTGATAGCTTGGAGCAGCAGGCTTTGAAATTCAGTGGAATGAACTGTATGTGAAATGTTTTGTGATATTTTGAGGAGCCTTTATGTAGCTGCCATGCCATGCAAGCTTTTCATAAAAGCAACATTCTTCATCTGACCCTCGAGCAATCTCTGATTTATGAACAGCAGCACTGCTTTCTGACGCTTCCATTCCCATTACACTACAGCTGGTGAGCAAGTGGAAGGTATTAGAACCACTTAAGTCTTAATGCATAATTAAAGCTGGCAAATGAATTTATGTCACAATTTAATTGTGGGAAAGATGACTCACAGTTATACATCACTCCTGCCCAATTGCCTGTAGAATGATCCAAGCCATGGAAATTCTTTTGTGATTGCAGAACTTCTGTGCAAAGGAATGGAATCTTAAATTCCATTTTTAAATGTGATTGGATTCTCTGTAAGCAACTCATGTTATTTGCTACATTAGTTCAGTATCCCACCTGCATTCATGTGGATATACGCCGTAACATTAAATGGTGCAGTGCGTATTTTATGTCCACTTATACAAGTTCCATTTGTGAATCTTTGGCTCACAATTGGCACGGCTATTCACACAGAAATAGCCCTCATCAAGACTGTAGATGGATGATTATGTCAAGTAAACTTACCTCTGAGATGTTCTGATATGTAGGGCTATTAACATTTTTACCTCTATTTCGCTGTACCTTGTCACTTGCCCACTGACTCCAGTCAGGCCTTTTCCCAGGCATGCCATCTCCCCCCCACCCCTCCAGATTCGTTATTGGATTTTGGTTCTCTTGCATCCCCAAATACCTGTAATGTCTTCTCTACAACCATCCCAATCTTTCCAAGACTTTCACACTTTTCTAAGTTGCACCTAATGAAAATTGGGTGCAGTCCAACAATTATAGCCTAATCAGTGCTTGTAAATATTTGTCATAACTTACTGGCACCACAGTTAGCGTAGAGGTTAGAACAACACTATTATAGACCCAGGTTCGTATGCGGCCCTGGCCATAAGGAATTTGTACATTCTCCTGGTATCTGCATGGGTGTCCGTGTGGGTTTTCCCCGGGTGCTCCAGTTTCCTCCCATCCTCCAAAACATATGGGGTTGCAGATGAATCGGGTGTAATTGGGCAACACGGTCTCGTATGAAGGGGCCAATGAACTGGACAGGAAAAGGCTAGAAAGCAGTTTTCAAACTGCCTCCCTAAACTCACATTCCCCATTAAACAACCCCTATGCCATAAGTGCTCTGTGATTGGTAAAGAATTGCTTAAGGTGGTATATGAGTGGAAAGAAAATGTATGAAAACCACTGTTTTAATTGTACCTAATGGACTCGTTATGTGCACGGTTTCACAAGTCCAAAGGAAATGGGCCAATGACAATTTTTCTCAAGCAAAATATTTTAGTAACAATTGGGTCTCAAGAAGTGATTCTTAACCTTCCCTTCCCACTCACATAACACCTTAAGCAATCCCTTACTAATCACAGAGCATTTATGGTCTCGGAATTGCTTAAGGTGGAATGTGAGTTTAGGGGGTCAATTTGAAAACCAGTGTGATAGAAAGTTGTGAACTCGGCCAGCACCATATAGTCATTAGTCTCCACTCCAAGAAGGAAAAGAGGCAGCCTGGTTCACCGCTTCCTCACATCCCTACTCAGAGTGAGCCTGAAAGGTTGGACTCCCCCCCCCTCCCAGCTTGTGACCCCTAGTAAGCTTTCAGATGGCCATGCTGAGGCTCCACTGCCTCACGCTGGCAATTTTGGAGCGGGTCCCGAAGCCAGTCTTTCCCACACTACAGACCCAGGACCTGTACCAGTTCCCATGGTTGCAAGGGAGCCACCTGTTTTGAGACGAAACACCAGAGCAGCCTCTATCATCAAGGACTCCTATCACTCAGGCCATGCCTTCTTCTCACTGCCACCATCAGGAAGGAGGTACAGAAACCTGAAGGTGAACACCCATTGGTGCAAAACAGCTCTTCCCCTCTGCCATCAGATTTATGAATGGAGAATGAACCCCAAGTTTCCCAATTACATTCATACTGATAGAGGCTCAGCATTCATGAGCACTGAACTGCGGCCAGCCCTGCTACGAAAGGGGATTGTCACCAGCCGTACCACGAGCTTCAACCTGGAGGGGAATGGGCAGGTTGAACGGGCTAATGCTAGAGTCTGGAAGACTGTTAATTTTGATTAAAAACACATGGTTACCCGGTTACCCGGTGGCAGGAGGTGCTGCCTGAGGCACTACATTCTATTTGGTCTTTATTGTGTACTGCAACAAATCAAACACCTCATGAACGTATGTTTGCCTTTCCTAGGAAATCAGGAACTGTGATGGACTGGCCAGCCTGTTTATCTGAGCCTGGAACTGTGTTGCTGAAGAGACACTCTCGGGTGCATAAAACAGATCCCCTAGTCCAACCAGTTCAGCTACTGCATACTAACCCCAATTACGCTGATGTTAAATTCCCAGATGGGAGTCCTGACACTGAACCCCTAAGAGATCAGGCCTCACCTGGTTCACCGCTTCCTCACATCCCTACTCAGAGTGAGCCTGAAAGGTTGGACTCCCCCCCCTCCCAGCTTGTGACCCCTAGTAAGCTTTCAGATGGCCATGCTGAGGCTCCACTGCCTCACGCTGGCGATTTTGGAGCAGGTCCAGGAGCCAGTCCTTCCCACACTACAGTCCCTGGACCTGTACCAGTTCCCATTGTTGCAAGGGAGCCACCTGTTTTGAGACGAAACACCAGAATTCGTAAACAACCTGATAGGCTGACATATTCATAAAACATCTGATTATATTTTGACTGCTTACTAGATACTGGCGTATTTTGGTTGTTAGAGTATCTCAAGGCCAAACATGGTATCCATGTATCGCTTGCTTCAGTTTTTCCTAGCAGCTGTCCTTTTGATTTTAAATCTTCTTCTGCCGGGGGGAGACTGTGGTGAATGTCTGCCAAGCTCCCTGTCTCCTCCTCTCTGGTGAGCCTTGCTGTACTAACATTGGCTGTGCATTATCTCTACTGTTAAGGACACTCCCCTTGGATATAACTGTATATGCACCTATTGTCTTTCATTATCGTACCATGAGTTTCTGCTAATAAAAGCCAGGATTATTGTTTGACCACATCGTCTTTGTCTACGTCATCAACTGGCACTTCATATGTCTAAATTTAAAATTTAACTAAAAAAATATAGAACAAATTATCAGACTTTTAAAATGCATTTTCAGTCCCAAGAAAATCTGGATACTTGTTTGATATTGTCAATGCTGCTCCCAATCTGCAGCTGGAAAACTAATTGATACTTCAGGAACCAGTTGAAAAAAAAGCAACTGGAAAATTTAGTTCAGCGGGTACGAGATCCACAACTTACTGGGTGTTGCTAAATGGAAAATCTGGCGTGCAACTTTAAATGGGCACAGGTGTTTGATATTGGATAGTGCTTTTCCCTTTTTTTATTGATTCATTTTTCAGATATAGATATCATTCGCTCAATTCCTGAACTGCTGTAGTACTCAGATGACAATGCTGTTGCAAGGGAAGTTCCAGGAATTAGACGCAGTGACAATTAAGGAATTGTGAAACATTTGCAAATGAGGGCCATCTGTGATGTGGTAGGCAAGCTACACTTCACTAAAGTTTCTATTCACCAGCTTAGTAGAAGTTTGACAGCTACAATATCCTTCATTTATGAGATGCACCTCTATCATTCAGATCAGCCTCTCCAAACATGGCCTGCTTTTCTCTGGATAGTGGTGAGCTCTTAGAGTGAGGTTGGCAAGTGGATTGTGCCATTATGTTCCTGTCTTGTGTCTGGATTCATAAACATGGCACAGACTATTTCAAACTTCATGAAATAAAGCTTGATGAAGTCCAAAATAGATTAGGAATACTTCATTTAATTGACAGGTAGGTTGGCAGCCGGCTTCAGTCCTGTAGCATGCTGTTTTTCGCTGCACATTGTTAGACTTTGTTATGGATTAAAGTAGTTGCAAATGTCTCTGGGGGATTGAGTAAGATTGACTATTTTCAACCTGCATTATGTCCTGAGTTTTTTCTCAGCCCTTTGGCAATTTGCTGGAATTTGATCACTGAAGTACTAAATTAACGAAAAGGCTGGAGATGCCATGACAATATCAACTTGTACTGCACAAGAGAAGTTAGAGCATGCTGCATGCCCCTTCCCTTTACTCTCCATCGGTACGCAGATCTAGACCTCTATCCTCCTGTCTGATGCATCTTCCAAAATGAACGCTTCATCATTTGTAGGGGTGTTAATGACAATGTGCAGAAATAGGTTGCTATCAAGGCCACTCTGTGAAATGCTAATTAGTTTCTAAATGGAGCAGTTTCATCCGATTTTCTTTTTTTCTCCGCTTTCATGCCATTTGAGCCAGCACGTTTCACTGATTCACTGGTAATTATTATTCTGAGAAGCTGAGATGAAGCTGGAAAAGCCATTTACATCTTCAGCAATCGTGCAAAGTAATGGTTGTCATTACTGTCTGTAATTCCTCTTTGTAACGATTTATACCCTTTGCTGTTCCAAAGATAATTAAATATTTATAGTTAAATTAGTCTACAATGTAGGATCTCATCAAAATCAAACTCTGTGTTCACCCCATCACAATCCCCAGCCATCAGGCTAATTTTTTTCCCATAGTTTCGGTGAAATGTCAGTCAGTTTATCCAGCAGAAATTACACGATTAATATTTACTAAAGTCACAAACATGGTATTGGAGAATAATGCAGTCACAGAACAAGCATTTGCAGTCCCATTTTGTGCAGTTGATTCTCTGAAAGAGCCGACACACCTCATTTCCCAGAGCCTGTTGAAATTTCCCTCTAAGGACAGATCCAACCTACCAGTATTTTACAACTCCCACTATACTCTTGCAATGAATTTATAAGGCAATACACTCTTGACTCTTATCAATGACACTTCAACATTCTTGGTGTATTAGACACAGCAGGGTATGCTTTGGGTTACTTCTTCTGCTTTCTAACATATCCCTGGATTTTTCTGATCATGGAGTGAACAGAATTGGCAATCTCATCTGCACCATTAACTGCATTTTAGTTGTGCAATGTATATGAAGCTGAGACAAGGTTGTGATCAACCATTCGAAATGAATGCAGGAGCAGGCTCAAGGGAATGAAAGAGCTCCTACTGATCTGAAGAGGGCAGATCATTGATGAATTCACTGACAAAAGGTTACTCCCCTAATCTGGTCTAGAAAGATGAACCAGGTATTAAAATGGATGGAATGTGGATACTGTATGGAAAGTATTTTAAGATATGAAAATACAACGTAATCCAGATTTTAAATGGATGGAATATAGATACTGTACAGAAAGTATTTTAATATATGAAAATACCATGTACTAATGTCCAAATAGTCACTGTTAGAAATCAGTTGAACAAAAGTTGTTTGATACCACATGTCAGCAGCTAAATAAAAGAAAGATATGTGTCCTTGTCTTTGCTGTATTTAAGATGTGTGGGTAATAGGAGCAGAATTGCCAATTTGTGGCAAATACTTGAAAGTTTTTTTCGTTGCTGTAAATGTTTTGCAATTTTATTTCATTCTCATTGCAGGTGGTCTGAAATTTCTTCTTCTTGTTTTCCATGTCAAAATCAAGTCTTCTATGTTTGGAATTTAGGGGCAGACTCGTAGAGCATGCCAATCCTATGTTCTATACATTGCATGAGTAGATTACCAGCATTAATTGTCCATCCTTAATTGCCCTTAAGAAGTTGGTGGTGAGCTACCTTCTTGAACTGCTACAGACATTTTGGTGCAAGTATTCTGAGAGTGTTGTTGAGCAGAGTTTCAGGATTTAGACCCAGTGATTATGGAGTGACAATGACATATTACCAAGCAGGTCCATAAGACCATAAGACATAGGATCAGAAATAGGCTATTAAGCTCATTAGTCTGCCTCCCCATTTAATCTTGAGTTGATCCATTTTCGCATTCAGCCCCACTGCCTGCCCTTCTCATAACCTTTGATGCCCTGGCTAATCAAAAAAACTATGAATCTCTGCCTCTTCCACAGATTTATCACCCACTGGCTGAAGAAATTCCAACACATTTCTGTTGTAAGCAGACACCAACCCTAAAGTTTTGCCCCCTTGTCCTAGATTTTCCCACCACAGGTCCTGTAATTCTAGTACACTTGCTGCTTTTTCATTTCTAGTGTAACCGTTTGCTTGTTTTCAAAATGTAATTGGAGCACATTGGGTGTTTTACAATTCTTTTTGCAGATGACACATTCTACAGCAATGACACATTGGTGGTGGAGATTAGAAGTGCTCTGGAAGGTGGGCTACATTTTCCTGGAGGGTGAAGAGATTTTTCAGAGTTCATCTAAGTAAGTGGAAAATATACTGCCATACTCTTGAGATTGATTAGCACTGAGTGGGGCATATATTCCTGTTGGGACACATCAGCAAATTTCATCTCGATTTTTAATAGTCCTGATACCATTCCTTGTGTGATTTTGGACAATTCTCATTAAATCAAGGTTGTCCCTTCACTTCATGTCAACAAGAAATGAGTCAAGGCACTGATGGTGTTTGAATAAGTGTTCTTCTTAAAGTCTAAAATATTCCTTGGATGATCTATCTGATGCAGGACTCAAGAAGGTACATTGTTTCACATGTTTTTCGTCACGTTCCTCACTTTCCAATTATTGGGAAGGTATATTCCGTACTTTGTCTTTAGTTCTTAATACTCATTTGGCTCCTAATCCTTTTCTTGCCCTATTTGGAGTAAGTCAGCTTTGTCTTTAACTTTGTCTGGGCTCTGGTCCCATGTCGTTGCCTTTGCTCTTCTCATTGCCTGAAGAGTTACAGTTTGTTTATGAGATGAAAGGATGATGTCCCTCTGACACATATTCGATGGCTATTTGATGTGGTGGCATGCTTGAATCTGGAAAATATTAAGAACCTCTTACTAATGTAATGAAACTTAATTTTCTACATTTATGGGATCCTTTCCTTAATTATTTTTGGAATTGATAAGATTATTGGATCCCACTTTACGATTTGGTTGTCCTTGCTTTCATGCATTAATGGAACATATATGTTTAATCATAACGTCACAAGGGAAGGGATAGATTTTGTTTTGAATATTTTATTTAAAAATTTCAACCATGTAATTATACATTTTAAATAAGCAGTACATAAATAAATTTAAGATTACAATGAATTCATGATATTAAGTCTCCCCTCCTCTTACCCCCACTATAACAATATAATAGAAAGAATAGTATATTCTGGATTGCACAGTGGATTAGCTCAATATGTATATGTATTACGACACTTAGGGAAGAAGGGTTAGATTATTAGAATAGTTTTTGTTTTAAATACATTTTTTGTCTCTTTTATAGGTTTTTTTCCAGCTATTTGTTAGCATATGTTTACTTTGTTCGATATATATTCTTGTTATTACCTATGTATGAGTATATAGAAAACTCCATAATAATATTTTGAAAGAAGTCTGAATCTATCCCATTTGGAACCAGGGCAATGCCACACAATGTAATGGAGTGCGTCGTCCAAGTGAATGGAAGTCTCCACAATGCCAGAACTGCAGCAGATGTTTGGATGCAAATTACTGACCTGAAAAGGTTGATAAGAGCTCATTAACAAACACAATTAATTATGCAAATGTTAGGTTAAAAAAAAGTTATCTCAGCCTGAGGGAGTTAATGTCTAACTAGCAGTGCATCAGGAATTTCAATGTCAGAAACTGTTGCTGAACTGTGCAAGTTAATGATGATTGATATGTATTTGATAAATGTTTTGTTTCATTCAAAACAAAAGAAAATCCTTTTCTTTCTCTAATGACTTTTAGTACCTTCTGTGAATTAATAAATCAATTTTTCCCACTTCGTTTAATCGGAAGTTTTGCAGTTCATAACAAGCCCATGAGTTTATGTGAAATAGTCTCCATAGTCGATTCCTGCAAACATATTGTTAATTTAATCAAAAGCCTCATCTGCATCCCTGTTAAAAGTGGAGATACGCAAGAGAATGGAGGTACTGAAATCTGGGACAAAATAACAACCAGCCAGAGGAACTTAGCAGGACGAGTAGCAAAGGGAAAAGCAAGAATGCTCAATGATTCTGGCTCGAAGCCTTCGTCCCTACACATGGTTAATCCCTTTGGCACATTTTTTTGTTTGTTTTGTATTTATTTAATTTTAGTTTTAATGGTACATCACAGTGGAAGGCCATTCCAGCCCACGAAACTCTTGCTACCCCCCAAAAATTGAGAGTGCCCTCTCAGCCTGCATCATTGTGTGGTATGGTAGATTCAAAGCATCAGACTGAGTCTATACAAGGATCATTAAACTAGCTGCCAGGTCTCCCTTTCCTCTGTAGAGTACATTGACTGGGAATCTTGTCTAAACAGTGCTCAAGGAATTATAGAACATCTAGCATGCAGTATCTTTAACCCATTACCATCAAGAAGGTGGTACAGGAGCATTAAAATCAGGACTGCCAGGCTGGGGCATTGATGAGCAGTATCCAGTAATCACGTAAATCATCTCAATTATTTATATATATTTACTTTGATTACTTATGTGATTGTTATGTACTGTGTATTGTGCATTTCTGTGTGCGCACTATGGTCTGGAGAGATGCTGTTTCATCAGGTTGTAGATGTACAATCAGATGACAATAAACTTGAACTTGAATGAACCTATCATTTTGAAGGGTGTGAGGAAACCAGAATACCCAAAGGAAACCACACAGGTCACGGGAGAACGTAAAAATCCCTTACAGACAGCACCAGTTTAGAAGTAAAACATGAAAGTCTATGAACACTGTGATTGAAGTAAAAGCACAAAGCTGGAGAAAGTTAGCAGGTCAAACAGTGCCCCTTATATAGCAAAGGTATAAATACATAACCAACGTTTCGGGTTTGAAACCTTTATCAAGGTATGGAAAAACATCGGCAGGCATCCGAATAAATGAGTTGGTGTGGGAGGTGTGGTTGCAAAGGCAGGAGGTAATCGGTGGTGAAGGGAGGGACGGCAGAGCAGCAAGCAAGGGGAGGAGGGATGGCCGTATGAACAGAGAGGGAAGAGGGAAGGGAAGGTGGGAAGAGGAGAGTAGGTTAGCAGAAACCAAAAAGTTGATGTTAATACCATCTGGTTGGAGTGTGTCCAGACAGAAAATCAGGTGTTGTTCCTCTAATCTGCGAGTGATCAGAATGGGATAGTACAGGCCATGGACAGACAGGTGAGTATGCGCGGGTGGCACAGAACTGAAATGGTTGGCTACTGGGCGGTGTCTGTCACTGGTGCAGGCAGAGTGAAGGTGCTCAATGAAGCGATCTCCCAGTCTGCACACAGTCTCTCTGATGTAGAGAAGGTCACACCAGATTAGAACCTGGGTTGCTGGTACTGTGATAGAGTCATGGCAACTATTACGCCATCTGTGCCACCCCTAATTGTTGAGATACATGACAGGGAAAACATTGCATTTCCTAATCCACAGATTGCAAGTGCCAGACAATCAGATAATATTCTTCAAATGGATTCACTCAATTGTACAGCTGCCATGTTAAAACCTGAAGCTGTATAATAAAGATTTAATGATTGTACTGGGCATTTGCACAGTTTAATGGCAGTCGACACTCTGACTGGCTCAGCAGGGTGCGGGCTGGCAGACCAATAGTGACAGGAGACTCAATAGTGAAGGGGGAAAACAGAAATTCAGTGACCACATGAGGATGGACAGGTCCCTCTGTGACTGTAGAAAATGGATTGTGTGTTGCCTCCTCGGTGCCAGGATCAACAATGTCACTGAACAGTTGGAAAACATTCTCGGGGTGAAAGTGAACTGCTAGAGGTTGTTTTACGAATTGGGATGAGCATCATGGGTAAAGGATGAGATCCTGTACAATGATTTATAAGCAGTTGGTAAGAAGTTGAGAAGCAAGACCTCAAGGGTAGTGATCTTTGGATTATTACCAGTGCCATGTGTTTGGGGGCTCAGAAATAAGAAGATAGGATAGATGAATTTGTGGCTGAGGAGCCAGTGCAGGGAGCAGGGATTCAGGTTTTTTGGGTCATTGGGATCTCTTCTGGGGAGAGGCGACCTATTCAAGAGGGACAGGTTGCACTTGAATTAGAGAGGGACCAACATCCTGGCAGGCAGGTTCACTAGTGCTTCATGTGTGGGTTTAAACTTGATTGGATGGGATCCTATGCAGCATAAAGGTCAGAAGTTGGTACAAAAGTTGATATAGAAGATAATGAGAGAATGTTTAGTGGGAAGAAAAAAGGCAGGGAGCGTGGAAGGATTGTTGGCTTAAATTGCACCTATTTTAATGCTGGAGGCTTGTCAGGACTTGGGACATGGATAAACATGTGACTGGTATGTGGTAGTCATTATAGAGACATGGTTAAGAGATGGGCAGGATTGACAGCTCAACATTCCAGATTACAGTTGCTTCAGGAAAGACCGATGTGGGGGTAATAGAGCAGGGTGCATTGTGTTATTAGTTCAGGAGGATGTCACAACAGTGATCAGAGGTAATGCTACAGATGGGTCAGCTAATAAGGCTATCAAGATAGAGCTAAGGAACAAGAAGGGCATAATCATTTTGTTGGGAGTCAACTACAGGCCCCCAAATCATCAACATGAATTAGAAGAACAAATATATCAGGAGATTGCTGCCAGCTGTAGGTCAAATAAGTTGGGGATTTTAACTTTCCAAATATTAAATAGTAAAGTCATGGTGCATAATGCAAATTGGCTTTTTGCTTTGCTTTTGCAAAGTTTTCTGTGAATTTTAAATCCAAAATGCCGCAGTATTGTGTGCGAAGTCTGGTTGCATGCAAAACAAAGATTTTCATTGTTTCTTGGTCGATGACATCATCATGGCTTGGCTTCGCAAAGAAAGACTTAGGAAGGATCGTAGACATAGTCAAGTCCTTTGAGCATGCACATGGATTTTTTAGGTGGAGTGCAGTGTGTGCAGTACTGGCCCAACCTTTTACACCCAGTGTTTATCTGCCATGGCCTAGCAAGCTGGGATGGTGATAGCCAGGTCCTCAGGTCATAGGTATTACATCAGAGTATCTTTCCTCTAGGTGGATGGCACATTGGCTAAAATTTATTAAAAGTGTTCAGGAAAGTTTCTTCCAGCAATATGTAGAGCGTCCCACAAGGGAGTGGGCAACACTTGATTTAGTCTTGGGAAATTTGGAAGGGCAAGTGGATGAAGTGTTCATGGGTGAACATTTGGGGGGCGGTGACCATTGTTCTTAAAAAATAAAGGTCCAAAAAAAGTTGTGTAGAGAACAATGAGTTAAAATTTGAAATTGGGCAGGGATAACGTTGAAAGTATAAGACAAGAGACAGCTCAAGTTCATTGGAACAGGTTGTTTGAAGGAAAAGGAGTGTTAGGAAAAAGGGATGTTTTCAAAAGTATGTTAACAAGAGTTCAGGACATGCACATTCCTGTTAGAGGGAAGGGTCAGACATGCAAGGGTTGGAAAGCTTGGATGACAAAGAAAATTCAGACTCTGGTTGAGAGAAAGAAGGAGGCAAGGCCAGTATAAGAAGTTGGGATCAAGTGTGCACCCAGAGGAGTTTCAGGAACTGAAGAGCAAGCTATAAAAGAAAATCAGGACGGGACAAGAGATAGCTTTGGCAGATAACGTTATGAATAATCCTAAAGAAGAAAAAGGAAAATGGAGAGAAAAAAATGGGACCCCTCATCATTCAGTGTGGGCATATCTGTGTGGAACCACATAAGCTGGCAAGGTCCTTAACAATTACTTATCTGTTTTTACATTGGAGAAAGGCTTGAGGACTGGAGAACTTGGGACAGTCAATGGTGGAGAAGGGAGGGAGGGGTCAGCAGAGATCAAGGGGAGGAGGGATGGCTGGGTGAAGGGAGGGGGAACTAGAAATGGGAAGAGAAGGGGAAGGGGGAAAGGTGAGTAGGTTAGCAGAAACCAGAAAAGTCGATATTAATGGCATCTGACTGGAGAGTGTTCTGATGGAAAATAAGGTGTTGTTGCTCTAATTTGCAGGTGGTCTTGGTGGGACAGTACATAGGCGATGGGCAAATATGTGAGTGTGGAAGTGTGACACAGAAATGAAATGGATGGCTACTGGGAGGTCTCTGTCACTGTAGTGGATGAAGCAAAGGTGCTTAGAGAAGTGATCTTCCAATTTTCCCCCAGTCGCTCTGATGTAGAGAAGGTCACAGAAGGAGCACCGGATGCAGTAAATTAGTCCTGTGGATACACAAGTGAAGTGTTGCTTCACTTGAAAGGCCTGTTTGGGGCCCAGGACTGAGGTGAAGGAGGAGGTGTGCGGGCAAGTGTTGCACCTCTTGCGGGTACAGGGAAAGGTTCTGGGGGGGTGGGGGGGGAAGCGATTAGTGGAGAGAGATGAGTGCATGAGGGAGTCATGGAGGGAACGGTCCAACAGAAGGCAGAGAGGGGGAGAGAGGGGATGCATGAGGGAGTCACAGAAGGAACAGCCCTTACAGAAGGCAGAGAGGGAAGGAAAGACCATCCTATTCTGCCACACATTCCTCAACCCCTCTCCCATCTGGGTGAAAACTCATGAGTATGAAATTATCCCCCGCAAGGTTCAAGGACAATTTCTTTCACCTTGCTATCCAACTCCTCAATGAATATCACAATGGTAAATTATTTTGCCATTGCTCTGTACCAAATGAGCTATTTGTAACTCTGCGCTTTTGTTCATGCTGATGTTCAAGGTGTCTGGGTGGACTGCTCGGAGAGCCTTTGGGAAAGTCATCTTTTGGTGTCTCTGAGGATGGTTGTATTTACCTGTATCAGCAATATATTTTACTCATTAATTTTGTTTTTTTTTAAATTTATTTCATGCCAATGTCTTCTTTCTCCTTCAAGCTAATTTTCCCTCAGCATTCCAGGTACACCATACTTTTGGTGCCTCAGTGGTTTTCATCCTTTGTTTAACTTGCTCATTTTAGGTGCAATTCATTGTATAACTTCCCAATGTATAACCAGTTGGATTATGTTACTGTCCCCGAAATCTTGATGTGAGTGGGGCAATGTGGGGGAGGACGCATTTCCAAATGGAAAGATTCACTTGACCAGTTCACTACCTAACTGCTAACCATGTGAATTATTCTCCACTGTATGACGAAACATAAAAAGTGGTGTAAATTAAGGTCTCCAACCCCTAATATTTTCTCCAAAACATTTCCTACCTCTAAAAAGGTTTTACTCTAGGACATTTCCAAGTAGAATGAAAATAAAGAACAAACTTCCAGACCACATCTACAAAATAAATCTGATAATATTGAATACAGTCTTTAAAAAAATTTGAGAAGTATAATTGATGCAAAAAAATTTATATTGAACCAGTCTATACCTAACATTAATAACTTTTGTCGTATTTTCTTTACATAATTGCATCCAATCATTTTCATCTATTCATCTATTTCAATCAACGTCCCATCTTAAACTCAATTTATGAATTCCTAAATTAGGAGCTTCTTTTTGAAGAAATTTATACATCAATTTATTTATTTTTATAGATAAAATACTTGTCCTGCATATGTATTATTTGTCTGAATGTTCATTATGTCTGGTTGTGTGTCAGCATGTTTTGCACCGAGGAGCAAAAAAAAACTGTTTTGCCGGGTTGTGCTTGTAAAATCAAATGACAATAAACTTGGCTTGAGAACATCTGCAGGGAATTCTGCCATCAGAGAGCACCAGTAATCATCAAGGATCCACAGCACCCAGCATACATTCTGTTCTCGTTATTACCATCAGGAAAGAGGTATATGTGGCACATGATTCATGCCATCTGGCCCAGCTGCTATCCCTCCACCATCAGACTCAACAGCAAACTTAATCCAGACTAATTTTAGGACTACTTCTTTTGCATTTTATTGCTTTTTTTTCCTCTTTTCCTAGTTAGTTTGTTTACATTTGATTTTTTGTTTATATCTGTGTATTGAGTAGATAATTCTGCCTTATCCCCCAGAAAAAAAATCTCGGTGTTGTATGTGATGTCAAGTATGTAGTCTGACAATATATATAAAATCTGATTCTAGGGTACTACTGCTGTGTGTATCATGTGCCTTGACCACACCCAGCCACTGGAACACCTTCCCTTCTTTGAAGTCTCACCAAAATTATCCTGCAGAATAAAAGTATGTTCCTGTATTGAAGAGCATGATGCCTCATTAAAAAAAAATCCTGTTTACTACCACAAACATTTTTATCTTTCGCTAACTGGTGACAGACCAAAAAGAAATCTGTATGCCAGAGTAATAGATTATTCCAGGACACAATCATATTGAAGAACAGAATTCACCACACACACACAATGAAACACAAAAGAATTAAAAAATGTTTTTTTTAATGAAACCCTCCTACCACTCAGCAAGGTTAAAAGTTAACCTCTGACTCTTAACAGTTTGCTAATAGTCCGTAAATGGGCCCCTTGTCTTTTAGGGGAACATTAAAGGGTATTTCTTTCACTCAGAGAATGGTGGGAGTGTGGAATGAGCTGCCATCTGATGTGGTGAATGCAGGCTTGATTGTGTGTTTTAAGAATAAATTGGATAGGTGCATGGATGGGAGAGGTCCAAAGGGTTATGGAATGGGAGCAAGTCAGTGGGATTAGGGAGATGATGGTCAGCTCAGACTGGAGGGGCCAAATGGCCTGTTTTCTGGGGAGTAGCGTTCTATGTTTCTCTGGTTCTAAGTTGATATTTGAATCTTTGATGACATATCTAATGTTTCTAAACTTAAACATGACTGTTGTGAATGAGGAAACAGGGTTGGTAGGTTTCAAATGCAAGGACTCTGCATGTTTTTGACGGGAAAGGGTTTTATTTACAAAAGGCAAGTGTGGGAAATGGTAACAGATGCAACACACACTGGGAATACAGCAGCTGTGAGAAAGTAATAATACTATTAATAACAAACATGGGGAAAATAGCATGGGAACAAGATACACACACAAACACAATGAACTGGTACATACAATGATCAAGGAAAAATCACCAAGATGCCCCACCCCCCCTTGACTCAGAGCAGGCATGGCTCTATGCTACAAGGGACACTAATTAATTGCTCCCAACCCTTCTAACAGTGCACATCTTACCAAGTTTCCCCAGCACCCTTTTGCATTTCTAGGCCTAGAGTGAAGCAGGGTAGTCCCAAGCAGGCAAAGAGAAAGAACAAATGGCACCTTAATAATGCTGGAGTGTCTAGCTCAGGTAGCAGGGTACAATGACTTGATGCCAGGAGGATTAATCCAATTACAACAGCCAATGGCCCAAGGCCAAATACAGACAGGCTGAAGAGTCCATTCCAGGTAATTGACACAAGGCCAACAGCAAGGTGTGCACTAATGAGTGGGGTGGAACTAAACTTTGATTGACAGCTGGTGTGTCCTCTGACTAGGTAGAGGTCAGTGCTGTCACGTGGCAGCCATCCTCTGACTAGGTAGAGGTCAGTGCTGTCACGTGGCAGCCACAACCCTTCCCAATATAAAAACATAAAATGAGGAAATGGCCGAGGCATTAAACAAATATTTTGCGTCAGTCTTCACGGTGGTAGACATGTCCAGCATGCCCAAGTGCAGAGTTAAGGATGCGAATGTTGGGGAGGGCCTTGATAAAATAGTTGTTACAAAGGAAGTAGTGATGGAGAAACTAATAGGACTAAAGCCAGACAAATCACCTGGTCCTGATGATATGCATCCAAGGGTTCTGAAGGAAATGCCAGAAGTTATAGTTGATGCATTGGTGGTCATATACCAAAATTCCTTGGATTCTGGGCAGGTCCCGGCAGACTGGAAGACAGCAAATGTCACGCCACTTTTTAAGAAGGGATGTAGGCAGAAGACTGGAAATTATCGGCCAATTAGCTTGACGTCTGTGGTTGGAAAAATGCTTGAAGCGTCATTAAAGATGAAATAATGAAACTTTTGGAATGTAAGGGTTCAATCAGGCAGACGCAGCATGGTTTTAGAAAGGGAAGATCTTGTTTGACAAACTTGTTAGGATTCTTTGAGGATATAATGGGTGCGGTGGATAGAGGGGAACAGGTTGATGTTGTATATTTGGATTTCCAGAAAGTGATTGATAAGGTGCCGCACAAGAGATTTATCAGTAGGTTACAGGAAAGTGGAGTCCGGGGAAGTATATTGGCCTGGATTGAAAATTGGTTGTCTGACAGGAAACAGAGAGTCGGGATAAATGGGAGTTTTTGAGGTTGGCAGAGAGTGGTAAGTGGGGTGCCGCAGGGGTCAGTGTTAGGCCCACAACTGTTCATCATTTACATTGATGACTTGGAGGAGGGGACAAAATGTGGTGTAGCCAAGTTTGCGGATGACACCAAATTGAGTGGAAGAGCAAATTGTAATGAGGATGTGGAGAGTCTGCAGAGGGATATAGTTAAGATGGATGAGTGGGCAAAGGTCTGGCAGATGGAGTACAATGTTAGTAAGTGTGAGGTTATTCACTTTGGCAAGAGAAATAAAAGAGCTGAATATTATTTAAAGGGTGAAAAACTACAGCATGCTGTTGTGCAGAGGGACTTGGGAGTGCTTGTGCATGAATCACAAAAAGTTAGGTTGCAGGTGCAGCAGGTTATTAAGAAGGTAAATGGAATGTTGGCCTTCATCGCTAGAGGAATTGAATTCAGGAGTAGGGAGGTAATGTTGCAACTGTATAAGGTACTGGTGAGACCGCACCTGGAGTACTGTGTCCAGTTCTGGTCTCCATATTTGAGGAAGGATATACTGGCTTTGGAGACGGTCCAGAGGAGGTTTACTAGGTTGATCCCTGGGATGAAGGGGTTGACTTATGATGAAAGATTAAATCATCTAGGATTGTATTCGCTCGAGTTCAGAAGAATGAGAGGAGATCTTATAGAAACATATAGGATTATGAAGGATATGGATAGGATAGATGAAGGAAGGTTTTTTGAGCTGGCTGGGGAAACTAAAACGAGAGGACACAGTCTCAAGATTCGGGGGAGTAGATTTAGGACAGAGATGAGGAAAAATAGTTTTTCCCAGAGAGTAGTGAATGTTTGGAATTCTCTAACCAGGGAAGTGGTTGAGGCTGCCTCATTAAACATATTTAAAATTCGGCTAGATAAATTTTTACATGATAGAGGAATTAGGGGATATGGGGAGAAGGCAGGTAGGTGGAGTTAGGTCATAAATTAGATCAGCCATGATCGTATTGAATGGCGGAGCAGGCTCGATGGGCCATTTTTGGCCTACTCCCGTTCCTACTTCCTATGTTCCTATGCAAAAGTTGTCAATCAAAATGTGAATCAAGGATGTTTGCCTCAGGAATTCAAGGAAAGTCAGGGATCTGAAACCAAACAAAATATCTAACTTGTAAATATCTAAAAAAAAGAGTGTTTGGTTAATTAAATTTTACTACCAATTGTTCAAAGGATGCAAAATTGTTTCAAATAAAAAGGTCTTTATAACATTGTATGTCCAATCTATGCCACTCATTAAAGACAGTATCCTGTAAAGGTTGAAGAAGATGATTAGGAATCATAGGGCTAGCAAGAGAAAAATTTTGAAATCCAAAAAAAAACCAACCTAAATCGATGACCTCATCATAGATAGGAGTTACAGCTAGGTGGTCATGCCAGGGCCACGGGAGGAGGACAGGTGGGTCACGGTTAGGAGAGGGAAGAAGAATAGTAAGGTAATAGAGAGGATCCCTGTGGCTGTGGCCGTCAACAACAGGTACTCCTCTTTGGGTACTGTTGGGGGAAACAGCCCAGCTAGGGAAAGCATCAGTGGCTGTGCCTCTGGCATTGGGTAGGCCTCTGAGGCTCAGAAGGGTAGGGAAAGGAAGAGGAGGGCAATAGTCATAGGGGACTCGATAGTCAGGAGTACAGCCAGGGGATTCTGTGGACAGAGCAAGGAGAACCAATGGTGGTTTGCCTCCCTGGTGCCAGGGTCCGGGATGATGCTGCTCGAGTCCAGGACATCCTAAAGGGGGAGGGAGATGAGACAGAAGTCATGGTACATGTACCAATGACATAGGGAGGAAGAGAGAAGAGGTCCTGGAAAGTGAGTACAGGGAATTAGGTAGAGAGTTAAAAAGAAGGACCGCAAAGGGAGTAATGTTGGGATTACTGCCTGTGCCACGTAACAGTGAG
Organism: Narcine bancroftii; assembly: GCF_036971445.1. NCBI lineage: Eukaryota > Metazoa > Chordata > Chondrichthyes > Torpediniformes > Narcinidae > Narcine > Narcine bancroftii. The sequence continues at coordinate 218,895,335 of NC_091474.1, read as the reverse complement.
AGCAGGAATAGAATGAGATGGAGGATGAATGCGTGGCTGAAGGGGTTGAGTAAAGGGCAGGGATTCAAGTTTGTGGATCACTGGGACCATTTTTGGTGTAGGTGTGACCTGTACAAAAAGGATGGGTTGCATTTGAACCCCAGGGGGACCAGGAATCTGGTGGGGACGTTTGTGAGGGTTACTCAGGAGATTTTAAATTAGAATGGCTGGGAGGAGTGAACCCAATGAAGGAGAAGGTTAGAAGTGCAATCAGAGAAAGATTGTAGACAGTGTTTGAGGGGGAAAGGCAGGTGATAGAAAAGGGGGATGCTCAATATGAAGATGGACAGATTGCAAAAGATCATAAGAGAGGTGTTGGTAAAGATAGGGGGAAACAGGAAGTAAAAAGTGGGAAATCTCTAAAAAGCAGATATTTTAATGCTAGGAGCATTGTAAGGAAGGTGGATGAGCTGAAGGTCTAGATTGACACTTGGAAGTATGACATGGTTGCAATTAGTGAAACATGGTTACAGGAGGGATGTGGCTGGCAGCTAATTATTCCTGGATTTAGTTGCTTTAGGTGTGATAGAACTGGTGATGGGGGGGGGCGTATGAGGGGGTGGGGTTGCACTACTTGTTAGAGAAAATATTACAGCAGTGCTTAGCTACGATAGAATAGAAGGCTCATCCAGGGAAGCTATTTGGGTGGAATTGAGGAATGGGAAAGGGGAAGTTAAAATTTTAGGCATGTATTATAGACCACCAAATGGGGAACACAAATTACAGGAACAAATTAGTAGGGAGATAGCAGATATTTGTAATAAGCACAGGTTAGTGACTGTGGGGATTTAAATTTTTCGAATATTGATTTGGAATCCCATTCCGTGAAATGGCTGGATGTGTTGGAGTTTGTAAAATGTGTGCAAGATAGCTTTTTACATCAATACGTGGAGGTACCATCTACAGAGGGAGCTGTGTTGGATTTACTGTTGTGGAATGAGATGGGTCAGGTGACAGAGGTATGTGTGGGGGAGCACTTCAGGTCCAGTGATCATGGTGCCATTAACTTCAAGGTAATTATGGAAAAGGATAGGTCTGGGCCCAGAGTTGAGGTTTTTGACTGGGGTAAAGCTAGGTTTGAGGAGAGGCGAAAGGATTTACAAGGGGTGGATTGGGACAATTTGTTTTCTGGGAAGGATGTAATAGAGAAATGGAGGGTCTTTTCGAGAAGAGATTTTAAGAGTACAACATCTTTATAAACGTGTTAGGTTGAAAGGTCAGGTCAAAAGTTTGAGAGAGCCATGGTTCTCAAGGGATACTGGAAACTTGGTTCGAAAAAAGAGGGAGTACTACAATAAATATAAGAAACAGGGTAAAAAGGAGATGTTTGGGTACTATATTGAATGTAAAAAGAATTTTAAGAAAGAAATTAGAAAACTAAAAGAAGATATGGGGTGGCTATTGCAAGCAGGGTGAAAATAAATCCAAAGGGTTTCTACAAACATGTAAATAGCAAAAGGAAAGTGAGAAATAAAATTGGTCCAATAGAAAATCAGAAAGGACAAATGTGTGTGGAGCCAAAAGAGGTGGGGGAGGTCTTGAACAATTTATTTTCCTCAGTATTTACTGAGGAGAAGGATATTGAACTGTGGAGGGTAGAGGAAGCAAAAGGGGTAAATATGGAGACTATAGTGATTAACCAATTTTCCCCTGCAGCCGCTGCAACCGTGTCTGCCTGTCCCGCATCGGACTTGTCAGCCACAAACAAGCCTGCAGCTGACGTGGACTTTTACCCCCCTCCATAAATCTTCGTCCGCGAAGCCAAGCCAAAGAAAAGAAGAAGTGATTAAGAAAGAGATAGTACTGGAGCTTTTGAAACATATAAAGGTGAATAAGTCTCCAGGTCGTGACATAATTTTCCCCAGGACCTTGAGAGAAGTTAATGAGGAAATATTAGATTCTCTGGCAGTGATTTTTCAAATATAATTAGAGATGGGTATAGTGCCAGAGGATTGGCGTGTTGCGCATGTGGTTCCTTTGTTTAAAAAGGTTTCAAGGAGCAAGCCTAGCAATTATCGGCCTGTAAGTTTGAAGTCTTTGTAGATAAATTCATGGAAAGCATTCTTAGAGATAGTATATATAAATATATGGAGAGACAGGGTCTGATCAGAGACATTCAACACGGATTTGTGCGTGGAAGGTCATGTTTGACCAATCTTGTTGAATTTTTTGAAGAGGTGACTAGGAATGTTGATGAGGGTAGAGCAGTAGATGTTGTCTATATGGACTTCAGTAAGGCCTTCAATAAGGTTCCGCTTGGGAGGTTATTTAGGAAGGCTAAGTCCTTGGGTATTAATTTGGAGATAGTCAAATGGATTCAACAGTGGAAGGTGCCAGAGAGTAGTAGTAGATAATTGTTTGTCAGGATGGAGGCCAGTGACAAGCGGTGTACCTCAGGGTTTGGTATTGGGACCGTTGCTGTTTGTCATATATATTAATGATCTGGAGGATGGGGTGGTAAATTGGATTAGTAAATATGGAGATGATACTAAAATAGGGGGAACTGTGGATGATGAAGAGGGTTTTCAAAGATTGCAGAGGGATTTAAACTGCTTAGAGGAGTGGGCAGAAAGATGGCAGATGGAGTTTAATGCTGATAAGTGTGAGGTGCTTCATTTTAGAAAGAATAATCAAAGCAAGACATAAGTGGTAAATGGGAGGGCATTGAAGAATGCAGTGAAGCAGAAAGATCTAGGAATAACGGTGCATTGTTCCCTGAAGGTAGGAGCGCATGTGGATAGGGTGGTGAAGAAGGCCTTTAGTATGCTTGGCTATATAAATCAGTGCATAGAATATAGGAGTTGGGAAGTAATGATGAAACTGTACAAGGCATTGGTGAGGCCAAATTTAGAGTACTGTGTGCAGTTCTGGTCATTGATTTATAGGAAGGATGTTAACAAGATAGAGAGAGTGCAGAGAAGATTTACAAAAATGTTGCCTGGGTTTCAGCATCTGGAATACAAGGAAAGATTGAGCAAATTAGGTCTTTATTCCTTGGAACATAGAAGGCTGAGAGGGGATTTGATAGAAGTGTTTAAGATAATGAGAGGGATAGATAGAGTTGATGTGGAAAGGCTTTTTCCATTGAGAGTAGAAGAGATGTATACAAGAGGTCATGGGTTGAGAGTTGACGGGCAATGGTTTAGGAGTAACATGAGGGGGAACTTCTTTACTCAGGGAGTGGTTACTGTGTGGAATGGGCTTCCGGGAAAAGTGGTGGAGGCAGGGTCAATTTTGTCATTTAAGAAAGAGTGGAAGGTGCCAGAGAGTAGTAGTAGATAATTGTTTGTCAGGATGGAGGCCAGTGACAAGCGGTGTACCTCAGGGTTTGGTATTGGGCCTCAGATTTCACCGAGCTAGAACCTAATTCACCAGAGATGGATATCTGAAAGGAGACCCTTGCCTTCAGCTTCCTGCTTTCATGGATTTGTAGCAGTCCCGATCAGATCTGTCAGGTCATGCAAATGTTCCTCTAATTACATGTACCCTTTCAAAAGATCATGGGCACCAGACGTGTACCAGGTTATTTATTGCAGAACAAATACCGTCCCTGAATTCATACTTTGCTTGTGACTTGGTGTAAAATTCACCAAAGTGGATTAGTAGAGTGAAACCTCATTAGAGCGCGATTCGTTAATCTGCGGAATCACTTGTGGCACGGGTGTCTGTGGACCCCCAACATTGATTTTAGGAGGTCAGGCTAACAGTGGCGAACAGCCACAAACTCAAAAATGGATTCTTGTGACTCATTTACAAGATGTGGATGTTAATATGTGGAGTTTAAAGGCCTTAAAGGTCTTATTATAGGGTTTGATCCACGGTATTCTGAATCATGACATATATGTATCTGTTCTGCGACTCGGCTGTAATGCAGTATGAAACCTTGGACCCCAACTACCGTGTTCTAATGAGGTTTTCTTTCTTTGGCTTGGCTTCGCGGACGAAGATTTATGGAGGGGGTAAAAGTCCACGTCAGCTGCAGGCTCGTTTGTGGCTGACAAGTCCGATGCGGGACAGGCAGACACGGTTGCAGCGGCTGCAGGGGAAAATTGGTTGGTTGGGGTTGGGTGTTGGGTTTTTCCTCCTTTGCCTTTTGTCAGTGAGGTGGGCTCTGCGGTCTTCTTCAAAGGAGGTTGCTGCCCACCAAACTGTGAGGCGCCAAGATGCACGGTTTGAGGCGATATCAGCCCACTGGCGGTGGTCAATGTGGCAGGCACCAAGAGATTTCTTTAGGCAGTCCTTGTACCTTTTCTTTGGTGCACCTCAGTCACGGTGGCCAGTGGAGAGCTCGCCATATAACACGATCTTGGGAAGGCGATGCACCAACTTTTAGCTGTGAAGATTCATTATACCCTACACTTTGGGATTTTCATTTTCTATTCAGCACATTATGCCATTTTTAACATCTTATATTTAGTTACTACACATCTAACTGTGCCTCCAATATCATGTGAGATAATAGTTCAATTAGTGTAATAATTTTGGCCCCTCCCTCAAGCACAAAACGTGAATAAAAGTTAAAGTGAACAAACTCGGATACATCAGCAAAATGTGAATTCAACAGGAATATATTTCAATCCATTGAGGGGGAGGTTGGCGTAGGGTGGGATTCATTTTATACCTTCCTGAGAACTTTGATGAGCATTCTGACTGACGCCATTGCTGGATTTCACTATCCTCATTTAATAAAGCTTCTCTGCTCCAAAAACAAAGCTGCTTTTCCTACGAGCCAAAGCAATTTCATGCTCTGTACTTAGCCCTCTTCTTTTATCCTCGGGGCCCTTCGGAGCAGAAATTATAAAATCAAATGATACATTTGCTGAGATTTGATGAGCCGTAAAGAATATGCTGGGATCTGAGTGACAGTAAAGTCTCTTTAAATCTAATTCACTTGCAGCAAATCAATAGCTCTCAGTGGCAGAAAATCTTTATCTGTTTTCCATAGCATATTGAAAATTCAAAACCTATTGTTAAACTTGAGGAGAAATGTCATTCCAAATACAGGCCAGAATGGAGAAAAGTCCAATATTACAGAATTATTAAAATGCCATACATAATGCTAAGTGACATGAATTTGTTGTGTGAGCTGTTCACATGATTAAATCGTATATTTTAAATAAATGCCAGTAGATATTCATTTTGTTATGATATTTCTTTAACCAGTTTTCATTCACTCTTCACGTCCATGTATTTAATTCTTGTTCTCTTAACCATATTTTGTCTAACGCTATTTCCATCATGCTTTTTGAGCGATACATTAACTTACTGATTTCAAACGAATACTTCAAAAATGCTAAATTAGTCAGTGTACCCGATGCAACGCACAATCTGATGGCATGCTTTTCCCCGAGATGAACTCCTAACCCTCACCCTTATCATAATTGAAGCTTTCCTTCAGTAAACAAAAACCCTGGAGAAACTCAGCAGGCTCAATAGCATCCATAGAAAATAAAAGGGAGTCGGCATTTCAGACCTGAGCTTTCTGCAGTAGTGCCCAAAATCTGGCAGATGTATAGATAAAAAGGTGGGGAGGGGGAGGAGAGGAGGGAGGGTAGCACAGCTTAACAGGTGAGAGGTAATAGGTAGGCCAGGTGGGAGGGTGGAAGACAAGGAAGCTGAGATGTGATGGGGAGAGGGCAGCGGGTTTAGGGTAGCTCTCTGATTGGAGAAGGAAGGGAAGGGGATCCGGAGCTGGGGATGGGAGACAAAAGGATGAGGTAAAGAGAGAGACTGGGGGCTGGGGAAATTTGAGGTTGATATGGATGTTGTCTGGTTGGAGATGACAGAGCCAGAATATAAGGTGTTGTTTCTCCAATTTGCAGGTGGCCTCAACTTAGCAGCAGCTGAGGCCATGGACAGATAGATCAGTGCTGTTACAATGTCAGTGTGGCACTGGGGCATGGTTGGCCACTGGTTGGGATATTATTACGGTCCCATCAGACCAGAGCAAAGATGCTCAAATTTCCTTCCTGACTCAGCCCTTTATTCAGCATGTCTGCTTCTAAAATCCTCATCCACTCCTGAGCTTCAGTTTGTCTCCCATTTAAACACCCTTCCTCATCCCCCACACCACCTAAAACCACAACTAATCCAAACCTCTGTTCCTCAGAGCGTATTCCTTCTCGATCAATCACTCAGTCCTGTTCTTCATGACCTACATTGTTTCAAAATACCTCCTTTGTAAACTTTTAATTTTTGAAAATTTAGACATACTGCACTGTAATAAAGCCCTTCCAGCCCATGAACCTGAGCTCTGCCGAAATACACCAATGAACCTACAAACCCCGCCGGTTTTTGAAGGAAACCCATGTAGTCACGGGGAGAAAATACAAACTGCTTAGAGCCAGTCTGGATTTCTTTTTCTTTTTAATTTATTTTTATTGGTTTGAACAAACAATAATCATAAATCTTAATACAATAAAATACAGAACATGAATCATAAGGCAAATATTCATTACATTGTAATGCAATATATTGTAGAAATTCATTTGGAAAAACTTTGCTTCATATTATACTATTGAAATAAATTCTTGGTAAGATAAGTAAATTGCCTGGATCTCAACCTGTGTCGCTGAAGCTGTCATAAGATTGCGCTAGCCAGTACGCTAACCATGCCCAGCTTTACTGGGCTGCTCATCTACCTTTTTGTAGCCTCTTCTATTCTCTGAAACTCCCTCATTAAACAATTCTGAGTGCGTTGGCTACTCGGGTCGGCACCAGAGTCAGGATGGTTACTGCAGGCCTAATAATCTAATAGCTGGGACTTTGAATGACCGCATGATTTACCTGCTATGTTAAAATGCTGGAAACTCTATTTGACCTATATCACCATTGCTTTTTTGCTTTGCTTTTGCAAAGTTTTCTGTGAATTTTAAATCCAAAATTGTGTGCGAAGTCTGGTTGCATACAAAACAAAGATTTTCACTGTTTCTTCATCAAGGCTTGGCTTCACAAAGAAAGATTTAGGAAGGATCGTAGACATAGTCATGTCCTTTGAACATGCACATGGATTTTTTTAGGTGGAGTGCAGTGTGTTCAGTACTGGACCCACCCTTTACACCCAGGGTTTATCTGCCATGGCCTAGCAAGCTGGGATGGTGACAACCAGGTCCTCGCGTCATAGGTATTACATCAGAGTATCCCTTCCCTAGATGGATGGCCTGATGTGGCCAATGAGCCCCATCTGTCTGGGTTTGAAATCAGAGTTTTCCTTCTCTTAGGGTGGGTGCCAACCAAGCCAGCAAGCCCAGCCCACCCATCCAGTTCCACCGCCGGACCCTCGGTCATGCCATGACATAGCAAACTCAGTGAAAACAGGGGAAATTAATGACAAGGTGTTGCTATGGATGCAGTAATGTAGGAGAGGCCATTTGCAGTGACCTCCTGCCTGGCAAGCCAGGCAGCATGGCGATCACTACACCAAGAAAGGAGAGGCGATGTATTATGTGTGTACTTTCCCTGGACATCAGGCTAAGACCTCACCCATCCCCCAAGATGGTAGGTGGAAAAATTAATCTGAACTACATTTAAGATGCTGCAAGATCTACCAAGTTGTTGGGCCCAGCCCTGATTATTTCCTTATTTGGTTCAGTGACCAATCGGTATCTAGACTTGGGCACATATTTCTAAAACTTCAATGTACATGAAATGGAAATGAATATTTTGTAAAGAAACAATTTTAACTTTGAAGCATAACAAGTGGGTCAGACTTTCCAATTGGTACCAAATAATTGGGGGTTGTACTTTACTGTTGACTTTTTAAGGATTTTGTATGCCAATTTCAAAGAGCATGGAGACCAGCACAAGGCAGTTTCTGAGATGAATGCCTTCACAAATCCATGACTAGAAGAAGCAATTCTGTATTGCAGGTGAGGAGAAAACACGCAGCTGGAATTCCTGTCTGGACAACATCTCCCACCCCATTCACCCTCTTTACGACCTTGAGTCATTTAAATGCAATCCTACTTATTTGCTGGGGAGATCATGATATAAATGACACTGATTCTTTTGCTTCATATGGTTACTGATGTACTGTTTTGTGGAGAATGGGAAATATATTACCCACTAGGCCTTTCTTCCAGGTTTTATGTCCTGCTGCACCTTTATTTGTTAGGCTAATTAAATTTGATTTCAAAATCCTGCACACTGCCTGCAATTCAGCGAATTGAGCATAAAATTCCTGAATACTGACTTTCAGATGGAACATTAAACCAAGACCCCTTCAGAACTGGGCATTAAGGAACAGGTGGTGCAACTTCAAAAAGTTCAGGTAAGTCTTCCTGGTATTGTGCTTGATGCTAATCCCTTAGCATTGATGCAAGATTTGCTCCCTGAAGTAGCAAATCTTGTATCTGACCCGTCAGCTTTGTGCCAGCCACGGCCAGTAAAATAGCAACAAACCCATGATTTGCAAAGGGCCACTGACCATTAAAAAAAAAGATATATTCAGATTAACGTTTTTGCTTAGTATGTTCTTTTTACTACTTATATTTATTTATAATTTCTCCTCCACATTGACCATCAGCACAGGTACTCCTCAAGATGAGTGTTTAGCCCACTGTTGTACACTTTCTATACCCATGGCTGCATGGCTAGCACAATTCAAATGCTGTCTACATATTTGCTGATGACACCATGGTTGTCGGCAGAGTCACAGGTGGCAATGGGGAAGCCTAGGTGAGTGAGATAGATCAGCTCGTTGAGTGGTATCACAACAATCACCTCACACTCAACATTAGCAAAAAAGAAGGAACTGATTGTGGCCTTCAGAAGGGGAAACCAGAACACAAACCAGCCTTCTTTGAGGGGTCAGAGGTGGAAAGGGTAAAGAACTTCAAAAGGGTTGTCAACATCTCAGAAGGACTATCCTGGGGCTTTCATGTCGATGCAATCAAGAAGATTGCAAGAAGTTAGGAGTTTGAAGAGATTTGATAAGTCACCAAAACCACGGCGAGCATTCAGCCTCATTGCATCTCTGTCTGGTATGCACAGGACAGGAAAAGACAGGAAAAGACTATGGAAAGTTGCAAATTCAGCCATTTCCATCATGGGCATAAGTCTTCACTTCATTAAGAATATCTATATGAGGCAGTATGTCACGAAAGTAGCCTCTTGCATCAAAGACCCTCACCACCTAGACTGTCCTCTTCTTATTGCTACCATCAGGAAGGAGATACGAAGATCCAACAATACAAAAACAGCTTCTTCCCCTCCACAATCAGATTTACAATGGACAACGAACCACTCACTTTTTTCTTTTGTTTTTGCACTATTTAAAAGCAAAATAATTTGCAGTAATTTATTTTTCAGATGTAATGCAAATAATGTTGCAGCAAAACAATGCAAGCTGTGATATGTTCAAGACAATAAAATCTGATTTCGATTAATTTAATACCATTGAATCCATTTTATAATGATTATATTTTTAATTATTTTCAAATATTTTATTTTGTTATATACTGTAAATTGATTTAAAGTACCTAAGATCAATTTTGAAAACTATGGCCATTTAAAAGCCATGAAACATGCCTTGTACAGTTGTGAATAGTCAAAAATCATCAGGGCAATGATGAGGGAAGTGTCTCGGGTTTACTGTCTGAGGCCAGGCCACCAGAGGCAGCCTACTTTCCTTTGCATGGTTTTCAGTGCAATGGACCTAGGGGAACTTGAGATATTCGTGCAGTCACAGAAAATGCTCAGAGCAAGGCTGAAATAGAGCATTGTACTGTTTTATGCTGTTGGTTATAATGGTCTGGCTATGTGCATACAAACTGAGAAATGTCGAAAGGATCAGCAATTGGTATTGATCTTGGAACAGCCTACTCTTGTGTGGGTGTCTTCCAGCATGTCAAGTTGAAATTATTGTCAACAAGCAGGGTCAATAATACTCCAGTAGCAGAGAGCATGTTCAAACATCCTAAGTCTTCCTTGTGGAGATACACCACGGAAACAGGCAGGTGCTGACAATTAGGCATTATTCCTACCCTAACATGTTTAATTCTCCTCAAATTCCCAACAACTCCTCCTCAATTCTGCACATTAAAGACAATTTATGCAATCATTTGCATATTTTTTTGGATGTGGGAAGAAACCAGAGGAAACTCTCATAGTTATGGGGAGAATGTCCAAACTCCTGATATCAGATTTATTGTCAGAGTACATACATGACATCACAGACAACCTTGAGATTCTTTTTTCTGCAGGAGAGACTTAATTACACCTATAGATAGGGCAAAAAAAAGTATATGCAATGTATACATGTAAACAAATAAAGAACTGTAAACAGATAACAAATGTAAACAAACTGACTGTGCAATACAGAGAGAATAAATAAAAATCAATAAAGTGCATAAGTAAAAGTGCTTAAATGAGTCTCTGATTGAGTTTGTCATTGAGGAGTCTGATGGTGGAGAGATAGCAGCTGTTCCTGAACCTGGTGGTGTGTATCTTGTTGTACCTATACCTTTTTCCTTTCATTCTTTTTATTAATCATATCATAGATAAATAACACATGAGGAGAATAGGCGACCAAAATCAGGAAGGGGAAAAAAATCACTATATGACATAATTTATATAACATATTGCATTACATCACAATGAATATGTTCTCATCTCCTCAAACTGAAATCTTCAAAAAAAGAAAAAAATGTTTAAAATCCCACCTAATGCAAAAAAAACACCAAACAAATAGACAACAAAACAATAAAAGACCGGAAAGCTTATCCTGAGAATTTATTCATAAAAATTAATTATCTGGTCTTCACCAATAAAGAGAAAAGAAATAAAATTAAGTATAGTCTCTGGAAAGGAAAATTATGTCATGTGGAAATAATTTATTAAAGGTCACCAAATTTCTTTAAATTTAGCAGAAGATCAAATGTACGACTCCTAACTTTTGCTAAACTTAAGTATGATATAATTTGAGAGAACCATTGAGCCAAAGTAGGTGGATTAGAATCTTTCCATTTAAAGAAGATAGCTCTTCTAGTCAACAATGTAGAAAAGGCTACAACCCGATGTGTGGAAGTGGGAACTTTTCCCACTTCTGCATCTATAATTCCAAAAGGAGCAGTCAATGTGTTAGGCTGCAAACTAATATCAAGTAAAGCTGACAAAGTCTTAAAAATATCTATCCAATACCTCTCCAACATAGGGCATGACCAAAACATATGAGTTAGAGAAGCCACTTCTGATTTACATCTATCAAAAATAGGACTAATGTTAGAAAAAATTTGGGGCAATTTGTCTTTCAACATATGAGCTTGATGTACCACTTTAAACTGAATCAAAGAATGATGAGCACATATTGAAGAGGTATTAACCAATCCAAAAATCTCCTCCTATGATTCCTCTGGAAGCTGGGTCTCAAGTTCCTATTTCCTTTTAATTTTGTCATTAGAATTTGATTACAATCTTAATGACTTATTATAAATGTTACATATTATGGGAAGTATTGAAATGAAAAAGGAGTATCAATCAAATCTGGTTGGTACAATGTTGGAAAATTAGGCAGTAAAGAATTCAGAAAATTTCTAATTTGGAAGTATCTAAAAAATGTGACTTAAGTATATTATATTTATTAGATAACTGTTCAGAAGACATTAAGCTATTACTAACATAACATAACATAACAATTACAGCACGGAAACAGGCCATTAGGCCCTTCTAGTCCGCACCGAACCAATCCTTTCTAATCCCACCTCCCTGCACAATGCCCATAACCCTCCATCTTCTTCTCATCCATATACCTGTCCAACCTTTTCTTAAATAATACAATTGACTCCGCCGCCACTATTTCTCCCGGAAGATCATTCCACACAGCTACCACTCTCTGAGTAAAGAAGTTCCCCCTCATGTTACCTCTAAACCTCTGCCCCTTAATTCTTAACTCATGTCCTCTTGTTTTAAACTTTCCTCCTCTTAACGGAAATAGTCTATTCACATCCATTCTGTCTATCCCTTTCATAATCTTAAATACTTCTATCAAATCCCCTCTCAACCTTCTACGCTCCAAAGAATAAAGACCCAATCTGTCCAATCTCTCCCCATACTCCAGATGCTTAAACCCAGGCAACATTCTGGTAAACCTTCTCTGCACTCTCTCCACTCTGTTTATATCCTTCCTATAATTAGGCGACCAGAACTGCACACATTACCTATAAACAAATCTGAAAAAGAAATGATTCCTTTAACTTTCCAAAAAAGAGAAGGCTTGATCAATTATAGATGGTTGAAAAAAAATTAAGAGAAATGGTATTAGATTAAATAAAAAATTTCAAGTCAAAAAACTTCTGAAATTGAAACTAAATCCATAATGTATGTTTAAGTATTGAAGGTATGCCTACCAGCACCGAAGGGCATAATCGCACCTGGGTCTCTGGAACTGAGGCATCTATCAGCTATGCCACTAAGGTTATGAAAGGTACTACAACAGGACAAGTTCCTGGTTTCTTGTGTTTAATTCACTAGAGGTATTAAAGGATTAAATGACAACGAGAGATTGCATTCATTTAGTTTGTATTCCCAGTTGGTAGTGGTAGGCTTGGGGGTGGCAGATGCTGGAGTGGATTTGTAAATTATTAAAAGGACAGCTATTTCCACCTTTTAGAAATTCTGGCACAAGAGAACACAAATAAAAAACAAATGAAGAGCTCAGCCAACTGGGGAGGAAATCCAAAAGGATTTTATTTATATATAGGATATAAATCAAATATATCTGGGATTCTCTCTCCAAGAGGATTGTTGATTTTGGACACCACCAAATCACAGAATGCTGACAGCTCCGAGAGTTACATCCATTTGCATTTGTGCCAGCTCTCTATGCAGATTAGTCCCATTTTTCTTCTAGTCCCATTTTCAAGCTTTCCATGCAAACCTTCAATATGCTTTTTATTTTTCAAGGGAATAAATCAAAAAGGAGTAAGACAGATACATAGAATTACTTCAGGTTCCAACCGGATGGTATTGACATCAACTTCTCTGCCTCCCATCTTTGTCCACCTGTCTCCTTTCCTCTAGCTCTCTCTCTCTCTCTCTCTCTCTCTCTCTCTCTCTCTCTCTCTCTCTCCACTTTTCCCTCTGTCTCCTTTCACAGAGCTAGAATTAATGCTCACCATTGCTCTTATCGTATCTAATTAACACCTTTTGATTGTTGTTCTGGACTCCTCCCTCTCCCAGTCTTTAATTCCGACGCCTGTCTGCTTTTTGCTTGTACCTTGAAGAAGGGCTCAGGCCCAAAACTTTGGTCGTATATCTCTACCTCATATTGAGACTGCGAGATGGGCTTAATTTCTCCAGCATTGCTGTGTGTTTTTACTTCGATAAATAGAATGTACCTGAGCTTAATTTAAAGCTACAGCAGAGTAAAATGCCTTTCCAGCCCATGAGCCCACTCCTCCCAAATACAACCATGTGACCAATTAACCTTCTAGACCTATACATCGTTGGAGTGTGGGAGGAAACTGGAGCACCCAGAGGAAACACACGCAGACAAACTCCTTACAGTCAGTGCAGTTTTGAACCTGGGTTTGCTGGCACGGAAATAGGTAAACCAGTAGGTTTACCGTGTCATCTTGAGGCAGGCTTGTTACTGATTGGCCTGCTCTTCCTTCCACTTTTACCAGTATTCAAAGATATGTTCACACATTTTAACTTATAGAACATTACCAAGGGTACTTGCAGTGCTGTTGGACTGATATTGTAGAAATATTGTCAAGGGAATAACACTTGTACAATATTTGAATCTGAGTATACCATCACTATACATACTAAAGGGATAAAAAACATTTATGTGGATATTAATCAGTTATATCATTTAATCTATATATTAACACACTTTTACTGAACTTCCGGCATAGTAGAAGCTATCCAATTAAAAAAAAATCCTGCACTAGTTCTTCAAAGGATTAGTTATGAATCTCTCACTCACATTTTATGTGTTACCTGTTATTCTCTATCCTCAAGAATCTGTTCCATTTCCCCTATGAAATTATTCAGTTAGCTTCCTACTGCTTACCATATGAAGTTTTCCACATCTCGAATACACTCTTTGAGTGGTTTCGATATCTATTATTTAATGCATACCACTTTCATTTGACCACATTTTCTGAGAATTTTGCCATTCAAAAATCCAATATTTCCAACACACTGTTTCATAGACTCTGAGTTACTGAACATGTAGAGATGTTTAGCTTACAGATAATGCCCATGTTGCATCCAGTGCCCTGGCTCACATGCTGAGCAGAGAAAAAAAGTACCAGAGAAGTCGAGGTGCAAACAATTTCATCTTTAAATCTCATTACGCAACTCTGTGTGCAGATCATAGATTTGTAGTTGCAATTACGCATAATTGTCTTCATGCTTGGGGTATTGCAGGTCAAATCTATTTCCCAAGTGTGCGTGGTTGAGGATTTGCCTGTTATAATCTAAGCTTTCTGAAATGCTGGGTCCCGCTGTAACAATACATAAGAACCATAACCTGAAGAATCTGTCTTTGAGCTCAATAGAAATAAATCTGAAGACAATTGCAATGCACAAAGGCAAGGTCACAGTTTTTTCATTTTTGCTGATCGCCATACTGAGTATTTGCAACATTTTATAATTCCATTTCCTACTGCTAGTGATGCGCCATCAATAACTCCAAAAGACTGAAGTTATGTAAAATGATTCACAATAGAATGGAGGCACATTCATGCTGGTCAACTGTCCTGAACTGGGGAGGGGGCCGTGGAAGAGTCACCTTTATTCAGGGGTCTGTGGGAGCGACCACAGGTATAATCAGCCAATGGGTATGCCCAGACAGTTAAATATACAAGCATTGGCTTACCACAGCTAGCTTACCCAATTTTGTTTTCTATTGGGAGGACCCGTTGATAAATTAACCCAGAGAAGAAGGCTAAGAGGGAATCTGATCAAGTTATATAAATTTTAAAGGGACACAGGGAAGACAGTAAGAAACTACCCCCCCTCTTGAGACAATATGGGTTTACAGCCAGGATTTAAGGTTTAGCTGGATTTTGCGGAACATATATTTTCACCCAGAGGGTGGCTCATGCTTGAGGAGGTGGTGAAGGCAGACGGTCTTCACAGTTGAATCTCTAAGGTGTAGAAGGCTATGAGCTAAGTGATGGAAAATGGGATGAGCAAATGGGATAGATATTGATGGTCGGCATGGTGGGCATGGTAGGCCTTGCTTCTGTGCTGCTTGATGCCTTCACTCTGAATATATGTTGGTGCCTGCTGCAAGAGCACCAAGAATTGGGTACAGTAGAAGTGGCATTATTCATGCCAGCTATGTCAAGATTTATAACTGGCCATTCCCAATAGGGCACCAATAACTGACTGCAAAATTTCTCAAATGTCTCAGTTGTGCCTGTTCTGTAATTTCAGCCCACAGATTTAGATGTAGGGATGGAAGCCAGATTATCTCATCCCCAAGTTCCTGTACCATCTGCTTTAGTGCCAGAAAATAAGCCGTTGTATGTCATTGATTTGTTGTCATTTTGGGGGAGAAAAGATTTCTGTAGCAACAAAAATGTACCCTGGGAACATCTCATCCCACTCATGAGGTGTGACATTCAAAAACCTCTTGTCACTTGTCATTTCTTATCCTTTTTTGTAAGTTTTTTTTAAAGTGGAAATGGTAATTTAAACATCTGTCAAGCAATTTGCCGACATCCAGTCTCCCTCAGTAAATGATCACTTAATAGCTGGCAGCAGTACAGACCATTTGAAAATGATTTATGAAAAAACATGATGCATTTGTTTTCATGATATCTTTCTTTGGCTTGGCTTCGCGGACGAAGATTTATGGAGGGGGTAAAAAGTCCACGTCAGCTGCAGGCTCGTTTGTGGCTGACAAGTCCGATGCGGAACAGGCAGACACGATTGCAGCGGTTGCAGGGGAAAATTGGTTGGTTGGGGTTGGGTGTTGGGTTTTTCCTCCTCTGCCTTTTGTCAGTGAGGTGGGCTCTGCGGTCTTCTTCAAAGGAGGTTGCTGCCCGCCAAACTGTGAGGCGCCAAGATGCACGGTTTGAGGCGTCATCAGCCCACTGGCGGTGGTCAATGTGGCAGGCACCAAGAGATTTCTTTAGGCAGTCCTTGTACCTTTTCTTTGGTGCACCTCTGTCACGGTGGCCAGTGGAGAGCTCGCCATATAACACGATCTTGGGAAGGCGATGGTCGTACACTCCTGTTCGGCTCCGAATCATGGGTCCTCTACCGGCACCACCTACGGCTCCTAGAACGCTTCCACCAGCGTTGTCTCCGCTCCATCCTCAACATCCATTGGAGCGCTTACATCCCTAACGTTTCATGATATAGATCCCAGAAGAATAAATGGGACGTCTTACTTCTGGTGCACTGTACAGCCATGCTTGGAAAAGTCTGAAGCATCAGTTATCCATATCATCATCTTTTGCACTCTGCAGAGACGATGTAACTCAGCATTGTGACATTTATCACTGCACAGCCCATCTTTGTCAACATTCAGACTCTCTGGTGATGCCAGAACCTTGCTGCTTGTGCCATTCTCACTGCCTGTGGGAAGAAACTGATCCTCAGCCTGCTGGTGCAGGCTCAGATACTCCTGTATCTCTTTCCCGAAGGGAGTAGTTGAAAGATGCCGTGTGTGCAGGGTCGAAGGGGTCCTCATGATTTTTGCGCACCCTCTTCAGGCAACAATCCTGGTAGATCACATCGATGGGGGTTTGGGGGGGCGGGGTAGGAAGACTCCAGTGATCCTCTCTGCCACTCTTATGGTCCTGTGGATGGACCGCACCAACTGCCGTACCACACCAGCAACCGGGCTAGAACTTCTGAGCATTTCATTATCTCTACCTCTTCTCAGCTTTGATTTAAATCTGTTGAAATATTCAGTGAGTCCATTCCAAGTGATGAGGTTCAATGACACAAAGGCCATTTTTTGTAAAATCATTTCCATGACTAGCATAAAGACACCTTTTAAACTTCTGGCCATGAAGTTAAAGTATGAACTAAAAGAAATAATAATCACCACCCCTCAAAAGTGAATAAATCACATTGCATATTATTTCTCATTTGTTTTGCCCATTGCCACATTATTTGCCTCAAGAGCTTTTTGATGACATGTTATCTGTATCAATTTGGATGAATAATTGGAGAATATTTGTGGAATATTGCAGCTGCCAACAGACGCAGATTCCTTTCAGCTGTAACTTTGGTCTCCATACATTTTTGATGAGAAAGCAGTGCATGAATATTCTGGCCTTTCCTCCGTGACATGTAGTAGAAGAGCCACAGTTCCTTCACGGTACACATATTTTCACTTATCTTGTAAATAGAAACAATTTACCAAACGATTCAATAAAGCTTTCATGCATTTGTAATTACTATTAGGAAACTAAAGTGCTTTATAATAAAGTGAGGAGTTGGGTCTGGAATGATTGACTGAAATACTTTACTGAATGAAATGCTTTGTTCCTCAATGCAAGCAAACTGTTTTCCAGGGGTTAAAGTAAACATAAAATGCTGGGAAAACTCAACTAGTCAAACAGTGCATTTTATGCACCAAAGATAAAGATAAATAACCAATGTCTTGGGCTTGAGCTTCTCACCAAGAAATGGACATATTGTAGGCAGGCGCCCAATCAAGATGGTGGGGTGTGGGGGTAGGGGAAGTTTGTTTGCCAACATTAGTATCCCAAGTGGGAGCTTATATCAGGCAACCAACATCAGACACAAAAGGGAAGGGAGGTTGTTTCTGCTCAGGAAATATGTGTTTTTCTGACAGTGACGGACTGAAAATTTGTTCCAGCAGTTCCAATGTTGTGTGAAATGCCTGGAAAAACTTCCTTGCTGAATTCTTGTAGCCCTTTGGTGTAGATATTCTATCCATTCTATCTGGTAGGGTTCATCTTTGCAAACGCTCTGAAATAACAAAAATGCAACAAGTTAGAATGATGTATTACTGGGGTAGGGGGGGAGCTGGTTAGGAGGGGTACCTTTGGGGGAGCAGAGTTTGCAGGTGATGACATTCCTTTGTACACCTTGATGATGGAGATCACAAGTTTTGGAAGTGCTGTTGAAAAAGCTGTGGTAAGCCTGGGGCCTCATGTAGATGCAATGACACAAAAGATCCTTGAAAATATGAAAAAGTACCTAGGAGAGCATTCTGTCTGGTTGCATCACTGTCTGCTATGGAGGTGTCAATGCACAGGACAGGAAAAAAACCCAGAGATGGTATCTTAGCCTGCGACATCACAGGCACCAGTTTTCACCCAATCGAGGACACCAACAAGAGACGGTGCCTTAAGAAAGCAGCCTCTAACCTCATGGACCTCCACCACCCAGGCCATGCTCTCTTCACGGTGCTACCATTAGGAAAGAGGTACAGAAGCCTAAAGGCGTGCACCCAGTGGCACAAGGACAGGTTCTTCCCCTCTGCCACCAGATTTCCAAATGGACAATGACCCACAGACACTAGCTCACTTTCTCTTATTTTCTTGTACTTTTAAAAAAATGTTATTTGTAGGAATATTTGACCTGTGAAAACAACAAATTTCGTGACGTGCTCAGGACAATAAATTCTGATTCTGATTCTGTAAGTAACTGCTGTGTATCTCACGGATTGTATGCCTGTAGCCAAAATGTTCTTGTGGTGGAGACAGTGGAAGTTCAGGTGGATGGATCAATTTCCAATCAAACAGGTATCATCCATCTCAGATGGTATTGATCATCTTGGATATAACCACAATGGCTCTCATCCAGGCAATTAGGAAGGCTATTTCAACATACTCATGGATGGCTATAAATCTTTAGGGAGTCAGGAGGTGAGAATTCCCTCTGGTAATCATGAGAATTGCATGTCTATTGTTACAAAAGCTGCCCGAACAATACATGGTAAACCAATATTAAACAAAAATTGATGAAGCAATAAGTAGCATTGGTCCATCCCAGCGTGATATGAGAAACCAAAGGACCATTAAAAAAATAAATTTAAGCCTGACTGTGAGCTGAAGAAACAAGCACAATGAATTCAATAAACAATTTGTAGGTTATGAAACGTCCTGATCCACAGAGTAAGAACGTCTCAAGATGCCGCTCAAAATGACTAGTCTAGGGCAAATTAAATCAATAGATTTGTACAGTATGGACACTGTTGACATTAGTTAGGCGTTGCCTGAAGCAGTTTTCATGTGTATGATGTTTGCATTATACCAGGGTTGGTTGAGCTAGTAAGGGATCACAATGTGCCTGTCGCCCACACTTTTCATTGGTAGAGCTGGAAATAAACTCTTCCAATTGCCAGGGAGAGTTCAATTCCAAGTCAGAAATGGAGAGAGGTGCATTTGAAGTGAAATTACTGTTAAGACTTAAAACTGTGCAAGATGTTAGAGTTCAGATTCTGTATGAATGCATGGGATCTTGTAGCACTTTAAATCATAGAATTATTGTGTAATTTCTTACATCGCTATGTTATTTTCTATGTTGTGTTTCATATTATATTAGTTCTAGTGTTTACAGTTTTAATAAACATTTTTTGAGAAAAATATTTAAAAGTTTTCCATGCGTGATATCATAGCCAGATGCCAAATACTTGGTCATGAAAAATCAATATCAAATCCATTACATGATGATATAAACCCCAACCCCTAATAAACCCCAATAGCAAAAGCAGGAAAAAGAAGAAATAAGGAAAAAGCATAAAGAACAAAGAAAAGGAAGTAAGAAAAAAAGATAAGAAACCTGCTGCCGGAGGAGCCACCTCACACAGAATCAATCATTTATATCTTTTAATACATCTACAGGAGGTTAACGAGGGCGAAGCTTAAAAAAAAGAATTATAAATTAATTCCCTCAATTTGTAAATAGGGGTGCCAAATTTTCAAGAATACATCATACTTATTTCTCAAATTGTAAGTAATCTTCTCCAAAGGAATGCAGATGAATATCTATGTGTTTCTCTGCTCCATACCCAAGTGCGTATCTGATTTCCATGTCTTGCTACTGCTTAAGGCAATCTTTAAAAACTGTTTTTGATATATAGATACTTTTAATTTGGGTCTTATCCCTTCAATATTATCTAATAAAATTACATTTGGTTTTGTGGGAATTCGATTCCAGTTTGAAGGATTAAGCAGTCCACTCTGAAAGCATTGTGTAGTTTTACTCCACATGGGTGTGTTTTAGCCTGACACTGAGAAGAGGTAAAAACGCAACTACTTGTATTGATCTATTTACATTTCTGGCAAATGGTGAGTCCAGAATGCTGGCTTTACTGGCCACTAGCAAGTGCTTATTTCAATAATTTCAAAAGACCAGATCCTATTTGTAGTAGCGTCATGTAAGAAAAGAGGCATAATATTTCTGGAAAGATATTACATGAGCTCTTTGTTTTGAGTGAAGTACTATTATAATTGACTTGCATGTGAGAACTTATGGGGTTTTTAACCCCTCCAACATTGAAGATGTACAATCATCCACATACTGATAAGTGCACATGGCAGAAGTATTTCTGCAGAGATAGATTAATTCAAATCTACACTTAATCCTTTGAAAATACTTTTTGCTTTCCTCAACAATGAATGCACCCAGTAATTGACTTTCAGCTGAACTGTGCGCTTCTGCAAAGCCAGTACACAGTGATTTATTACACCATCAGTATCTTCTGCCACAACTGAAAAAAAATCTGTTCTATTATCAATTAAGGACCAGTGAAGTATCTCTGTATAAAGGTAAAACCATATCTCATGGACATCACGGTGCTGGTTTCAGCTCTCTGCGTCCATCATGCATGCAAACATATCAGTGTCAACTCAGTTTCACAGCACCAAAGATTATTCAAAAATATTTTATCCTTTAAAAGCTATTAAAATCAGTAGAGCAAACAGGATTCTTATACCATGCATTAATAAATATGTTTGTTTATGAATAATTTACATTATAGAGCATCATGCATTGCCCTCCATTAAGAAGAGCTAATCCTTGGCCATTGCCAGGTTCTCCATAGTCTGATTGGTTTAGGAAACTTCCATCAATCACATTGATTCCATTATTGTAAATCAAGGAATTAATGAGTGAACTGTCTGAAACATAAACTGCTACAAGTTATAGAACTAGACTCAGCAATATTTTATTTATTTGATACTGAAAATGATCTATGCTAAAGACTCAGATGAACTAAAAGAGCTACATTGGAAACTCTCTGCAAGGTCAATCTATTAAGGTTGGTTATCAATGCATGTAATTCAAAGTACTTTAGCTATTTGGTTCTGAAGTTGCTCCCTGAAATTCATCCTTGATGCCCAGAAAATGTGTCAAGAAATTCACTCATGACCAGTGCCATCAAATAGCTGTACTTTAACTCCAAAATTAATACCATGCACCACGTGCTTGAGGAAGAGACCCACTTGCAAACAAGTTTATTGCTATATAGATTACACTCAGACAACTCTCTCCTTTGAGATCAAACCATGCCATCCAGATGAATTTCAACTCATTTTTTTTCATGGATTTACTCTAATATTAATTATTGCAAAGATTAATTATTCACAAAGATTAGCGTATACAGAGCCGTTGTCATACCCACACTCCTGTTCGGCTCCGAACCATGGGTCCTCTACCGGCATCACCTACGGCTCCTAGAACGCTTCCACCAGCGTTGTCTCCGCTCCATCCTCAAAATTCATTGGAGCGACTTCATCCCTAACATCGAAGTACTCGAGATGGCAGAGGCCGACAGCATCGAGTCCACGCTGCTGAAGATCCAGCTGCGCTGGTTGGGTCACGTCTCCAGAATGGAGGACCATCGCCTTCCCAAGATCGTGTTATATGGCGAGCTCTCCACTGGCCACCGTGACAGAGGTGCACCAAAGAAGAGGTACAAGGACTGCCTAAAGAAATCTCTTGGTGCCTGCCACATTGACCACCGCCAGTGGGCTGATATCGCCTCAAACCGTGCATCTTGGCGCCTCACAGTTCGGCGGGCAGCAACCTCCTTTGAAGAAGACCGCAGAGCCCACCTCACTGACAAAAGGCAAAGGAGGAAAAACCCAACACCCAACCCCAACCAACCAATTTTCCCCTGCAACCGCTGCAACCGTGTCTGCCTGTCCCGCATCGGACTTGTCAGCCACAATCGAGCCTGCAGCTGACGTGGACTTTTACCCCCTCCATAAATCTTCGTCCGCGAAGCCAAGCCAAAGAAAGAAGAAAGAAAGAAAGAAAGAATTATTGCTTTAATTGCAACTTACCTGATTAATCAAAATTTATATATATTCTTGGCCATCTTCTTCTTTTGCAAGCCCTAGGGATTGAGGATGACTTGCTTCCTCTATATTTATAGGTTCTGAGTCAGCTGGTGAGGTCAATGTGGGAACCTCAGGCTCTTCCATGGTTGGGGCAGGAAGAGTTTATTCAGTGACGTGCCAGTTCTGCAGGGTTGAGTGATCACAAACTGGTAGGGGTTTTCCTCAGGATGAAGAGTGGGGCCTGCTGATTCAGAGACTTGGGTCTAAAACTTAAGGAAAGGCAACTACACTGATATGAGGCATGAATTGACTAGGATAGACTGGCAGAGTACATGTAATAGGTTTGCTGAAGATAGACAATGGCTGGTAGTTAAAGATCTAGTGGAGGAACTTCAAAGACTTTACATTCTTGTGAGCCTTAAAAATAAAATGGGGAAGGTGGCTCAACCTTTGCCTAATGAAAGAAATCAGTGATCGCAATAAAAAGCAAAGAAGGGGAATATAAATCGGCTAGGAAAAGCAGAAATGTAGAATTCAACCGAGAAAAACAAAAGATCTAATTAGAAGGGGGAAAATAGAGTACAAGAGCAAACCTTCAGGGAACATAAAAAAGAGACTGGAAAAGCCTCTGTGGGCATGTCAAGAGCAAGACACCATTTAATTCAAGGGAATTCATAATGGGGAACAAGGAAATGGAAGACCAATAAATCTTCCTTAGTGAAAAGAAAATGCAAATTACATTCAATAATAACAATACTGATTCGAGGGGTGAGCAGAGGAAGATAATTATCAGTCATGAATTTGTGGTTTTTAATGGAACAAACACTTTATAAATCCACAGTTTGCATTCTAGAGGGCTTAAGGAGGTGGTCCTGGAGATAAATTGTGATTATTTTCCTACATTCTCTGCACTCTGCACACTGGGAAAGGAGTGACAGGATTAGTCCAAGTCCACGTGGATTTATGAAAGGGAAATCCTCCTCTTTTTTATTCATTAAAAAAAATTAGACATAGAGCATGGTAAAAAGCATTTCAGCCCATGAGTCTGTGGTGCCCAATTTACACCCAATTAACCTACACCCCCTGTAGATTTTGACGGTGGGAAGAAACCAGAGCCCCCAGGGAAAATCCCCGCAGACACGGGGAGAATATACAAACTCCTTACAAACTGCTTGGGATTCGAAATACAGTCCCAATTGTGATGCTGTAAAGGTGTTGTGCCAATCACTGTGTCGACCATGCCGCCCAAGACAAATCTAGAAATTTTTGAGGATGTGATCAGTGGAGTAGAAATCTGGATGGCAGGCAGGAAGCAGAGAGAGATAATAAATTGTTTCTTCTCAGATTGGCATGCAGTTATGAGTGGAGTACCACCAGGTTCAGTTTTGAAGACATAGCATGTACAGTAGTATCTTTGAATTTAATTAAGTGCAGCTCTGAGGATGAGTTTAAGACATTACAGAATGACTTGGACAGATTAGGAGAATGGAGAAATGCATGGAAGATGCAGGGTAAATGTAAGGATAACCACCTTGGTCATAATAAGGTAGATTGTTATCTGAATGGTTAAAAATTAGGAAAAGGAGAGGTGCCACAGTCATTGAAGGTTGGAAATCAGCTCCAGCAGGTGGTGAAGAAAGTAAATGGTATGTTGGACTTTGTTGCAAGGTGTTTTAAATATAGAAGCAGGGAGGTCTTACAGCAGTTCTCTAGGACCTCGCTGAGGCCTGTAATCAATTTTGGTCTCCTGATCTGAGGAAGGACATTTTTGCTTTTGAGCAAAAGTTCACCAATCTAATTTCTGGGAGGGCAGGACTGACATATGAAGAAAGACTGGATAGACTAGAGTAATACTCATTGGAATTTAGAAGAAATAAAGGGAATCTTGTTGAGATGTATGAAATTCTGACAGGACCAGGCAGGTCAGATGCAGCAAGAATGTTCCCAATGCTGGGGAAAGTCCAGAACAAGGGATCATATTGTAAGTATTAAGGGGTAAGGCATTTAGGACTGAGATGAAGATAAACTTTTATGTGAATTTGTGTAAATCTCTACCACAGAAAGTTGTTGAGGCCAGTTCATTAGTTATTTTCAAAAGTGAATGTTTTTAGAGGAATAAAATATAATAGCTGGGATGTGATATTGAGGCTTTATAAGGCATTTATGAGAACTCATTTGGAGCATGGGGTACAGTTTTGGTCTCCTTATTTAAAAAAGGATATATTGGCATTGGAGGTGGTGGCACTTGGACTGTACTCCTTGGAACTCAGATGAATGAGGGTATTGAACTATAAAGAAGTATTTCAAAATTTGAAAGGTCTGGACAGACTAGATGTGGCAAAATTGTTTCCCATGGTTGTGAAGTCAAGAACAAGAGGGGATAACTTCAAGATTGAAGGGTGCCCATTTAAAACAAAGATCTGAAGGAAATTCTTTAGTCAGAGAGTGATGAACCTTTGGAACATGCTACCACAGGCAGCTTGTAAGCCATGTTGTTGGGTATACTTCAGGCAGAGATTCATAGGTATTGGAATAGTCAGGGTATCAAAGGTTATGTGGAGTAAAAGATAATCAGGAGAATGTGAAAGAGTCCTCATACAAGGGACAGCAGTGGAGAGGGTCAATAACTTCAAATTCCCAGTTGTCATCATCTCAGAGGACTTTTCCTGGAGCCTTCATGTTGATGCAATAACGAAGAAGGCTCACCAGTGGCTATACTTTGTGAGGAGTTCAAGGAGATTCACTATATCACCAAAGACTCTCAACACATTCTACAGGTGAACCATGGTGAGCATTCTGGCTAGTTGCATCACTCTCTGATATGGAGGTACCAATGCTCAGGAGAAGAAAAGACTTCAGAGGGTTGTTAACTCAGCCTGCAACATCTACAAGAGGTGGTGTCTTAGGAAAGCAGCCTCTCCTGAAGGATCCCCACCACTTAGAGCATGCCCTCTTCACTCTGACAAGGACATTTTGTTCCTCTTTGCCATCAAATTCCTGAATGAACAATGTACCACAGAAATTGCATTTTTATTTATTTTGTCAGGCAGTTTATGTAAACATTTGCACACTGATGCTGCAGCAAAGCAATGTTACAAAATAACAACCCTTTTAATGTTGTTTGGAATTAAAGGGACTTTGTTAGTACTATTTTCTGAGCCACCAATGGTACCTCCTGTGAAAAGGAGAATACAAATCCTGTCATTCCAGGACAAAATCTTCTTCTTTTGAATGAAGAATTTGGAATCTGTTTTCGAAATGAAACTGCCATCTTTATCTTAAGAGACAGTGACTTTTCTTTTAAAATCTACTTATTCTGTGTCCCCTTTTTCTTAGAAGTAACACATAACAGGTCCTATCTGGTTACTTTAATTCAACCTTATCTTCCATTTGGTTCTAGCTCCTGTGTGTGTCACAAGGTTTTGACTTCTGAAAACTGAACCAAAAATGTCTGAATTTGATAATATATTTCTCCAAAACATGTGACAATGACATCATCAATGAGATGAATCTCAATTCTTGGAAACCACATGACTATTAGCTTTATTTCTAACAATCTTCTTCCCTTTTTCAAAACCACTCCATATCCATAGCCACCTCTACCTTCATGTTTATTCAAGAGGCTTAAGTGGTTTGGTTTAAAAAACAGATGGCTTCCTTCAGTAGTTTGTATTGAGTACTTAGATACTTCAATTTTTAATAAAGCAAACACTCCATTGTTCTTGAATAATTAAGACCCACCAGATCCATTAGCTCCATCTTTCTAGACGCTGCGACTCTGAGAATGTATTCTCTGAGTACAATGGCTCTCTGTGAATGTACTGTGACCCTGTAACAAATCCACAACTAATCTAAGATATATTTATAAGAAATATAGCTTAACATTAACCCAAATATTAATATTAACACAGATCTATGACACCTCCTTAAACTTTTTTGAAAAATATAAAATAGGATGTTCTACTCCATCACCATTCTTCTTCTGTAACAGTACAGCACCAACCACTTAGTCACTGGCATCCACGGCTAATGAGAATGGCTTTTCAAAGTTAGGGGACAAAAATACAGGCTGATGGCATAAAATGGCCTTTAATTTCAGAAACACTTTCTGGCATGCATCTGACCAGATACATTTTTCTTTCTTTCCAAGTAGTTTTGGGTTAATGGGAGTGCAGTTTCTGCAAAGTTTTTACAAAATCTATGATAGTAGTCAATCATACCTTGAAATCTCCAAAGAGCTTTCTTATTACCGGGGATAGAGAAAGCAGTGATAGCCAATACTTTCACTCCAACCTGTGCCACCTGTCCCTGTCCTACCACATAACCCAGATAAATTACAGTGGCATGTCCAAACTCACTCTTGTGCAAATTCACTGTGAGGTGTGCTTCTACCAGCCTCTGAAATAACTGCTCTAATTCAAGCATGTGTTCTTCCCATGTATCTGTACTAATTACTAAATCATTGATATAGAATCCTGTGCACTCTAAACCCTGAATTACTGCATTAATTATTCTCTGAAAGTGCCCGGTGCATTTTTCATCCCAAAAGGGATAGCATTATACTCATACAATCCTGAAGGTGTAACAAATGCAGAAATCTCCCTGCCTTTCTCTGTCAAAGGAACACACCAGTATCCTTTTAAGAGATCAATCTTTGTAAGAAACTTAGCCTTCCCCATCTTATCTATACAATTCCCTATTCTGGGAATAGGGAATGCATCAGTCTTTGTTACCATGTTTACCTTTCGATAATCTGTACAAAACTAATTGAGCCATCTGGCTTAGCCATCAGAACACAGGTTTGAACACCAATTTGAACGATTTTCGGATGATGTCATTTTTGAACATATAATCCACCTCTTGATTCAATAATCTGCTCTTTTCCTGATTAACTCAGTAAGGATGTTGCTTAGTAGGCTTAGCATCACTGACCTCCACATCATGACAAGCCACAGTAGTTCTTCTTGGAACATCTGGGAATATATCCTTAAATTTCATAAGTAATGTCTTCATTTCTTCCCTTTCTGATTTAGTCAAATACATTAACTTGGTGTCTGAGTTTTGCAAAGCTATAGAATTTTCCAGCCTGGGGCTTATCACTTTCTGTGCTCCGAAACCTTCCACAAAACTTATCTCCTCCTTACTTTTCTCCATAACTAGCACCTTGGTTGGAATCCTAGTCTCCTCCTCAGTCATTTTCTTAAAACAAGGTTGAAGCATGTTCACATGGCAGACCTGTGTCTCTTTTCGATGATCAGGCATCTCAATGATTTAGGTGACCTGATTAATTTTTGATTTCACCTTATATGGTCCTGAAAATTGAGCTCTCAAAGGGTTTGACTGCATTGGAAACAAAACCAATACTTTGTTGCCAGGTTTAATGTCCCTAATTTTTGCTTTTTGATCATTTTTCCCTGAGCTGTTTTTAAAATTTTCCTTGCCATCTCGCAAGCCTGATGTAATCTGTTTTAAAATTTGAAAACATAATCCAACAGATGTGATTGTATATCATTATGTATCCACTGTTCCTTCAACAATAGTAATGGACCCCTGATTTCATGACGAAACACCAACTCAAATGGACTAAAGCCAAGAGACTCCTAAGTTGCCTCTCAAATAGCAAACAATAACAAATGGATTCCTTCATCCCAATCCTTATTATTTTCCATGCAATAACCCCTCATCATATTTTTCACAGTTAAATGGAACCTTTACAAGGTCCCTTGACTTTCAGGATGATAGGCAGACGACACAATTTGATGGGCTCCCAATTCATACACCACCTGTTGAAATATTCCAGACATAAAATTACTCCTTTGGTCTGATTGAATTTCCCTTGGTAGGCCAAACAGTGTGAAAAATTTTAGCATAGCCTTCACAATCGTCTTTGCTTTAATGTTTCTCAGGGGAATAGTCTCTGGAAACCTTGAAGCTGTGCACATGAGTGTTAACAAATATTCATTTTCTGCTTTGGTTTTTGGAAATGGGCCAACATAATCCACTATCACTTTTGAGAAGAGCTCCCCGAAAGCAGGGATGGTTGTAAAGGTGCCACTGGTGGTCCTTGATTAGGCTTGCCCACCAGTTGACAAGTGTGACAGGCTCTACAAAAGTTCACAACATCCTTTCTTAATTTCGGCCAATAAAACTGTTTCGTTATCTTTTTTACCGTCTTCTTCACTCCAAGATTACCTCTTAAAGGTGTACTATGAGCCAACTTTAACATTTAATTCCTGTAAGTTTTGGGGATTACAACTTGCCTTACTACTGCCCAGTTTTCACTGGCAGGTATCACTTGTGGTCTCCACTTTCTCATCAATATTCCATCTTGAACAAAGTAACCTACTAGCACAGTTTCAATTTCCTGGTTAGACAGAATCTTATCTCTTATCCCAGCAAGATCAGGATCATGGTTTTGTCTAGCTATTCATTCTTCTCTTGACAACAGCAAAGCTGGATCTTTAGGTTTGTCCTCAATGCTTGCCTCCACTACAGGATCATCACAGACTTTCTCTACCTCTACCTTTTTTCTAGACATGGCTCTAGTAATGACACACGCAGGGTAGATTTCCAAATCCTTTTCAGACTCATAAACCAATGGCTTACTTGTGAGTTTCACTGCAGGTATGACTTTACCCTCTGCTAAATCATTCCCTAACAAAAGAGAAACTCCATCCACTGGCAGACTTGATCTTATCCCTATCGTAACCGGGCCATTAACTAAGTCTAATTTCATCACTATTCTATGCAAAGTTATAGGCTCTGCTTCACTACCAATGCCTTTAATTAGATTCACATCTCCAGTATCGGTCTCCTCACCAAAAATCAAAATGTTGCTAATACAAGCAATTGGGCTGTTCCAGTATCTCGCAGGATTTTAACTGGCACTTGATTGAATCCTTCTTTAACCAAAATGAAACCTTCTGTCATGAATAGTTTAAAAATATCCCTAACTTTCTCACTCTGAACACAGGCGGTTGGTACCACCCCTTTTTATTTCTTCTTTTTCAGTACAGGACAATTTGCTATTATGTGACCTGGCTTCTTACAATAGTGGCAAATAGCACTCGAAAATTTTTCCTTCACCCATTTCTATTCCTCTCTTCCTTTAACCTTCCTTCTAGATTTTCTTTATACTCTACTTGGATTATTAGCAGTATTCCTTTGAAAGGTTTTCCCTGGTGTCCACTTAGGCCTGTGGGTTAAAGCATATTCCTCTGCGAATTTAGCCAATTCTTGCCAAGTTTTTATATTTTTCTCTGCCAAATACACTTGAATATCATCAGGAACACAATTTTTAATCTCCTCAATAAGAATGAATTCTCTCAATAAATCAAAGTTATTTTCTACTTTCTTTGCAGCACATCACTGATCAAAATACTCAACCTTCCTATAAACAAAATCCAAGTAAGATTGGGTTGGTGCTTTTTTTAAACTCCTGAACTTTTGTCTATAAACCTCTGGAACTAGTTCATAAGATCATATAGCCTGCTTTACAAATTCATAATCAGCTGCTTTTTGTACTATAAGACACAAATACATCTGTTGGGCTTTCCCTTTAAGAACACTTTGTAGCAGGAGTTACCACTGGTCTGGTGGCCATTTTAAATTTGCAGCTACTTTCTCAAAATGCTGAAAGTACTGGTCTATTTCAGCTTCCTCAAATGGAGGAACTAACCTCACTTCTCTACTGACCAGAAACCTCTCCTCCTGACCAGCACAAGGGTTTTGGGCTTCTCCCTCTCTTTGCATTATGGTCAGCTTTAATTTAGCTAGTTCTAGCTCATGCTTCTGTTCTTTCTCTCCCTCTTCCATTTCTGCCTGCCTTACTGCTTCCTGTTCGGCTTTCCTTTCTTCCTCTCTTTTTCCCTCTCTCGCTTCCCTTTCTGCCTGCCTTCTGCTTCCTGTTCGGCTTTCCTTACTGCCTCTTTTTTTCTTCTAACTAGTTTTCTCAAAGCCAACTTTACTTCCTCAGAAGTTTTCTCCTTTGGTAACTGTTCTAATGCAGGTTCTTCAAATACCCCCTTTCCTACATAGTGCTTAATAATCTTTTGGGCAATTTTCTTTTTTTTCATCTAAGTTCTTACTGTAAGAAGTTTTAACTTGTGAACTATAACCATCAGTTCTGACTTTTTAGCCATTTTTAAATTAACCACTGAAGGGTTGGCTATGAACTGGTCAATATTCATAGTTGCTGGTTTTACTGCTGGTGATTTGTACACTCACCGTTTATTTTTAATTTCAAGCTGGAGGTTGAGTCAAACTGAGGCGACTGATAACTAAGCACAAGTCAATCGTCCCTAAAGCTTCCAAATTGGTTTGATCCCAGACGATTTCCCCAAATTATGTTACAAGATTAGACCAGTAGGGAAAAGATGAACAATTACTTTATTGACAAAAATTCACCTTCAAATTCCCCAGCTTAAATATAACATATGTAATTAAAGTCTAAGTTATATTTCCAACCAGCCCACAGAAAAACTTAGAGACAAAACGGACACAAAACAAACACAAAACACACAAGACTCACAAAACTTCGATCTCAACTGAAGCAAAGATCATAAACAAAATTCAGTTTGTTTGGTAAACTGAAGCCAAAAGATCTTTGAGAGAGAGAGAGAGGGAGCACAAAATTCAAAGTTGTCTTGTGTTGCTTGCAGAGAGAGGAACAACTGGATTGGTTCGGATCCTTCTGGCTGCCTTCGGAATGTTCATCCTTTTTTGAAATCCCAACATTCTAAACTGTCCTCCAGACTATGACTCATGCTCTGGACCTTCTTCCACTCCACAGCACCACCCAGTGGTGGTTTATCGTACAATTCCAGAAATTTTTAGATCATTTTTGCACATGCTCAGTCCATCTCCCAACCTCTCAGCAATCCACCTTCGCCTTGGCTCTCTAAGGCAAACTGTCACTTTTTAACATAAAACCACATGACACATAGGCACAACACAGAAATCTGTAACAATTTAAATGACCATCGCTCATTTGTTTTCAATAGATTTCAATTCTTAAACCACACAATACAAACAAATATTGAAGAAATTATATATCATTTCAACATCAGCAATGATACTGTCTCATAATATCATTAAAATGTCTTATAACTAAGTCATATTCTTGCAAAATTAAACTCCAGTTCAATAATCTCCTATTCTTATTTGTACTCAAAAATCATGGTCAATGTAAACAGTGGTTAATCCCATAGCAGTGCAATTAAATACTTCATAATGTTGTAGAGCGAATACAAGAGACCATGATTCTTTTTCAATAGTAGAATATGTATTTTGGATGTTAATTTAATTTCTTAGATACATAAGTCACTTGATTTTCACTATCATATTAGTCAATTTTTTTTTCAAAATCGGTTCCATAAGTACAGGTTTATGACATAGTGTGTCTTTCATTTTGTCAAATGCTTCCAGACACATGGCTCTCCAAATAAACTTTTCACTTCTCTTCAAAATTTTAGTCAAGTGAAGAGCAATTTCAGCAAAGCTTTTCCAGAACTTCCTATATTATCCAATCTTCTAACAACTTTTGTACCTGTGGGCACAGGCAATTCAGAAATGGTCTGAACTTTAACCTGAATGTGTTCCAACTTTCTTCAGCCAACAACATAACCATTGCATGACAAAATTCATTCTTAGCTAAATCAACAGTAAGATTGGCTTTCAAAAGTTTATTAAAGAGGTTTCTCTATAAAAATGTCACGCACAAGGATCAGCTTGTGTGGTTTCATGATCAAGAACCACCTCAATGTTGTCAATAGCTAATATATATTGTGTAAGCTGCTTTGGTCTAACAGAGTGGTTCTCAGAATTTTTCCACTCACATACCACTTTAAGTAATCCCTATGCCATCGGTACTTTGTGATTAGTAAGGGATTGCTTAAGTTGGTACGTGAGTGGAAAGAGAAGGTTGAGAATCACTGCTCTTGACCCAATTGTTACTGAAATGTTTTCCTTGAGAAAAATTGTCATTGGCCCATTTTCTTTTGAGCTATGAAACCATGCACATAACGAGTCAATTAGGTATGATTAAAACAGTGGTTTTCATAATTTTTATTTCCACCCACATATCACCTTAAGCAATTCCTTACTAATGACAGATCACCTTTGGGATAAGGAATAATTAAAGTGAAATATGAATGGATCAAAAAAGGCTGAGAACCACATGGGTAAATGAAGCAACCATACAAAAATAAACTCAGTAGAAATCTGTCCTCTTTTCTAAACAAAGTCGTCTTCCTTACTTCAAAAGCCACTGATTTTGTGTTCCCTTTTCCAAAGAGCAACACAAACAACAGCACTAAATTTGGTTACTGTAACTCAATCCTGTCTTTCACAAGGTTTCAACCCCTGTATGTCACAGGGTTTTGACTTCAGTCAACTCCAAATAGAAGTGATCTCTTTGTCCCTCATTTCAATTATACATTTCTCCTAATCACACGACAGTTACTTGAATTTTAAACAGTTGCCAACCTCAGTTTCTTGTAAACCATGTGATCTTAATACTTCTGTCCTGTTTTTGACATGACTCCAAAAGATTACGTTACTTCTATTTCAAAGGGTTAAGTATGCCACTCACAGGGCTCTGAGTTGCATTTCTCTTGTTCAAGGTGCCTTATGGTTTAGTTTTAAAATAGATGACTTCCTTAGCAGTTCCTATTGTGTAATCAAGACCCATTTCAAATCACTAGTTCTGTCCTTCTCAGGCACGTCGACTCCAAGAATGAACTTTCTTCTGTGAAAACAATGTGCTGCAACTTGTGTGTGACCCTGTAGTAGTCCACAACTAACTAAGAATACAGATACAATATTTTAACTCTATAATTTATTTTACTAAGACATTTTTATAAATGAGAAATATAGTTTAGCACAAAAAGATTAACACAAATCCATCACATTTTTCCCAGTAATCTTTGAAATATAATCCAACAAATTCAACTGGACATCCTCATTAACCCACAGTTCTTTTATTAACATTAAAGGCCCTCTAACTTCATGTCCAAATAACAATTCCCTTACTTCAAACAAAAATAAATGAATATTTTCATCACCCATTCTTTTCATTTTCACAACAATAAGTTCTCATCATAGCTTTTAAAGTTGAATGGAATCTCGCAAATTTCCCTGAGATTCTGGGTGGTATGCAGTCAATACAATTTGTTTAGCTCCCAATTAATAGACTACCTTTTGAAATAGACCTGACATCAAATTCTTTCCCTGATATTCTATTTCTTTAGGCAAACCAAACAAAGTGAAACATTTTATCAGATCCCCATACAGTTTTTTGCAGAGTGGGATTGCTTCAGTAAACCTGGAAACTCTACACATAATAGTCAACAGATATTTATTTCCAGTTTTTGTTTGAGGCATTAGACCAACACAGACCACAATTACTTTAGAAAAAAGTTTCCTCAAAAACAGGAATAGGCTTTAAAGGTGCAACTCTTGGACCTCAATTAGGTTTCCCCGCAACTTGACAAGTGTGACAGGTCTTACGAAATCTCTTAACATGTTATATTAAATTTGGACATTAAAACAGTTTCATAATTTTGTATGGAGTTTTCTTTACCCCAAGGTGCCCACCTAAATGTCTTTTATGAGCCATGTTTAAAATCTCTCCTCCATAGGCTCTATGAACTACAACCTGGTGAACCACTGCCCATTCTTCATTAGCAATAATCTCACGTAACCTATATTTTCTCATGAATAAACCCTCATTAAGATAATATCCAAATGGCACTTTCTTAATGTCCTCATTAGAGAGCGTTTTCCTTGTAACTTCAGCCACATCACTATCCTCACTTTGCTTTTCCATTAATTTTAATCTGGATTCTGACAAATCCTCCTTCAGCTGTTGTGCACCGTCACAGACTTCTAATTCTTTAAAATCATTTTGTACATCACTGTTTTCGCTGCCACATTTTTCTTCCATCAATTCATTACTGCACACCCTGGATATATCTCTAAATCTGTCTCTGTTTCATCAGTGACTGGTTTATCTGTTAATTTCACTGCAGAACTAACTTTATTCTCTGCCAAATAATTTTCCACTGTCAACAAACCACCATCTACTGATAAACATGATCCAATTCCCATTTTAACGCATTCCTTATTTTCAAATTTAGAATCAGCATTGACCAAAAAGTGCCTCCCATTTATTTTCTACCTTAATTTGCTATTTCATGTTATCTTTTGCAAAGGTATTTTAGGCACACATTTCACATTGTGATTCCATTAATCACAATGTAGGACAATTTTGTTCCTTTTGAAAAGTTTCACTTGGCTTTAATTTAAGTTCTGGATTTAAAACATCATAACCAGCTGTAAGTTGAATTGAATTTTCCCAAATCTCCATTTCTTTCTCAAATTCTTTTTTTTTCTGGCTTCCTCCATATCAAATCTCTTTTCTTCCTCCTCCAGTTTCAGTCTATTATTCTCTCTCTAATCTCAGTTGTTTTTATATCTATATATTCATCTGCTTTCTCTTTCTCTCTAGCTTATGCTGTTTATCAATTTTATATTTTTCTAACTCCATTGGAACTAGTTGTACCTGCTGGTCAAGAGATCTACTCTCAAGAAATTGTTCTAACTCCTCTCCAAAAATCTTTTCTTTTACATACTGTTCAGTTATAATTTTCTGAATCACTATTTTTTCATCAACACTTTTACCTCCATAAATTGTAACTCTTTTTGTTAACAATAAGCAATGTCTCCTTCCTTTTCACCGTTTTCATATTTGAAAAGTTTGGTGATTACAAAAACTTTTAAAATATCCATTTGGAAAGTTTCACTTGGCCCAAACTTAGTTTTAGGGTTTAAGCCACAATCAGCTGCAAATGCTATATCCTTTGACAAAGTCTCCACTTTCAAATCTACACAGGTTGGCATTTCCAAACATTTGCCCAAACCTGCTGCTGTTGTTTTGTTTCCACACACACAATAAGCTTTTTAATTAGGTTTTTAACATATTTTTAACAAAACAAATCAATATTTATTGAATAAATAAGCTATCATTAAGCTCAAATCTTTGGTTTTGATCCTAGGTGAGCTTCCACATATGTTACGAACTAAAAACCCTTTTAATTTTGTTTGGGACTAAAGGGACTTTGTTAACACTAACAAAAGAACAGCAATGGAAAATTCACCAGACAATGGTAAAGTGAAAATATTAGTTTTTTAAAAACTATTAATAACATAACATTCTTACCTCTAAACTTAACTCTAAATTTAACCCACTATGAGCAAAAGTAAATATGTGTGTGTAATTAAAGCCCCACTCTGAAAAGTCAATTTTTAGAACTTCAACATCATTTTAGTCTTCCTTGAGGTCTTAAACTTCCAGTTCAGAAATAATTATAAAGTGTTTTAAACATCATATATTCAGGCCTCTTTAAGCTCACAAATCTTTTGATGAATTGTTCTTGAGATATATTCTTCAAGCAGAAGTGACCATCTTATAAGCCACCAAAGTACCTCCTGTGAAAAGGAGAATACAAATCCTGTCATCCCAGTATCATATCTTCTTCTTTTGAATCAAGACTTTGGAATCAGTTTTCTAAACAAAACTGCCCTCTTTAGTTTAAAGAGACAGTTAGAATTAGGCTTCTCTTTTGAAATCTACTTATTCAGTGTCCCTGTTTTCTTAGAAGTAACCTCCATATTCTCATTCTATTCTGGTAACTGCAATTCAACTTTGTCTTATGCAAGGTTTCAACTTCTGTGTGTGTAAAAGAGTTTTGACTTCTGAATCAGATTCAAAAATATCTGATTTCAATATTATTTTTCTCCAAATCATATGACAGTTACATCATCAATGAGGTCAGGCCCATTTCTGGGAAAACCACATGACTGTTATCTTTATTTCTACCAAACATCTTGCCTTTTCCAAAACCACTCCATATCCATAACAACCTCTGACCTTATCTCTGATCAAGAGGCTTAAGTGGTTTGGTTTAAAAACAGATGGCTTCCTTCAGTAGTTCTTATTGAGTACTTAGATACTTCAGTTTTTAATAAAGAAAACATCCATTGGGTTGTTGAATAATTAAGACCCACTTCAGATCAATTAGCTCTGTCTTTCTAGATGCTGCGACTCTGAGAATGCATTCTCTGAGTACAATGATTCTCTGTGCATGTACTATGACCAGTGTGTGTAACCCTGTAACATATTTATAAGAAATATAACTTAATATTAACCTAAATATTAATATGAACATAGTTTCATTATACATGCTTATGACAGGGTACTGGCGAGGCCGCATCAGGAGTACTCTCTGTGCCTCTGGTCTCCATACTTGAGGAAGGATATACTGACCTTGATGGCCACCCAGAGGAGGTTCACCAAGTTGATCCCGGAGATGATGGGGTTTACCTGCAAGGAGAGACTAAATCGCCTATGATTATACTCACTCGAATTCAGAAGAATGAGAGATCTTATAAAAACATATAAAATTATGAAAGGGATAGATAAGATAGAGGCAGGATAATTGTTTTCACTAGTAGGTGAGACCAAAACTAGGGGACACAGCCCCAAGATTCAGGGGAGTAGATTTAAGACACTGATGAGGAAAAACTGTTTTTCCCAGAGAGTATTGAATCTGTCAAATTCTTTGCCCAGAGAAGCATTTGAGGCTACTTCATTAAACATAAAGGATCAGTTAGATATATTTTTTACATAAAAAAGGAATTAAGGGATATGGGGTAAAAGGCAGGTGGGTGGAGTTGAGTCAATGATCAGATCAGCCATGATCTTATTGAATGGTAGAGCAGGCTCAATGGGCCAAATGGCCTACTCCTGCTCATATTTCTTATGTATTTAAGTAATAAGTTCTGATTCTGTTTTTGAGAAGGCAGAGGAGTGGGACCAGGTAGGAAAATGGATCAGGTGATGATGGGATGGATGAGCTGCCTTGACGGGCAAACAGACTATCTTTGCTCCTATGATCTTATGGTACTTAGGCTAAAGAGATCAAGGGATATGGAGAGAAAGCAGGAATAGGATGCTGAATTCACATGATCAGCCATGATTGTCTTGAATGGTGGAACAGGCTTGAAGGGCTGAATGACCCTCTACTGTACTAATTTTCTATGCTTCTTTGCACTTGCACTCTACCCCTTTCCTGTGGACACACTGACCTTTTGTGGCCTTGTGGGTGCTGACACTTCTGCAGCAGTTCGTTGAGATGAAGCATTGGATGAGTAAGCACCAGGCTCGGGTTGCAGGTCCTGAGATCCTGCTCCAGAACTTCCTGGTGGCTGATTGACAGTTTTCTACTTGTGTAGACCTTATTAACTTTTTCTGATCACCAGTCATTTAAAAACTGAAATGCATTTAAAGTATTAAAAATAACTAATTGAAAATTATATTGATAGAAATTAATTAAAATGTGGTGAGAATAAAATGGGCTTATTGTAGTTGACATGGACTTGATGGGGAGAAAGAATTGTTTTCATGTTGTACTCTATGACATTGCAATTAAATCAAATAAAGTTTAAAAACAATCAGTCCACCCCCTTGTTAGGCCTGTTGAATAATCCCATTTAAATGAATTAGACTGCACTGTAAATGTCATTCTTGGCTGATCTAAAGGTAAAATGCTGGATGCAAAGCGTATCCAGATCCCCCAGCTCAGTACAACCAAGCTCTGCCCCAGTGCTGAGCTCCTTCCAGTGCTGTCCTCCTTTGATTATTTTGTCCTATTCAGTTACATTTTTTGTATGTTTATCTGTGGCTGTTTAATCAATAAGTGAAAGGTTACTGTAGTTATTTATGATATTATAAATGTTTCCTCAGAACAAGTGAATGTTTGTCAAAGGTCATTTCATTGAATAACCCAGTGGAAATATCATTGTTTTTGTTCAGCATACTTCACCTTTCTGCAACGTAATTGGCTTTCATTGGGCAATTGCAATCGGAAAATTCAATCTTTGCTTAATTTCATTTAGCCTCGGGAAAAAAAACCAAAGAAGTTATATATGAAATTAAATATGGAGTTTTCGGTTCAACGATGAACAGGTTTGTAGATGAGAAAACACCAGCAGTGAACACTTGGAGTACCAGGTATCAAAGAAACACAGAAGTCAGGGTTACCTGGAACCAGAAGTCTGGAATAATATCTGCTCAAGTCTGGCTTTTCTATTCCCTCCCTTAAAGGCTAAGATGAAAGATTTGCTTGAGGCTTCACTCAGAATATTTCACTTTGTACTTCTTGTTTCAAAGGGTACCTGATCCTTGGTAAAATTCAGAGAAGAACCATTCTAATAACCCCTCAATGAGACTGACAGAGCTTGGGATCTTGGCACAAGAAGCATAGCTCTCATATGTGGCACTATTAAAAATTAAGGATGCTCACAGTGTCAGAATTAGAGTAGAGCAGAGATCTCAAAGGTTCATTAGGTTTAAAGAATTTTGAATAGAATTGATTTATTGTCACAAATACTGAGATACAATTAAAAAAAACATTGTTTTGCGTGTTATCTGTTCAAGTCAACCTATCCTTGAGCACAATAGTTATTACAAAATAAAAGTGCAGAGTTTACTGTTATAGAGAAACCTAAATATTGGAGTGTTGTGGAACATGAAGCTAAAATAGATCAGTAACAAGTGAGTAATCTAAGTTAAAGTAAAGAGAACTAAGATTTAGATTTTCTTAAGCCTTATTAAAATAAACATGACATCCTCTGACTCTTTGGAACCTTTGACAATTTAAATTTGGGTTGAAGCTTTTGTGATGTTCCTGAGATCTTTGAGTAGGGAGCATGACACATCCTAGTGTAAACACCTGGAGTGCATCACCTCTTAAACTAGACATTTCCAAACACCTCCTGCTCCATGGAGTCAGTGAGTCAGACTGCACAGTGTAGGCCCTTCACCAGATTCAACATCAGATACCCATGTGTACTAATTCCATTTACCAGCATTTCTTCACCTGCGTGCAGATGCTTTTTTAAACGTCTGTGTCCACCACTGTTTCAAGCAGTGCCTTCCAAATTCAAGCAATCTGCTAGGTGAAATAGTTCATCCACTATCTCTTCTATTGATGTCCCTCCTAATTTTGTTTCCCTCATTGAACACTACTCTCAGACTTTTCTACTCCAAAGAAAACAAATCCATCCTATTCAGTCTTTCCTCATAATTGAGACATTACATTCCAGAAAACAGCCTGGTGAATCTTCTCTGCATCGTCTCCAGTGCAATCATGTCCTCCATGAAATGAGGCAACCTAAATTGCACACAATATTGTTGCCTCACCAATATATTATAAAACAAGCTGCAACATCTTTGTATCATCTATGCCTCAGCTAATGATGGCTAACATCACATATGTCTTCTTGATCCCCTATCTACTTGTACCACCACTTCAGGGATCTTTAGACTTGAACATGAAGGTCCTCAATTCCACAATATTCCTGAAGACTTACTATTCATTGCACATTCTCAAGCCTTATTGGATGTCCAAAAATGCATCACTTTGCACTGATCAGCATTATCCAGACCATCTATGGCCAAGTCTGCATGTCAGAAGTCACCTCAATAACCTTAAAACAGAAGTTGACTAAACTATCCTCACCACCCCCAAGAAATATTGGACAGTAATAAAATAAAAGAGGTAAGCATTCTTGCAAGCTTTCTTTCTTGGCCTTTGGAATTTTAATGAATGGCAACAGATGAGCAACACCCTTGATGGACAATGCAAGCTCGGGTGAGATCTTTCTTCATCAATAGCACAGTGTGGTGACCAAGGTTGATTGACTGGAGAACCTACCCAATCATTAACTCATAGCGAGCAGGTGTGATCCAATCAAGGACCACCAAAATGAGCATGGCTAAGTAACTTCTCTCTACCTAATCAGGAGGGAAATGGAGGAATCTATCACTTGCATCCAAAGGTATAATGTCATTGCCAGATGGAGTTGATGAATGGGTGATTTCCCTGTCAATCATTCAGTCACCACACTGTTGAAATTGGTTAAGAAAGATATCGCACACATACTTTGTATTTATCAGCAACTTCAGTTTTTGTTTTCTGAAGAAATTACTTGGTTATTCCAATGTAATATAACATGTTTCTTCTAAGTGGACAGTTTTGGAGTAAATTGATTTTATATCCCACTCCATTGTAACTTATTGACTGAATGTGAAGCCAAGAGAGGGAGAGAGAAAAAAAAACTTTATTTGCAAAAAGCACACAGTGATATTTATGATATCAGAGAAAATCAGGGCCAACATCTAATAGATCCACAAAGGAAATATTCCCACAAAGTTGCTGAAGCCTGAACTTCCTCAATTCCTCACCACCCATCTCATGCGCAAATTAATACACCACATGTTCCCAGCTGGAGCATCATTAAGTCTTGACTCATGTTTCATATAACCATATTCATCAATGGAAAATGGTTGCTGAGATAATAATAGTTATCCTCTGGTCATAAGTTCTGTGCCAAGGCTAATTTTCCATCATAAAATAAAACCACTAAACTTTCATGCAGCTAATACGCAGACACACACCATTTGCAGGCAATATATCTAAGGAAGAAAATACATCACTTTGTTTTCACCCCAGAGTTCCAGGTTTTAACTTTATCACTCATATGCCGGAGAAATTTGATCAACCTGAGGTTCAGGGTTGACTGTTGCCCATCATCCAACCTAAGCTATTACATTTGGTGTAGTTAGTCTACATCAGTGAGACCAAATGCAGGTTGGGTGACCACTTCGCCTAACACCAATATTCTGTAGTACCAAACGTGAGCTTATTGCAGCCAAGCATTTCGACATCA
Source organism: Narcine bancroftii (assembly GCF_036971445.1). NCBI lineage: Eukaryota > Metazoa > Chordata > Chondrichthyes > Torpediniformes > Narcinidae > Narcine > Narcine bancroftii. The sequence continues at coordinate 218,854,278 of NC_091474.1, read as the reverse complement.
CCTATGATATTTCTGTCCTTGGTCACAACCATCGTCAGGGTGATATTAAACATAAACTTGAGGAAAAACACATCATATTCTGCCTGGTCAGCCTTAAATTCAATAGATGAAAAACAATTTTGCCAATTTTAGATAATCTCCACTCCAATCTGATTTCACGGCTTCCATCTCCTCTTTACCAAGACACCTATACTTACATATTTTCCCTCACACTTTTCTTTCTCTTTCCCCCATATCTACCCTATCACCTCTTGCCTCCTTTCCCAATTTCTATTCCCCTTCAGATATGTAATTTCATCTGTTTTTATCTTGGTCTATTTCAAATGATGATTGATTATTTCTATCCATGGATGCAATCTGACCTGTGGAGTTCATCCAGCATTTTTTATATTTGTCTGTGGATGACATCTGCTTCCAAAAATGTGCTACACTGGTGGTGACATTTTAACAGGATTTTTTAAAAAATCGTGTAGTTGAAGAGATGATATATTGGTAACAAGTACATTTTCAGAAGTTAAATATTATGGTGCTTTCTGTTGTTCTCCTGTTTGGTTATCCGTACCATCCGTGGACCTGGCTGTCAAGATTACAATATTATAATCAGTGGTATAAAATTTAACAGTCGAATGAAAGACAGAGGAGTTGACAAAATCTCTTAAAGTTGTTCCCCAGAAGAGTTATGGGAAAAAATATTTGGAGAGCAGCTTGAAAAATAGTGGGAAAGCAGTTCAATCCACTGTGATTGAAGAATTTTGATGGTATTTTTTGGGGAAGAAAATTGGGATTCCTTCCTTTCATCTTTATTTCTTGTGAGTGAAAGCTACAGGCCAAACAGGACCCAACACAAGTGAAGAGATTGTCAAACCTGTTGCCAGTGGTTTCTCAGCATCCATTCTCCAATTGTCATAATGTAGGTCAGTCTCCCATGTTGGAAGCCTTGTTGGGCAATGAGGTCCCATCTCATGCAGGCCTCCATAGAAATGATAGTCACTTGACGTGATTGGATCAGAGTGACTATATATTGTTGGTACAGTCATCATTCAGAAACAAAATACGGCTGTCACAGAAAGGTTGGAGCATGGAAAGTGTCCACGTGACTTATTCAAGCTGGCTCCATAAGGAGCAATAGATTTTATTCCATTTTCCCACTCTCTACTCATTTCCCTGCAAAGGATTTTCTTTTCAAATATTGTCCTTTTATTTTTTTGACTGTTTTTGTTGAGTTATCCTCTAAACCCCACCCTAGCAGAGGAATTCAAATCCTAACCTCACTTGTTGAAAAAAAGAACAGCTTTGTGACCATTTGTTTTTAGTGTGCAGGGAGAAGCGAATCCTGTAGTTTACATGCATATATCTGCTTTCATTTTTTAAATATGAATTTAAATACAGTGTGGTAATAGGCCTTTTTGGCCTACAAGCCAGTGCTGCCCAATTACACCCAATTGACCTACAAACCCGGTATACTTTTGAATGGTGGGAGGAAACCAGAGCACCTGGAGTAAACTCACACAGACACAGGGAGGATGTAAGAACTCCTTACAGTTAATGTTGAATTTAAACCCGGTTGCTGGTGGTGTAACAGTGGTGTAATGCTGGTGGTGTAATGTTGGATTTAAACCCGGTTGCTGGTGGTGTAACAGCGGTGTAATGCTGGTGGTGTAATGCTGGATTTAAACCCAGTTGCTGGTGGTGTAACAGTGGTGTAATGCTGGTGGTGTAATGCTGGATTTAAACCCGGTCGCTGGTGGTGTAACAGCGGTGTAATGCTGGTGGTGTAATGCTGGATTTAAACCCGGTCGCTGGTGGTGTAACAGCAGTGTAATGCTGGTGGTGTAATGCTGGATTTAAACCCGGTCACTGGTGGTGTAACAGCAGTGTAATGCTGGTGGTGTAATGCTGGATTTAAACCCGGTCGCTGGTGGTGTAACAGCAGTGTAATGCTGGTGGTGTAATGCTGGATTTAAACCCGGTCGCTAGTGGTGTAACAGTGGTGTAATGCTGGTGGTGTAATCCTGGATTTAAACCTGGTCGCTGGTGGTGTAACAGCGGTGTAATGCTGGTGGTGTAACAGCGGTGTAATGCTGGTGGTGTAATGTTGGATTTAAACCCGGTTGCTGGTGGTGTAACAGCGGTGTAATGCTGGTGGTGTAATGCTGGATTTAAACCCAGTTGCTGGTGGTGTAACAGTGGTGTAATGCTGGTGGTGTAATGCTGGATTTAAACCCGGTCGCTGGTGGTGTAACAGCGGTGTAATGCTGGTGGTGTAATGCTGGATTTAAACCCGGTCGCTGGTGGTGTAACAGCAGTGTAATGCTGGTGGTGTAATGCTGGATTTAAACCCGGTCACTGGTGGTGTAACAGCAGTGTAATGCTGGTGGTGTAATGCTGGATTTAAACCCGGTCGCTGGTGGTGTAACAGCAGTGTAATGCTGGTGGTGTAATGCTGGATTTAAACCCGGTCGCTAGTGGTGTAACAGTGGTGTAATGCTGGTGGTGTAATCCTGGATTTAAACCTGGTCGCTGGTGGTGTAACAGCGGTGTAATGCTGGTGGTGTAACAGCGGTGTAATGCTGGTGGTGTAATGCTGGATTTAAACCCGGTCACTGGTGGTGTAACAGCGGTGTAATGCTGGTGGTGGAATGCTGGATTTAAACCCGGTCACTGGTGGTGTAACAGCGGTGTAATGCTGGTGGTGTAATGCTGGATTTAAATCCGGTCACTGGTGGTGTAACAGCGGTGTAATGCTGGTGGTGTAATGCTGGATTTAAACCCGGTCACTGGTGGTGTAACAGCGGTGTAATGCTGGTGGTGTAATGCTGGATTTAAACCCGGTCACTGGTGGTGTAACAGCGGTGTAATGCTGGTGGTGTAACAGCGGTGTAATGCTGGTGGTGTAACAGCGGTGTAATGCTGGTGGTGTAACAGCGGTGTAATGCTGGTGGTGTAACAGCGGTGTAATGCTGGTGGTGTAATGCTGGATTTAAACCCGGTCACTGGTGGTGTAACAGCGGTGTAATGCTGGTGGTGTAATGCTGGATTTAAACCCGGTCACTGGTGGTGTAACAGCGGTGTAATGCTGGTGGTGTAACAGCGGTGTAATGCTGGTGGTGTAACAGCGGTGTAATGCTGGTGGTGTAACAGCGGTGTAATGCTGGTGGTGTAACAGCGGTGTAATGCTGGTGGTGTAACAGCGGTGTAATGCTGGTGGTGTAACAGCGGTGTAATGCTGGTGGTGTAACAGCGGTGTAATGCTGGTGGTGTAATGCTGGATTTAAACCCGGTCACTGGTGGTGTAACAGCGGTGTAATGCTGGTGGTGTAATGCTGGATTTAAACCCGGTCACTGGTGGTGTAACAGCGGTGTAATGCTGGTGGTGTAACAGCGGTGTAATGCTGGTGGTGTAACAGCGGTGTAATGCTGGTGGTGTAACAGCGGTGTAATGCTGGTGGTGTAACAGCGGTGTAATGCTGGTGGTGTAACAGCGGTGTAATGCTGGTGGTGTAACAGCGGTGTAATGCTGGTGGTGTAACAGCGGTGTAATGCTGGTGGTGTAATGCTGGATTTAAACCCGGTCACTGGTGGTGTAACAGCGGTGTAATGCTGGTGGTGTAATGCTGGATTTAAACCCGGTCACTGGTGGTGTAACAGCGGTGTAATGCTGGTGGTGTAACAGCGGTGTAATGCTGGTGGTGTAACAGCGGTGTAATGCTGGTGGTGTAACAGCGGTGTAATGCTGGTGGTGTAACAGCGGTGTAATGCTGGTGGTGTAACAGCGGTGTAATGCTGGTGGTGTAACAGCGGTGTAATGCTGGTGGTGTAACAGCAGTGTGCTAACTCTGTGCTCTGTAGCTGTTTCATGGGAACAATGTGGGGTTGGAAGTGCTGACTGGATTTTAAAGTCTCAGGAAGGAAGCCTACAGCGCAGAATACAAAATTGGGCTTCTCTATTTTAACTTGCTAGTTATTCAACCATTATATTGCAGAAAGTTATGGTGTATATTATGCATGAGTAAAATGGACAACTATTACACAGCTAGTTATGCACAAGGCAAACATGTACTCTTGTAAATAACAACACGACACATAATAACAGATAACCCCAGATTTATAGCATGCATATCTAATCTGAAAAGGCATATTCATGAATCTAAAATGAACGGAACATTACCTAAATGATCCTTGTGAAAGATTTAGCACATTGCACAAGCATTAATGTTGCTTATGTTCAGACACATTATTTTTCATTTCCCCATACTCTTATAACCATTAGGAAAATGACATGGTTATATGTCAAAAGCATATTGTTGCAACATATTACTACTGATTATGAAATTATAAAGAACAAATTCATGCACATCTCAGAATAAAACAGTATCTGTCAAAGACTGAATTATGTCAACAGCAATTAAGAAACATACCAGCCAAGTGAATTTCATAGAATGTGAAAGGACTATTCATTCCACAAGAAAGAAGGCAGCAGAGGTCATTTTAAGAGGATGCACAGATATTGAATGAGTTAAGTGATTCAGAACTCTGGGTTTCAGTTTATTTGTCACATTATATCTGGCACAGTGAGAAGCGTACTTCTGCAAGCTGTCTACTAGGTTAAGTCTAACTTTCATTCAGCCACATAAAAGGTACAATTTACAGATGAAAAGGAAGATCCAATCATACCAAGCGTGGGCAGCACGATAACACTGATGTGGAGTTCATTCGTGAGTCTGAACTGACTTCAAGCATACTGGTGCATGCTTTCACACGTCTTAGCCTTCACCCTGAATACGTTAGCTGCATTTACTAGGCAGCAGGAGATGGAGTCCATGGAGGGGAGGAAAGATTTCATTGCATTCTGAGCTGCATTCACTACATTCTTCAGCTTTTTCTGATCTTGAACAGATCAGCTTCCAAGCCAGGCTGTGATGCATCCAGCAAGTAAACCTGTAGAAGGCACTGAAGGCAAGGGGACCATGGTGAACTTCCTTAGTCTTCTTAGAAAGTAGAGGTTTTGGTGTACTTTCACAACAGCGTGCTTGTTTCACGTTATGTCATTAGAGATATTTATTCCAAAGATCTTTTTTTTTCACAGGATGGCTCAGTTGGTGAATCTCCTTTCCGGGTGATCATCGGCCCTGCTCGTTCAATTGCCTCACACCCCAGGGCGCACCTTAGTCTCGTCATTGCCATTTCCAAAGATCTTGATCCTATCTACTATTTCCACTTCAGCACCATTAATGGGTTCTCTTCTCCTCTCCTGAAGGCAATGATCATCTCCTTTGTCTACTTAATGTTGAAGGAGAGGTTGTTATTTTCACTCCATGCCACTAGACTAAACCTTTTCTTATATTCCATCTTGGCATTATTTGATATCTGTCCCTATTACCGTGGTGTTGATGTTGAAATTGGAGATGGAGCCAACTGCGTTTTACTCTACAGTCATGGGTGTAGAGAAAGAATAGTTGAGGACTAAACACGCGTGCTTTGCTGCACCGATGTTGAGTGTGAGTGGGTAGGAGATGCTGGCCCTATCTTCACTGGTTGCAGGAAGTCCAGGATCTAGTTATAGAGGGGGCCACTTGGGTGTGCTATCCATTGATCTCCTGACGAGCCAGATGGAGGAAGCATCTAATAGAGTCCTTTCACATGTCTGATTTGTGCTTCATTCAGTGTTGGATCACTGCTGTTAGTTGAACCATTGAGGTCAGTGGCAGACTGGCTTCCTATTTTTACTAGGTCGATGTTGTGCTTGTTTGTGCTGGATCAACAAGAGAATATGATCATAAATAACCCAGAAAACCCATTTAACCAACTAAGGCCAGGTACCTAGGTGCAACTGGGGGTCTCTCTCAGTGATTTAACCTTTTGAGCAAAGTAACTGCAGGTGAACTCGCTAGAAAAATAAATCTCAATAAAACTCCTCTCTGATCTGTAAAGCTATTTCAATGAAACACTGTAATCTGTAAACTGCATCCTTATCCATCTGCCTCCCGTCCTGAGGATGGTCACTAGTAGTGTGAAGAAGCGGGCAATTATCAGATAGCCATCATTTCTACCAGCATTCAATGCCAGTTAATAGAATATGCTTGCTGATTTCTTTGTTGTGCACGAATTGGAAAAATAAAAGGTGAAAAGATTTGTGGGTTAGGCATCTTCAGGTTAGGGAACTTTCAGATTATTGATCTTCTACCAGACATGAAGAAACCAGAATCGTAAACCTTCCCCTCACTTATAACCAGAATCGTAGAAATTCCTGTTCATGATCAGATTGAGAAAATAATATTCAGGATATCCTGGTGAAAACGGCCAATTCTTCAATCTCAATCTGTGTCTCTTTATGAACAGTATTTAACAAAAATGAGTAGGATTACAATTATTTCAAAGGAGTTAAAAGAACCAAGAACCAGGTGAATTTCAGATAGCTACTGCTCTTTAGAAAAAAAATCTGTTTCAAATCTTTAAGTTTACATGTGATTTGTTAATAATGTATTCATGTTCTTAGTTTCTCTGATCTTAGAATAAATTGAAAGTCCACTCATATGCAAACTGAAAATCTAACGCCCTTTAAAAATCTGTTTCAAATCTTTAAGTTTACATGTGATTTGTTAATAATGTATTCATGTTCTTAGTTTCTCTGATCTTAGAATAAATTGAAAGTCCACTCATATGCAAACTGAAAATCTAACGCCCTTTAATCAATGTGTCTGATCATTTTAAAAATCTCAATCTGCTGCCAAAGCTTAATTTTAGGTTCTCACATCTTTCTAACTGCTGGTCTCAGAACCATTTGACAAGGGATCAAAGAAGAACAACGAAGACTTATATATGTAAGGTACCTCCCACATCCCTCCCAGGAAATCCCAGGATAATTTGCGGCCAGTAGAGTTTTATTGAACTGTGATCAATGTTGGGGAGGCAGAAATATGATAATGGTATTTGATGATTTGATTCAGTTATATACAGTGCAAGATTAGTGTCAACAATGTAACTTTATTTATAAATGGGAAGCAAAGTTATTATCTGGGGAAAAGGAAGCTGAAGCATTTGATTAATATTTAGAATAAACTAAATGATGAATTTGGAACGAGGAGTGCTGTTCAGTCTAAAATGCCGTTGAATCAAAACTGACTTATTCCATTTTCAATGATAATCAATTTTTACATATTGGTTTCTGAAAGGAATTAGATATACAGAAGATTACTAAGTAGGAAGAAATTTAATGACATTTAATTTGATCAATTAAAAAAATAAATATGCGATTCGACCTAAGAGATAAATTGGGTTATTACTGAAATGTGGTAATGTTGAAATATTGATACATAGTAGATATATTAAGAAATTTATTTTGGCTTTATTGCAGAAGGGAACTATTAAACATATTCCAGACAACATTGGGAGACAGATTTAAATGTTAAAATTGATGAAATAAATTGGTCAGAGTTGAGTCGGGGTAGTATGACAAATACTGTAAATGTTAGATATAGGTTAGTTCAATATAATTTTTTTACACCAATTATATCTTACTCCGCAAAAGCTAAACAAATTGAAATCAGGTTTATCTGATCAGTGTTGTCAGGACATCGGTATTTTTTTACATTCCCCTTTGTCTTGCTCCAAAGTGAGTCCTTTTCGGACAAATTTGGTGATTTATTTAGAATGGGTTAATGCAATTAAATTTCCACAAACTCCAATGTTATTTTTATTAGGTAATATTGAAGGGATAAAGGCCCAAATTGAAACTATCTACATATGAAAAACAATTTTTAAAAATTGCCAAAATTTTTTAAAAATACATTATTTATATAAATTGTTAAACCACTCATAATAGTTCCATTGCTCTCAATTCTAAATTATTTTAAAAGACACCAAGCACAACTTTAGTTAGAATTTGGTCTCTGTGTAAAGTTTCCAGTGAAGGTTCAGAGAATCGTGTGTATTGTTCTTAATTTAAGAATTTTGTTTAATTGTCTAGGAGTTCATGTCATGTTTTACTCCAAAAGCCACAATTAACCGTATAACCGTATAACCGTTTACAGCACGGAAACAGGCCATGTCGGCCCTTCAAGTCCGTACCGGTTCACTTGAACAACTCCGCTAGAAATGTAAAATAAAAGCGGAAATTGCAGTCAGCAGACCATGCAGAGATTATGAAAAGCTACCTCCTGCATCTGAGACTATTAAGCAGAACCAGGCAAGAGAGGAGGGCTTTAGATACAAATCTCATGACTCCAAACAATTTATTTCACCTTAAGTTATATTTCATTGGAAAAAAAAATGACATCACTACAGGGATAGGTAATTGTCTTGTACCTGTAAACTAAAAGAAAATCGGCAAGGCATCTGCTGCATGGTTTATTTGTATCCAGGGAAGTTAGCTGCTTCAGTTGAGTGAAGTTGCCACCTGTGGATTTTCTCTTTAATCCAGAAGACTTGCATTTGTATGCAACTTTTCTTTTTCAATATTTTTATTGTTTTCAATAATAATGAACAAGTAAAAACCATTAAACAGAGTAAGCATGTAAAAAGGAATATACTGGTGTAGTAATTGGCATCACCTATGGCTCATAGAACGCTTCCATCAGCGTTGTCTCCGCTCCATCCTTAACATTCATTGGAGCGACTTCATCTCCAACATCAAAGTACTCGAGATGGCAGAGGCCGACAGCATCGAATCCACGCTGCTGAAGATCAAACTGCGCTGGGTAGGTCACGTCTCCAGAATGGAGGACAATCGCCTTCCCAAGATCGTGTTATATGGCGAGCTCTCCACTGGCCACCGTGACAGAAGTGCACCAAAGAAGAGGTACAAGGACTGCCTAAAGAAAGCTCTTAGTGCCTGCCACATTGACCACTGCAAGTGGGCTGATATCGCCTCAAACCATGCATCTTGGCGCCTCACAGTTCGGCGGTCAGCAACCTCCTTTGAAGAAGACCGCAGAGCCCACCTCACTGTCAAAAGACAAAGAAGGAAAAACCCAACACCCAACCCCAACCAACCAATTTTCCCTTGCAACCGCTCCAACTATGTCTGCCTGTCCCGCATCGGACTTGTCAGCCACAAACAAGCCTGCAGCTGACGTGGACATTACCCCTCCATAAATCTTCGTCCGCAAAGCCAAGCCAAAGAAAGAAGAATTATATATAAAAATAAAATTAAAAATACTTTAACAAACAGACTAAAAGAAAAACAAAAAATATATTATGCACTAAAACAAACATAAAATTGCTAAATGAAAAAGATTTTAAAAAATATTACAATTCTACAAAATCTACCCCCTTCCCTTCCAAAGTTGTTGGTAGTTGCATATAATTTACTAGTGTGGAACTTTTAAGGTGCATCAATGCATTTTTAGTCAATGAAGTGGTTCTGAACAATTGAATTTGTATGTATATCCTAAATACGATTATGCCAATATGATTAAAAAACAGATAATATTTTTATGATTATAAATATATACATATTAGCCATGACATGATTCCCCTTTGGAGTCTTTTACAGGGTAAGGGAGGACTTAAAAGGTGAATAGTAGGGCCCAAGGGAGTGTTGCAGATCTAAGAGACTTGGGGATACCGGGTACATAGTTCCATGAAAGTGGTGACATAAGTATACATGGTCGTGAAGAAGTCACTTGGCAGGGCTGCCTTCATTGGTCAGGGCACTGAGTACAGAAGGATTGCAACTGTATAACTCATTGATGAGACCACATTTGTTGTTTGCAGTCTTGGTCAGCCAGCCATAGGAAAGATATCATTAAGCTGAAAAGAGTGCAGTAAAATCACAAAAATGTTGTTGGAGCTGTGTCGTGTGGATGAGGGAGGGTCATGTGACCACTCCATCTGGAATCTGGTGGGAACTTATATTGTGGAGGGTCACGGGACCTCTCTGTAACTTAGTCAGATGTCACATCATCTGCCAATCAAGGTTGGAGTCTGCCCACCCATTAGTGTACATCTGATCATTCGCCTCTTTAATCACCTTGTGATTACCTGGGTTGGACTTTCCAGCTTATTGTACTATAAAGTCCATCACATGAAGTTGCTCTTCCTTTTTTGCTCTTCTGTCCTGAGGTGAACCCTGCTTCACTCCAGATCATGAACTGTGGACAACACTGGAGGAGTCGGTCTTAATGTGTGCACTACATAGGGATTGGGGATGTTGTACATTAGTGTTTTAGATAGCATTGGATCTGTGCCCAGGTGAGACAAGGAACAAAGTGTATTGTAATGCTTCGTTGTTATAAGTGTGTACAATGTTGCTCGTATTGGTTAAGTCCAATGTGACTGGGTTGTACTGTGTTTGTATGAGTGTAAGCTGAACTAGTATCAGCAGTGCTAAATTTGATGTGAATGATTATACTGTGTTGTGTGACTGAGAGTACAGTGTGTGTTCTCCCTGTTGTGATGTGATTTAATTAAGATCCTTACATGTGATTTAATTAAGATCCTCGCTGTGTTTAACCTGTGACAAGTCTTGTTGCTCTTTGAATCCGCTGAACTTTTACCTTCCTACACAACACAACAGGCTTGAATTATAAGGAAAGGCTGAATAGGCTGTGATTATTCTTTCTGGAGAGTAAGAGGCTCAGAGGGGACTTTATAAAAGTTCATAAATAAACAAATACTCATAGGCTTTTTTTTCCCATAAAAGCAGAAACTAAATGTGGAGGACATAGACTTAAAGTGAGAGGGTAAAAACTATCTGAGGGGTATCTTCTTCACACAGAGGGTGGTGGGTATATAGAACAAGCTGCTAGAGGGAGTGGTAGAAGAAGGGACAATTAGATAATTCAATGGACATTTTGACAGGTACATGGATCAGAAAAGATGCTAGAAGTATGAGCCAAACTCAGGCAAATGGGACTATCTTGGTTGGCATGAACAAGTCAGGCTGTGGGATCTGTTTCCACACCATACTAGAGAGACCTACTTTAGAGAGAAATTTAATATCAGATTGAAAAATATGTGCTTTGACAATTAAACACATTCATAGCGTGATTTTCATTCGTATCTTTGCCTCTACATATGTATTTAGTTGTTTCCGAATGCATGATTTATATTATTATCTTCCAGAATAATGTAAGTGTTAAATATAGCAATTGTTTGTCGAAGATTACTCATTCCTACATATGCACGTCTAAACACAAACTGTGCGGCCAGTGTGTGAGCAGTTTGGTGTAGTTGTGAAAAGAGATTTGTGTTTGAAAAGCTGATCTATGCATGTCATGTTCAAAATGAGAGTGCAGGAGGTAAAAGAATATATTTACATTGCAGGAATTAAAGTAAAGGTGATGTGATACTCAGTAGGAGACTCATCATGAAGTGATATCTGTTGCTTTCTGTTGCTTATGTAGCACTTAAGAACTGGAAGAACAAGTGGTGCCTCAAGAAATCCAATCAATTTTATGCCTTTTGATACACTCAGTCAAGTAAAAAGGGTTTTCATGTAAAGAATTTTAATAGAAGAAAAGAACTTATCAGTTGAAAGAATTGAGCTCCTCACCAAGAGTGTTTCAGAACAAGGATAAATAAGAAAATTTAGTACAATAAAGAGACATTACCTCCCCACCTTCACTCCCTGCCATCCTCTTGGCAAATGTACAATTCTTGGAGAACAAACTCATATGAACTTTGAGCCAGATTACAGCATCAAAGAGACATCAGGGAGTGCTGTGTAATATGCTTTACAGAAACATGGTTAAATGAAGACATTCCGGACACAATGCTATAGCCCAAGGGCTACATCCTCCACTGCACTTACTGGATACCAGCGTCAGGTAAAAACTAGGGAAGGCAGCATTTATGTCATGATCAATTCATCATGGTGCACAGATGTGACAGTTATGACGCAGTCCTGCTCCCCTAACCTGGAACATCTGGCGATCAAGTGTCACCCATTCTACTTGCTGAGGGAGTTCACTGCCATCATCCTGGTCGCAGTGTACATTCCACCCCAGGCTAACGTCAGGCTGGCACTGGAGGGACTGAGCTCTATCATTAACATCCATGAAACAGCACATCCGGATGCCTTCCCGATCATTAAAGGGGACTTCAATCAGGCCCACCTGAAGAAGACTCTAACTGAGTACCACCAACAAAACACATATGTGGTGAATGTGGTGCTTGCTCGACACCAGTTGCTGACTAGATGCCAGAAACCCAGGGAAAGTGATGCTGCCTGTGCACTTGCCCTCGACTCGCGGGCCAACGAATGTGATGTCAAGGCAGTTAATCTGCAACAACACCTCAATGCCTTGAAACTAGATGCTTTAGTCAACAGGATTGACTCCAGTTACATCCGAAAGAGGCTGCTGGAGACAGAGCCCTTAACCTACGACTGAGCAGTCACTCTAGCCAAAACACTGAGAAGTGCCATGCGGTCCAATGAAATGATAGAAACCGAAAAGGAAACATCCAGGAGTGCTGGAACCCCGAAGGAAGTAAAAAGGCGAACCCCTGAAAAATGCTACTTCTGTGATAAGAGCTGGAACCCCAGACAGAAGTGCCTGGTTCAATTTGCTACCTGCAGCTATTGTGGGAAACTCAGCCACTTTACTTGGCGTGTAAGACAAAAAGTACTCCCAATGATAAAAAGAAGAGAAGCACAAAGTAAATGTATCCTGGAGCTTCAGGAATGGAAGACAACTGAGAAAAGGGCGAATCTTCAGACGAGCAGGCTGAATCGACTTCAAGTGAAGGCGAGGTGAGATCCCCTGCGATAGCTCAATTGACTCCAAAGCTTGGGGGATATTATGGACTGGAACGGTCAACTATGAAGGGGGAGGTGAATGGTGAGACTCTTGATTGTCTAATAGACTCGGGGAGTGCTAACAGCTACATCCACGAGAGAGTTGCCAGAGTCTTAAATATGTGGAGATATCCAGCAAAGGAAAATATATCAATGGCTGGTAGTGAACTTACGGGACAAGTGTAAAGTTACTTTAAATTTGCAGGGACATTGCCTGGCTGATGTGTGGCTCTTTATTATGCCAGAGCTCTGCGCCCCTGGGGTGCTGGGGTTAGATATTCAATCTCAGATGAACAGTGTAGTGTTAAATTTTGGTGGGCAACTACCCACACTTACCATCCCCCGTGCTAGTTACTGTGGTCAGTCCACATTAAAGATCAAAGCTCCCTCCATTTTCAGTGATTTATCCCCCAAGTGTCGGCCAATTGCCACTAAGAGCCGTTCTTACAGCAAAGAGGATCATGAGTTTATCAAATCTGAGACCCAGAGATTGCTGAAAGAGGGAGTAATTGAACCCAGTAAGAGTCAGTGGTGAGCCCAGGTGGTAGTTGTGAAAAATCACACTAAGAAACAACTGACTATTGACTGCAGCAAATCAACTGTTACACTAACCTGGATGCCTACCCCCTGCCACACATCAATGAAATGATTAATCAGATAGCACAATACAAAGTGAACTCCACTATCGACCTCAAAGCAGCTTACCACCAAATCCTCATTAAAAAAAAAAGAATGACCCTATGCAGTCTTTGAGTCTGATGGGAGGTTATACCAGTTTAAAAGGGTACCTTTTGGAGTCACTAATTGTGTGTCAGAGTTTCAGAGGGAAATGAATAAGATTGTTAGGACGTATGAGTTACAGGGTACGATTCCCTATCTGGATAATGTCACTATCTGTGGGAAATCACAGGCTGAGAATGACAACAACTTAAAGAAATTTTTAGCAACAGCTAAAGAACTCAACCTTACATTTAACGAGGGCAAATGTGTGTTCAACGCAACAGAGCTAACCATTCTGTGCTACATTGTTCGCAAGGTCGAAATCTGCCCCGACCCGGAAAGTATGGCCCCCCTTAAGAAGTAACCACCCCCAGACTCAGCAAAAGCCCTTAAAGGTGTATGGGATTCTTTTCCTACTACTGCAAATGGGTTCGGGACTACGCCATGAAGGCACACCCTCGTTTTTACACTAAATCTTTTCCTTTCTCTCCAATGGCCTTGAAGGCTTTCGAGAGAATTAAAGCTGATATTGCCAAAGCTGCACTCTCATCCATTGACGAGGATGTCCCATTCCAAGTGGAAACTTTTGCCTCAGATTGTGCCTTGGCAGGAACCCTTAATCAAAAGGGCAGACCTGTGGCATTCTCCCCCCGCACGTTACGCAGACCTGAACGTAAACATCCTGCCATTGAAAAAGAAGCCCAGGCTTCACTACTGGAGACACTTTCTAGCCGGCAGAAAATATACTCTTGTCACTGATCAGAAATCTGTAGCCTACATGTTCAGTCCTAAACTCAAAAGTAAAATCAAGAACAATAAGATGGCATGCTGGTGAATAGAACTCTCAACATAATTATGAGATCAAGTACAGACCGGGCAGGTTAAATGATCCCTCTGACACATTGTCACGATCTGCTGCTGGTGCTCAGCTGGAGGGGCTAAAAGAGATCCATAGCAGACTGTGCCACCCAAGAGTCACGAGAGTCTTCCACTACATAAGGGCTAACAACCTTCCTTACTCTCTGGAAGAAGTTAGGAAACTGACTAAAAGCTGTCCTGTTAGCGCAGAATGCAAACTGCAATACCTCAAAGCTCCAGAGGCCACTCTCATCAAGGCAACCCGACCTTTTGAGAGGATTAGCTTAGATTTTAAAGGGCCGTTACCTTCCAACAACAAAAATTTATATTTCCTTACTGTAATTGACAAATATTCCAGGTTTCCCTTTGTGATACCCTCCCCTGACGTCTCGTCAACGTCTGTCATTAAGTCACTTGACAGAATTTTCAGCATTTTTGGTTTTCCCAATTATATTCATACCGATAGAGGCTCAGCATTCATGAGCGCTGAACTGCTGTGAGCTCTGCTATGAAAGGGGATCGCCACCACCCGTACCATGAGCTACAACCCGCAGGGTAATGGGCAGGTTGAAAGGGCTAATGGCACAGTCTGGAAGACTGTTAATCTTGCTTTAAAAACACATGGTTACCCTGTAACCCGGTGGCAGGAGATGCTGCCTGAGGGACTACATTCTATTCTGTCTTTATTGTGTACTGCAACAAATCAAGCACCCCATGAATGTATGTTTGCCTTTCCTAGGAAATCAGGAACTGAGATGGACTGGCCAGCCTGTTTATCTGAGCCTGGAACCGTGCTGCTGAACAGCAATGTTCGGGCGCATAAAACAAACCCTGTAGTCCAACCAGTTCCGTTACTGCATACTAACCCCAACTACACTCATGGTAAATTCCCAGACGGGAGTACTGACACTATACCCCCAAGAGATCTGGCCTCACCAGGTTTGCCCCTTCCTCGCACCCCTACTCAGAGTGAGCCTGAGAGGTTGGATTCACCCCCCCCCCCCCAGCCTGTGACCCCTAGTAAGCTTTCAGATGGCCATGCTGAGGCTCCACTGCCTCATGTTGGTGATTCTGGAGCGGGTCCAGAAGCCAGTCCTTCGCACACTACAGACCCTGGACCTGTACCAGTTCCCATGGTTGCAAAGGAGCCAGCTGTTTTGAGACGAAGCACCAGAATTCGTAAACAACCTGATAGGCTGACATATTCATAAAACATCTCATTATATTTCGATTGCTTGTTAGATACTGGCGTATTTTGGCTGTTAGAGTATCTCAAGGCCAAACATGGTATCCATGTATCGCTTGCTTCAGTCTTTCCTAGCAGCTGTCCTTTTGATTTTAATCCTTCTTCTGCTGGGGTGGAGATTGTGTTGAATGTCTGCCAAGCTGCCTGTCTCCCCTTTGGTGAGACTTGCTGTACTAACAGAATTGGAAACAATACAGTGTCCTTAACAGTAGAGATAATGCACAGCCAAAGGGAACTCCCCTTGGATAGAACTGTATATGCATCTATTGTCTTTCATTATTGTACCATGAGTTTCTGCTAATAAAAGCCATGATTATTGTTTGACCACATCGTCTTTGTCTACTTCATCAACTGGCACTTCAACATGTGAGCCAACATACTTGATAACTGCAGCACCATCATGAAGAATGCCGACTTCAGCATGTCTGATCACATGTCTGTGCTTCTTCTCCCAGTGTGGAAGCAGAGACTGAAGACTACAGCACCAGTAGCGAAGATGGTCAACAAAGACAGAGGAGCGTCTGCAGGACTGCTTTGAATCAGTGGACTGGATCGTATTCAAGAACTCATCCTCAGACTTAAAGGACAAGTGTGTGCCCACCTGCATATACCAGGTGTTGCTCAAGCAGAAGTCTTGGATAAATTAGAGGATTCATATCCAGCTGAGGGCAAAAACAAAGGCATTTAAGGCCAGGGATCCAGATCTTTACAAGTCCTGGTATGACCTCCAGAAGGCTATCTCTGAAGCAAAGTGGAGATATAGATGGATACAGGCC
The DNA here is from genome assembly GCF_036971445.1 of Narcine bancroftii. NCBI lineage: Eukaryota > Metazoa > Chordata > Chondrichthyes > Torpediniformes > Narcinidae > Narcine > Narcine bancroftii. The sequence goes on along the minus strand of NC_091474.1, from coordinate 218,837,939 downwards.
GGCCATGACAGGGAGTTCAGGCCATTACAGCCTACAAAGTGTAAGTGAACATGACAGATGGGCTGTGATGCTTAATTACCTGATGAGTTGAACACCTTCTATTCCTGCTTTGAGAAGGAGAACCCAACAATGCTTACTAAAATCTCTGCAAAGCCTGAGGACCCTGTGCCATCTGTCTCTGTGGCCAACATCAAGAAAGTAAACCCTCATGAGGTGTCATGGCCTAATGGCATACATGGCAGGGTACTGAAAATCTGTGTCAACCAACTAGCCGGAGTGTTCACGGATATTTTCAACCTCTCAATGCTGGAGTCAGAGGTTCCCACCTGCTTCAAAAGGGCTTCAAACATAGCAGGGCAAGAAGAGTAGTGTGAGGTGCCTCAACAATTATTGCCCAGTGGCACTAACATCTACTGCAATGAAATGCTTTGAGAGGTTGATCTTGGCATGTACCTAAACAAAGGTCTACATCCACTGCAATTCACCTATCATCCACAGCTGACACAATATCGCTGGATCTCCACTGAGCTCTGGATCACCTTGGAAACAGCAACTCATACATACGGCTACTCTTCATAGACTGCAACTCAGCCTTCAACACCATTATGCCCTCAGTGCTGGTCAAGAAGCTCCAAACCTTGGGCCTCTGCAACTGGATCTTTGACTTTCTCATCGGAAGACCACAGTCAGTACGAATTGGAAACAATGCCCCCTTCTCACTGACTATTAATACAGGCGCACCTCAAGGATGCATGCTTAGCCCACTACTCTGCTCGTTATACACCCAGACTGTGTGGCCAGGCAAAATTCCAATGCTATCTAAAAATTTGCTGACGACCCCACAGTTGTTGACAGAATCACAAACAGCACTGAGGAAACTTACAAGAGGGAGATAGTTCAGCCAGATGAGTAGTGTCACACCAAAAATCTTGTGCTCAATGTTAGCAAAACCAAGGAGATGATGTGCACTTCAGGAGGAGGTCAGAAGAACATAATCCAGTCATCTTTAAGGGCTCAGTAGTGGAGAAGGTCAAGAACTTCAAATTCCTGGGTGTCGACATCTTCGAGAAAGTGTCCTGGAGCCTCCATGTTGATGCAATCATGAAGAAGACTTGCCAGCGGCTATTCTTTGTTTGAGGAGATTCAGTATGTCACCAAAGACTCTTGAAAACTTCTACAAGTATACAATAGAAAGCATTCTGGCTGGTTGCATCACCGTCAGGGCAAGAAAAAACTCCAGAGGATTGTTAACTCGGCCTGCAGACTTCACTCCATTGAGGACATCTACAAGATTTGGTGGCTTTATGCAGCTTTTGTTTTCTCAAGGACCCTCACCACCCAGGCCATACCCTCTTCACTCTGCTACCATCAGGAAAAACATACAGGAGCCTAAAGATGAGCACTCAGTGGCACAAGGACAGCTTCTTCCCCACTGCCATCAGATTCCTGAATGAACCATGAACCAAATGCATTGCCTTTCTTGGACGTTTCATGCACTATTTTTATTTATTCTTGTAAGGTGCTTTATATGAATTATGGCGGAGTGCCACATGAGCAATGGAGATTGTCCTTGTTGAGTGAGAAGTGTGGAAGAAACGAGCCGAGTCCAGCAAATTCCTTCATTCAAAAACCAAGAAAACTCATGATTCAAACACCCTCGCCCTTTCCCTTTAGCCCCCGCGTCCTATGGGGTGGAAGTGACGTGGGCTTCCGGTGCGAGTCTCATCCCACATGTAAAGTCCCGCAAGATGCTGTTAGTTGCTTTCCTGTCAGCAACTGCTGGGGCTGGTTTGCTCGCTGCGTCGGTGAGCCATGACCCCACCCCCAGATCTGGCATCAACGGTGGCAGCAGTGGTTGGAATCATAACCGGCTGTTCAATGTCAAGGTATGCTGGCTTATGGCGGTTCACCGTGAAAGTTTCTTCCCGGCCCCTAATTTGCAAAACACAGGTCATCCTGTTGTGTCAAATTATTTTATAGGCCCTTTATATGGCCATTGCAGGGATGTTCTGTGTGGTCCTCTGCGGTCAAACACAAATCCAGCCCTTTGCAGCTTGTTAAGTTCATAAGATGGTACTATTCCATGGTGTGACTTGGGTATCAGGGCTAAATTCCATTGCCTCTCCCTGAGTTTCGTGAGGATCTCCGTTGGTGCATCCTTTAGCTTGGAAGGAAATCTCTGAAAGTGCAGTTCCATAGACCAGTTCAGCTGAAGATGCTGTCAAATACTCTTTGGGTACTGTGCAGATGCCCAGAAGGACCCAGGGAAGTTTGTTTATCCAGCCTGGTCCTTGGACATCAGAGCCGAATTTAGGTGACTGTGGATCCATTCCACCAGGCCGATTGACTGTGGGTGGTATGCCGTTGTCCTGTGGAGCTGAATTCTTACTGCATACCATATGGTTGATGTGAATTTATGTAATGTGGGCAGGGAGACCGAATCATGAAATCCAGGTTGTAACGAGCTTCCTGGCGCACATCTCCACCATCATGTGTGCCTTGGGAACTGCTTCAGGCCATGTGGTAAATCTGCCCACCATCGTAAACAGGTACCTTGATCCTCTAGACATTGGTAGTGAGCCAATGGCATCTACATGCACATGTTCAAACCTCCTATGTGTTGGCTGAAAAGGCTGTAGTGGTGCCTTTACATGTTTTTGTATCTTGGAGTTTTGGCAGTGTATGCAGGTTCTGGCCCAGTGCCTCACCAGTTTCCGGAGTCTGTGCCAAACAAAATGACTGGAAATTATTTTGATGGTTGACCAGATTGAAGAGTGGGCTAACCCATACATGGTGTCAAAAATCTGGTGTCTCAAGGCAACAGGAACGATGGGATAGGGTAGTCCCGATGAAATATCACACAAAACTTTAATGCCCCTTGGTCCGATGGGCACGTCCTCTAAGTGGAGTTCAGTGATTGCATTGCAGTACATAGGTATCTTCTTGTCCTTTGTTAGCTCAGTCCAAGATTCCGCCCTGCTCCAGCTCCCTCAACAGCCCCTAAGGCTAGAGCTGGATGAGGTCCTCACCCAGGATGAGACATATAAGGCAATTGAACAACTGAAAAGTGGCAAAGCAGCAGGTATGGATGGAATCTCCCCCAGAGGTCTGGAAGGCTGGTGGCAAAACTCTGCATGCCAAACTGCATGAGTTTTTCAAGCTTTGTTGGGACCAAGGAAAACTGCTTCAGGACCTTCGTGATGCCATCATCATCACCCTGTACAAAAACAAAGGCGAGAAATCAGACTGCTCAAACTACAGGGGAATCACGCTGCTCTCCATTGCAGGCAAAATCTTCGCTAGGATTCTCCTAAATAGAATAATACCTAGTGTCGCCGAGAATATTCTCCCAGAATCACAGTGCGGCTTTTGCGCAAACAGAGGAACTACTGACATGGTCTTTGCCCTCAGACAGCTCCAAGAAAAGTGCAGAGAACAAAACAAAGGACTCTACATCACCTTTGTTGACCTCAGCAAAGCCTTCGACACTGTGAGCAGGAAAGGGCTTTGGCAAATACTAGAGCACATCGGATGCCCCCCAAAGTTCCTCAACATGGTTATCCAACTGCACGAAAACCAACAAGGTCGGGTCAGATACAGCAATGAGCTCTCTGAACCCTTCTCCATTAACAATGGCGTGAAGCAAGGCTGTGTTCTCGCACCAACCTCTTTTCAATCTTCTTCAGCATGATGCTGAACCAAGCCATGAAAGACCTCAACAATGAAGATGCTGTTTACATCCGGTACTGCACGGATGGCAGTTTCTTCAATCTGAAGCGCCTGCAAGCTCACACCAAGACACAAGAGAAACTTGTCCGTGAACTACTCTTTGCAGACGATGCCGCTTTAGTTGCCCATTCAGAACCAGCTCTTGAGCGCTTGACATCCTGTTTTGCGGAAACTGCCAAAATGTTTGGCCTGGAAGTCAGCCTGAAGAAAACTGAGGTCCTCCATCAGCCAGCTCACCACCATGACTACCAGCCCCCCCACATCTCCATCGGGCACACAGAACTCAAAACGGTCAACCAGTTTACCTACCTCGGCTGCATCATTTCATCTAATGCAAGGATCAACAAAGAGATAGACAACAGACTCGCCAAGGCAAATAGCGCCTTTGGAAGACTATACAAAAGAGTCTGGAAAAACAACCAACTGAAAAACCTCACAAAGATAAGCGTGTACAGAGCTGTTGTCATACCCACGCTCCTGTTCAGCTCCGAATCATGGGTCCTCTACCGGCATCACCTACGGCTCCTAGAACGCTTCCACCAGCATTGTCTCTGCTCCATCCTCAACATTCATTGGAGCGCCTTCATCCCTAACATCGAAGTACTTGAGATGGCAGAGTCCGACAGCGTCGAGTCCATGCTGCTGAAGATCCAGCTGCGCTGGGTGGGTCACATCTCCAGAATGGAGGACCATCGCCTTCCCAAGATCGTGTTATATGGCGAGCTCTCCACTGGCCACCGTGACAGAGGTGCACCAAAGAAGAGGTACAAGGACTGCCTAAAGAAATCTCTTGGTGCCTGCCACATTGACCACCGCCAGTGGGCTGATATCGCCTCAAACCGTGCATCTTGGCGCCTCACAGTTCGGCAGGCAGCAACCTCCTTTGAAGAAGACCGCAGAGCCCACCTCACTGACAAAAGACAAAGGAGGAAAAACCCAACACCCAACCCCAACCAACCAATTTTCCCCTGCAACCGCTGCAACCGTGTCTGCCTGTCCCGCATCGGACTTGTCAGCCACAATCGAGCCTGCAGCTGATGTGGACATTTACCCCCTCCATAAATCTTCGTCTGCGAAGCCAAGCCAAAGAAAGAAAGTCCACTCCTGGTGAAAAGGAGCACACTGACTGGACGGCAATCCATGAAAGTGGGTTGACAACCATGTTGCTCTTCCCCGAGATGTGCTTGATTGTATTGGAGAATTCAGATATGTATGACAGGTGACATTGCTGGTGAGCAAACCATGAATCCGACACTTTAGCAAATGAGAAGGTTAGGGGTTTGTGATCCATGAAGATCATAAACTCCCTACCCTCAAGAAAATACCAAGATTGCCAAATACAGTGCTAGCAACACCCTGTTAAACACACTGTATTTGACTCCGGGGTTTGCAGGGCTATAGGGATATCCACTCAATGGTGGACCTTAAGCGTAGCTTTGGCTAGTGCATGTTTGGTTTCATTAAAAGCCTTCATTGCCTCATATCACCACTTGACCGCTTTGGATTTGGTGGTCAACAGGGAAAAATGAGGTCGCATGATCTGGGCCAAAGATGGAATAAACCCATAGTAGAAGTTAACCATAGCATCAAATTCCTTTAGGCCTTTAACTGTTTTGGGCCTAGCAAATTGTCGGATGGCTTCCACCTTAGCCGGTAGTGGTATGGCTCTGTGGCAGATGAACCGTCAGGGTCACCAATATGGCGTTGTGCCACAACGGGCAATGGAGGTTGGTAATGTTGAATGAGAAGTGTGAAGGTATAGCAATGTCTCAGTGCGAACTCTATTACTCAAAACCAAAACCCATGATTCAAACATCTGTGTCCTTTCCCTTTAACTCTCGCGTCCCGTGGGGCAGAAGTGACATGGACTTCTGGTGCGAGGCTCTCCCCGCATCTAAAGTTCCACAAGATACCATCAGTTGCTTTCCTGTCTGCAACTGCTGGGCCTAGTTCGTTCACTGCGTAGGTGGGTCAAGTTGTTTAGGTGTGGCACTACAGAACGTTTGCACTGTGATACTGCTGCAAAACAACAAATTTCATGACCTGTTCATGACAATAAATTTTGAATCTGATTCTGAATATTTACTAAACTGTAATTATTGATGGAGTGAATAGTAACTTGACAAATTGGTTGGCATGAGAATAACTCATTGCAAAATATTTTATCAATATGAGGAACATCCCAGACTTAAAACTGATCAAACTTATTTCCAGGTTGTATACATTCATATCGGACAGAAGATAAGAGAATATTCCCTCTGTAGCTCTGGTAATAAATTACAAATCCATTCATCTTGTATACATGCACTCATTGGTTGTGTAAGCAAAAGCTTTTGTGCAGTGTTTAAATTACCAAAAAGGGTCAATTGATATTTTATGAGGATAAATTAGTACTTGTCGTCATCAATAATTGTTGGTAATGAATTAAGGCAGTGAATGAAACTCTCAGTGACAACATCTATAGGATAAGCATTATGTTAGAAGATAAATAGCCATTTTATCTAACATCAAATACTAGGGAATTGTATCAGAAAAGCATCAACTTTAAGAAAAACACTGTAAAAAAAAAAGATAATTGAATGGGACCACAATGCAGAATGGAGTTAAACATGGGGACCTGAAAATAAGAGAGAGCGGGAAGTAGCCAAAGGCAGACAGAGACAGATATGGACAGAGAATGAGGGACAGAGAGAGAGATAGATAGTAGGAAAACATTATAGAGGTGTGGAGAGAGAGGGAGGTAAAGCAAGATAGGATGAAAGAAAGAGGGATAGAGACTTAAGACATTATGGTCTTATGGAGACAGGGATAGGGACAGGATAGAGATGAAAAGAAAGATACAAATGGCACAGCAGTTAACGCTGTTGGCTTCCACTCCATGGATTGAGGGTTGAACCTGAACTTGGATGCGCTGTGAATGGAGATGGCATGTCTTTCTTCTGACTGTATTGATCCTCTTCAACCCAATCCGCATCAAGGGGTCAGCAGAGGAGAAGGTCAAACACTTCAAATTCCTGAGGATCTGCCCTAGAGCCTCCGTGTTGATGCAATTATGAAGAAGGCTCTCCAGCAGCTACACTTTGTGAATTGTCTGAGGAGATTTGGTATGTCACTGAATTTCTCTCTGGGGAGCATTCTGGTTGGTTGAATCACTGTCTGATATGAAGGTGCGAACACTCAGGTCAATAAAAGTTCCAGTGGGTTGTTAATTCAGGGTGCGACATCACAGGCTCTAGTCTTCACTCCATCACAAACATTAAGTGGTGACTTAAGAAACCACAAGGACTCTCACCACCCAGGCCATGCCCTCTTCACTCTGCGACCTTTGGAAAAAAGGTACAAGACCCTGAAGATGAGCACTCAGTGGCACAAGCTCAGCTTTTTCCCCTCTGCCATCAAATTCCTGAATGTAAATTAACTGCAGATCATACCTCACTTTGTCTTTTTCTTTTTCTTGCAGTATCTTTTATTTATTTTGTAATATAATATATTGTTTATGTAATGTTTGCAGAATGATGTTGCTGTCACAAAACAACAAATTTCATGACATGTTCATAACAATAAATTTGGATTCTGATTTCTAATGCTCTGGTTTCCACTCACTTCACATGGATGCACTGGGTAGATTAATCCATGGCTGCAAACTCCCCCTTAATTTCAATAAGGAGTAGCATGGTTGGCTTAGTGGTCAGTGCATCACCTTTACAGCGCCAGTGATTGGTTTGAATCCCATGCTGTCTGTAACGAGTTTGCATGTTCTGCCCGTGTCTGCGTGGGCTTTCCCACTGTTGAAAATGTACCAGGGGCGTAGGTTAATTGGGTGCAAATTGGACATCATGGACCCATGGGCCAAAATGGCCTGTTACCATGCTGTATGTCTAAAATTTAAATTTAGTTTAAAAGAATCAAATTGGGGAATTGATGGGTATGTGGAGAAGAGTGAGATGCACGACTACTGGAAAATAGAAAAAAATGGAATTGTTCCACCAGGAGTGAGCATGGCCCTTGTGGTAATAAGTAAGTAAGGCTGCTCATAGAAAACCAGTTTTGAAAGCTATGATACTCCAACATGATGCATAATTAAGATGATTACGCTGCAGTACTTACTTAAAATAAAGTGACCAAGAAGGAGCTATTAATGCTCACAGAATAAAACAATTTATATCTCTTCGTTTTACTCTTTGTTGAAATTATTTCTGTCACATCTGAATATATAAATAATATTTTGCAGAAAACATACTCTTGCTGGTACTACAGCTGGCCCATTATAATTTTTTGCAGTTCCCCTCTCCATCTCCAGAATATAAATAGTTTCCACCAGGTGTTGGAGGAGAAACCTTCGAGGTTAATTTGAATAAGTCAGCCATAATTTGTGGAACAATGCTGGAATGATAAATGCTCAGTGTGCCTTAAATGATTAGCAATGGCAATACATGGATAATGCAGCTTTTCCACGATACATCTTTAGAAATTTGCCAGAGTTTTGGTTTCATACCAAGCCACCACAGACTCCTGAGGAAGTAAAGGTTCTGGCGTGCTTTCTTCACGGTGCCATTAGTGTGTTTGGTCCAGGAAAGTTCCTCCAAAATAGTGACTCTCTAGAACTTACCGTCAAATTTGCACACCTCTTCCACTTCTGATCCCACAATGATGACTGGACTGTATACATCTGGTTTACCCTTTCTGAAGTCACCCTATCAATTTCCTTGGTTTTGGTGACATTGAGTGCAAGATTGTTGTTGGTTCACCATTCTTCCAAGTTTTCAATCTCCATCCTGTGTGCTGACTCATCATCTTTCTTTATACAATCCACTGCTGTGGCATCGTCAGCAAATTTGCAGATGGTGTTATTGTCGTACTGAGCCACACAGCCGTAGATATAAAGTGAGTAGAGCAGGGGACTAATAACATGGCCTGTGGTGCATTGCTACTGATAGATTGTGGAGGAAATGTTCTTGCTTATCCTCACTGATTGTGGTCTGGAGATGCAGAAATCCATGATCCAATTGCACATAGGGGTGTTAACTCCCAGATCATGGAGTTTGTAGAACAGTTTTGAGAGGTTCATCCTGGCTAACATTAACACATACCCAAGTAAAGATCTGGACCCGCTGCAGTTTATCTACTGTCACAATTACTGTTGCTATAATAGGCGAACTAGTATGTGTCCATGTCACCGCTCAGACAGCAGCTGATCTGCTTCAACACAAGCCTTTCAAAACACTTCATCACTGTTTGATGTAAGTGCCACTGGCTGATAGATGTTTATGCATTTAATTTAAAAATATAAGGCATTAAAAGGAACGAGTGCTCTGCAGGATCTCATCTTTCTTAATATTTGATGACAGAATAGGTTTTTACTCTTGCCATTTAAAAATCTATGGTGAAGGCATCAACTTTGATTGTTGTTTTGAAAGTCCATACCCCATTTGTAATCCTTTTTCATTTCATAGTCACATCCAATTTACTTGCAAATGTGAGGCAGTTGAACAGTCTCTAAACCAGTCATCATTGCTGGCCCCCCAATTTGCCAGGAGGTGTGCGGGGACAGCCTGCTGCTTTAGATTTCCAGTTCTCTAATTGCATCACCCCTTCAAGACAAGTCAGCTACGACCTAAGGGGTGAACCAGAACTTCAAAAGCACGGACTTCCTTCCGGGCATTATATTTTAGAGGTGCCAACGGGTGGTTAGGAAACAGTGCCAAAAGGATCATTCAACTGAAACCTGATGCTCAAATTGCTTTCCCTCTCCTGTCCTCGGGAAATCGTAGCATGCTTTGCCTTCAGCTAATTGCACTGAATAGATAGTGCTTGCAGAATTTTTGCCAATTCCTCACATTCTCATGAGAAAGACTGTTGATGCCAGAATCTGCAGTATTCCTGTCTATATATTTATTGGATTGCATGGTGCATTTGCAACAGCACATATTTCCAAAAGATAAACTACCCTTGAGTAAAGCTGCACAATGTGGAAGCTTAGTATCTGGGGATGAGTGATAATGAAGTTCCCTGCCCTGCCCTTCTGAGTTTGTCAATGTAGTCTTGCTTAAGTTATTAGCTCTCTCTCTAAGAGAATTAAAATGAAGCTGAATAAAAATGTTATTTGCTTAAGAAATTACTTTTGGAAAGAAAGTTATTTAAGATTTGATAATATTACATTGGAATTAATTTGAGCAAAGTCTATTTTTTATATAATATTCATTATGCACTCTTTTTTTAGAAATCAGCGGGCATCTGTTAATGTTCTTTGAGGCTCAAATCTTTCATGTTGAAATCATTTATTGTGTACTTATAACTGTGATAGGAAATGCATTTATCTTGAATGAATGTGGTCAAACAATGGTGATGAAAACAAAATGAAATCAGATTCCTGCACTGGCAGGCCTTTGTCTTCTTATCACCCGCTCCATTCTGTAGGACTCACCTCACCCATATGCTTTCCTCACCTCTCTTTCCCTTGTTGTGGCATTTGCCACCCTCTGCTTCTCTCTGTCACCTTCCACCACAGCCTGGTTGGTCAATACCGCATGGGACCCCAACGTCACCCCTCACACCTTGTCCTCTCTACGCAGCTCCTGTGCACTTTCCTCAATCCCGATGAAGAGTTTCGGCTTGAACCGTTGACCATTCTCCCTCCACCCCCTACCCCCCACCCCACCAAACACCACTGATGCTGTACAACTTGCTGAGCTCCTCCAGAAGAAGATAATGTTTGCTTTCAGTTCTTGAATTCTTTGCTTGGTGACCATACGATGAATATTTACTGTGGTGGCAAACAAAAGGAGTTCCTAGAGAGAGAAGTCTATAACTAATTTTGTCGTACATAACACAATACACAATATATTGCTTTTGGAAAATTATTTACCTCCAAATCAATTTGTAAAATGTGTCTGAAGTATCCTAACAAACTTGCTGAAATGTGACTTTGTTCCTTATTTTCTATCCCTGCACTCAGCTATGCTATTTCACAAATTCTCCTCCCCAAAGGACTTGGTTCTGAATGCAGGTTAATATATAATAGATTGCCATGAGAATCAGAGTTAAGGTTAAGTTGACTGATTTACTGCATTAATCCTCTGGTCGGTCTTGATCTTCAGTGTGCCAGCCAGTAGCCATTATAAAGACTGTCGTAGAAATGCAAACAGTTTTTTTACTTGTTTACCTTCTACAAAGTTGGAAGGAACTGGTTCCATCATTGACCTGCAAATTTAATAGCACTACGTGGCCACCAGGAACCAAAGATTAAGCAATTAATCTCCAGGATAATATTGAAAAAGACAATGACTAGATAGGAGAAGCCAGAGCGTAGTGGTTGATGATGGCTTCTCAGACTGGAGGCTTGTAACTAGTAGTGTGCCTCAAGGATCAGTGCTGGGACCATTGTTGTATATCAGTGATCTGGCTGATAATGCGGTAAATTGAATCACAAGTTTGCAGATGACACTAAGGTTGGAGGCATTGTTGGCAGTGAAGAATATTTTCAAAGCTTGCAGGAGGATCTGGGGCAGCTGGAAAAATGGGCTGAAAAATTGAATGTGGGCAAGTGTGAAGTGTTGCATTTTGGAAGGACAAATGTAGGAACACAGGAGTAGGCCAAAAATGGCCCATCGAGCCTGCTCCGCCATTCAATACGATCATGGCTGATCTAATTTATGACCTAACTCCACCTACCTGCCTTCTCCCCATATCCCCTAATTCCTCTATCATGTAAAAATTTATCTAACCAAATTTTAAATATGTTTAATGAGGCAGCCTCAACCACTTCCCTGGTTAGAGAATTCCAAACATTCACTACTCTCTGGGAAAAACTATTTTTCCTCATCTCTGTCCTAAATCTACTCCCCCGAATCTTGAGACTGTGTCCTCTCGTTTTAGTTTTCCCAGCCAGCTCAAAAAACCTTCCTACATCTATCCTATCCATACCCTTCATAATCCTATATAAGATCTCCTCTCATTCTTCTGAACTCGAGCGAATATAATCCTAGACGATTTAATCTTTCATCATAAGTCAACCCCTTCATCCCAGGGATCAACCTAGTAAACCTCCTCTGGACCGTCTCCAAAGCCAGTATATCCTTCCTCAAATATGAAGACCAGAACTGGACACAGTACTCCAGGTGCAGTCTCACCAGTAAATATAAACCAAGAAAGGACATACAGGGTAAATGGTAGAGCATTGAAAAGTGCAGTAGAACAGGGGGATCTGGGAATACAGAGGACCCAATTGTTACTGAAATATTTTGCTTGTGAAAAATTGTCATTGCCCCATTTCTTTTGGAGTTATGAAACTGAGCACATAACGAGGTGTGATTAGAAAAGGATTTACACTTTACACTTCAGAGTAATCTACCAGCAAATCACAGAAATGTCACAAAATAATAAGATAATATGTTCCTAATTGTTTTTTAATTGAAATTATCTGAAAGTTATTTATTTGCCAGAAACCAGGAACTCACCCTAGCAGCCAATGGTAGAGATGTGAGCTCACAGTCATGTGGTTAGTTCTAACCAGGGAAGATATTCTTTAAGATTTGGCAAACTTATTAATGGAGCTGGGAGCTTAGACTTTTAGCTCTCCTTCTTGAGATCCTGACTAGTGTATTGAAAATCAGGAGGCACCATGTGTTGTCTGCAACTCTCCAATTTAATTCAGAAATGAACCAGTGCACATTTCAACTCTGAGTTCTCAGAGACCCAATCAAATTTGCATTGGACTCACACCAAAACATGAATTTCCCTCTGAAAATGAAAAAAAAACAAGAATGCCTGGGGTGAAATTAATTCTCTGAAGAATGGGATAGTGAATCAGATTCTGAAATCCAGTTGCATTGAACCAAATGTTAAAAAAAAACAAGGTATGAACAGCACGTCCAAGTGATGTTAAATTTGATCTTTTTATGTCTGATAATGATCGGAACAACTTGGATAATTGGTGAAAATTTAAACAAAATGAAAAAAACTATCTGACTTGTCAATTGTCATCATTTCAATGTGATATTCAACATTTGGAGATCTGAGATGAAAAGGAACATGTCATGTCAGACTGTGGAATTGATATATCCCACCCAAACCTTCAGAGGTTTCTTCACATCTAAAAATGTGTCTATTTCTTCCACTGCTCACACCTCCACACTATATTTTATATGGTCTGTATTCTATAAAATGTGTCTGCATCCCAGATGATGTAAGTATCAAGCAACTCTAGGGCAGCACAGTGAAACAACAAATACATCTGCTCTAGAGACCCATGCTCACTCGTGGACTTTAGCCGCTCTGTGTGTGTTTATGGAGTTTACGTATTTTCCCTTTGCCTGGGTTTTCCATGGAGGTAGTTTTGTTTCCTCCCACGTCCCATCTAGATCAAGAGATTATTTGACTACTGTAACTTGTCCCTGGTGTATAAGTGGAGGGAGCCGATTGGAAAGTAGGACAAGTAAAATGGGCTCTTTAAGATCAGTGGCAACTTGGTGTGCCACTGGACCTCTTTCCACGTTGCATGGCTCTATGGTTTTGACCTTCGTGTCTCAAGGTGCCAGATAATGACTATCTCCTACAAGGTGGAGTCTAACCACCTATTCTTGGAATTCATTGGCAATACCATCACCGATTTAACAATGTCAATCTCTTGAACTCACAATTAACCAGAAATACAACTAGGCAATAATTCTGTGGCCACAAGATCAGGTCAAATGCTGGGAACCTGTCAGCTTGTATCTCATATTCTGGCACCCTTTCCACAATGCACAGATCAAGACTGTGAAAGCCTACTTATCTCTTGCCCATACCAATGCAGCTCCAACAACTCGGAAAAAGCTTGACACCATCAGAAAAACAAGGCCACTTGACTGACTGTCCCATGCATTCTTCTCCTCGACCGCAAATACCCAATGACTTTAGTGGGTATCACCTAGAAGGTATACTGCAATGACCCACTCTACAAAATCTCTTAAACTTGTAACGACTCCCATTATGAAGGACAAGAGCAGCAGGTGGATGGCCGCATCAACATTTGCAGGTTTGCTTCATGCCACTAGATATCCTTTTGGAAATAGATTGGTGGTCCTCCTTCATCCCTGTGAATAAATCTTGGAACTGCTTAACAAATAATAGTGTGGGGGCACCATCACCAGAGGAACAGCTGACGTTCAAGGAAATAGCTTACAACCACAATTAGACATGGACAATAAATGGCCTTCTTGGCAGTGATACAGATAATTGAAAATAATAATTAAAAAGTCCAAGGTGGCTCTAATATTAATCTGTCTGCTCATCCCACAGTTACACAAAAGTTTCCTTTCAAATATTAATCCAGTTCTCTTTAACTTGCATTTATCATCGTACCTGGCTGTCTTCTCTAGTACACAGATCTGCTGGAGAAACTCAACAGGTCATTCAACATCCATAGGAAGCAAAGGGAAGCCAACGTTTCAGGCTTGAGTCCTTTGCCAGGAGTGAGAATAAAGGCAGACAGATTGCTGAATAAAACGATGGAGGGAGGCAGGAGGAGGGGAGGAGAGGAGGGATGAAGGGGAAGGGATAGGCCAACAGATAAGAGGAAATAGAGGGATACAGGTGGGAGGGTGGAAGAGAAAAAAAAATACTGAGAAGTGAAAGGGGTGGGGGCAAAGGGCTATAAAAAAAGGGTAGCTCTCTGATAGGATAAGGGAAGAGAATTGAAGAGATGGAGGAACAGGGAAAGAGAGAAATGGAGGTTGTTAATAGAAACTGGAGTAGTCGATGTTGATGCTGTCTGGTCGGAGAGCTCCAAGAGGGAATATAAGTTGTCCCTCCAGTTTGTGGGTGACCTTGATTTAATAATGCATGTAGCTATGGGCAGACACATCAGTGCAAAAATGGGGTGCAGAATTAGAATAGTTGGTCTTCTCAACCCTCTCTGAGGCTTTTGTATCTTTCATACAATGTGGTGCCCAGAAATTCTTCCTGTATTTTAAAGACTGAATATACATCTTCTTGGATTAAAAAAAACCCAGCTAATATCCTTCTGGATTTTACTGAACCAAATACTAAAAATATCTTACAATGATCTTTAGGTGAATTCTACCGAGTCCCTTCTGATTTTAGTTTGAATTGTTGCTTCAACATCCCTTGGGTCCTGACCCAGAATGTATTGAGAAAGGGTGGAGATAAGATCTGTCCTTCAGCTTCTGCTTCGTCTTCAATGTAACTCAGATCAGCAGATCTCAATGGCTTGGGAATCTTCCACACAGCTGCTGTGTTTTCAGGAGGGCAGATTAATGTCACGTCAGTTTTCGGGCATTACCAGGAGATTCATTCATGTTAGCGGGTAGGAATTCTACTGCTCTGCAGTTCTTCTCATTTTACCATTTACCCGTGAGATGGATGGCTCTTAAATAGCAAGGCCACCATATATTGATCATTACTAGAGCTCATGGCACAGTGTCTCAGAGGGCATTTGAATCAATTATGTTAGAGAAACACAAGAACAGCAGACGCTGCAATAATGAGCAAACAAAGAGAAACTGAATGGACTCAATGAGTCAGGCAGCATTGATGGGTAGGAAGGGACAGATAATATTTTAGGTTAAGATCGATTTTCGAGACCAGGGCTTAAAAGATAGATTCCACTGTAGTGCGTGTTGAAAGAACCAAAGACTGGTTGATCCAAACCAAGGCCGTAGCTGACTGTGGGTCAACATCGAGGCATTCCAGCCATAGCATATGCTCTGGATGGAGCGTATGCTACGGCTTGAACACCTCGACATCGACCCACAGTCAGCTGCAACCTTGGTTTGGATCAACAAGTCTTTGGTTCTTTCGGCATGCACTACAATCTGTACGTATGTACATATACACATTGGTGATAGAATCTGTGCTATCACATCCACAAAATTGGTGTCTGGAATCATGCTGAGGTCAGACAAGTTGAGGAGGGCAGTTTTCTTCCATGAAAGTAAACAATAAACCAGGTCTCAGCTACTATTTTCTCTGTCTGTCACTAGTGCAGTACTGTAGAGCTCGTCGAAAGAATCAAAGACTTGTTGATCCAAACCAAGGCTTTTATTAGCAAAAGACAGGAGCTCTTCACAGGTGGCTGACCAGACGGAATGATCTGACCTGGCTAGGGACACAACCCTTTAAGGCCCAGACAATAGGCGTGGCTTAGCTCTCAGTCAATCGCTGTAAGGACAGTCTAGATACTGTAACTATATACGCTATGTACATTAGTGATAGATCTGTACTATCACATTCACCCCTTCTTGGAGAACTGACCCTTGGAAAAAAACCCCAAAAAAACGAGCGAGAGAATAAAAGGAAGGGGTAGGTTAAGGACTGTAGTGGTCAGGGGGTCTGACCATCCGGCGTGACCGCTGTGGTGCCGGGATTGGGGTTGCTGGAGTGGTGTCGCCAGTGGGCTCATCGGGTGCGATCGCTCCTTCGCTCAATTCCCCAGTTGTGTTGTCGGCAGGGTGGCCCGGGTCGTTGGGGTGCTGATGGTCCTTCTGTTGCGGCATGGGACCTGGGGAATGAAGAGTTGGGGTAGGTTGGGTTGGCGGGTTTTCTGGGTCTACCATGTCCTGAGCTAGGTCCCGCACCGAAACAGTGTCCTCCCGCCCATCTGGGAACTCAACATAGGCGTAATGCGGGTTCGCATAGAGTAGAGTCACTCAGTCGACCAAGGGGTCATTCTTTGAGTGCCGGACGTGGCGTCGCAAAAGGACGGGGCCAGGGACGGTGAGCCATGCCGGTACAGTGGTTCCTGATTCGGATTTACTCGGGAAAAGGAACATCCTTTCGTGGGGGGTGGCATTTGTTGCGGTACATAGGAGGGAGCAGATGGAGTGTTGAGGACCCCCTATCACTGTGGGGTACCCGAAAATGACGAAGATACTGTGAAGGGCCTGTATCACTGAGGTGGCGGTGGTATCTGGGCAGGGCACAGCGAACGGGAAGCAGGAGTACTCGTCGATGGCCATAAGGATGTAGTTATTACGGTTGGTCGACGGTAGGGGCCCCTTAAAGTCTACGCTAAGACGCTCGAAGGGGCGGGTGGCTTTGATAACGTGGGAGTTATCCAGACGGAAGAAGTGGGGCTTGCATTCAGCGCACACCGAACAGGCTCAGATCATGGAACGGATCTCCTCAACTGTGTAGGGTAGGTTGCGTGCTTTCACAAAGTGGGCAAACCTAGTGATCCCTGGATGACAGAGCGCCTCATGGAGTTTCTGTAGTCTGTCCATCTGTATGCTGGTGCACGTCCCCGTAGAGAGCGCGTCAGGCGGGTCGTTGAGCTTACCAGGCCGATACAGGATGTCATAGCTAAAGGTGGAGAGTTCGATTCTGCATCTGGCGATTTTGTCGTTTTTTATCTTACCGCGCTAGGTGTTGCTGAACATGAAGGAGACCGCGCGTTGATCAGTCAGCAGTGTAAAGCGCCTCCCAGCGAAGTAATGTCTCCAACGACGCACCGCTTCAACTATGGCCTGGGCCTCCTTCTCGATCGAGGAGTGTCTACTCTCCGGACCCTGGAGGGTTCTGGAGAAGAAGGCTACAGGCCGACCGGCCTGGTTCAAGGTGGCTGCCAGGGCGAAGTCGGATGCATCGCTCTCGAATTGAAATGGGACAGACTCATCGATCGCGTGCAGCATCGCAGCGGCGATGTCGGATTTGATTCGATCGAAAGCCACTCTGGCTTCGGTCGAGAGGGGAAAGGAAGTGCTCTTGATAAGAGGACGCGCCTTGTCGGCGTAGTGTGGAACCCATTGGGCGTAATACGAGAAAAGGCCCAGGCAGCGTTTGAGCGCTTTCTGGATATGGGGGGGGGGTGGGGTAAGTCCATTAGGGGACGCATGCGGTCAGGATCTGGCATGACTATCCCGTTCTCCACCACGCAACCTAGAATCGTGTGTCGTGTGGTCCGGAAGACACACTTGTCCAAATTGTAAGTCAGGTTCAGCTGACGGGCAGTTTGAAGAAATTTGTCTAGGATGGCGTTGTGGTCCTGCGTGTCATGGCCGCAGATGGTGATATTGTCCAGATACGGGAAGGTAGCGCTTAGCCCGTTCTGGTCCACCATCCGGTCCATTTTCCGCTGGAAGACCGCGACACCATTCGTGACCCCAAATGGTACCCTGAGAAATTGATACAGCCGCCCGTTCGCTTCGAAGGCCGTGAATAGTCGGTCCTCACAGCGGATCGGGAGCTGGTGGTAGGCCGAATGTAGGTCAATGGTGGAGAATATGAGAATATGCGGTATTGGGTGATCTGGTTCACCACATCCGTGATGTGTGGCAGGGTGTACACATCCAGGAGCGTGAAGCGGTTAATGGTCTGACTATAGTCAACCACCATCCGTAGCTTCTCCCCATTCTTGACAACCACCACCTGGGCTCTCCAGGGACTTGAACTGGGTTCGATGATGACCTCATCCAGCAATCTACGCACCTCACTAATGAATTGCCTGTTTTCGTAACTATATTGCCGACTTTTGGTGGCCACAGGCTTCCAGCCAGAGTGCTGGCGGGGCAATCCGGAGTGTGGAAAGGCCGCAGGATTGGCCGCAGGGCACGGGGGCGGGTTGCTCGGGTGCTTTGGGGGTGGGGTGATGGCAGACTGAGAGGGGGGCGTGGGGTCCTCCAAAGTGTAGTGACACCGTTCGGAACTGACACTAAAAGTCTAATCCCAGCAACACTGGGGCGCACAATTGGGGAAGGACAAATAATTTGAAGTGGGTGACCGTTACGCCCTGTACTTCCAGCGTGGCGATGCCATACCCCTTTATCCCGGTCGAGTGCGACCTCATTGCTGATGAGATCCTCTGGGTAGTGAGGATAATGTCAAGTCACCAACGGAAGGCCAGATCTGGCTGGATAAAACTGTCAGTTGACCCAGAGTCAAATAAGCAATTGGTGTAGTGTCCATGCACTTTAATCAGTTCCATTGCTTTAGTGAGGGGATGAGAGCATTGCTGGTTTAGTGTTATTGAAGCAGCCACTGATCCAGTTGACAGGGGAGTTCCGCGTGATGACGTCACGCAACGGGATGACGTCACGCAATGGGATGACATCATAGACGTAGTCAACGCTGGAGGAGCAGGTTGGAGGACCTCCCGGAAGTGCTGTTGTGGCGGCGTCGGCGGATGAAAGGTAAGTCGTGGGGGTTGTAGTTGCTTGCGGTTGGCGGTGGGTAGGTCGTCAGTCGCGGCGGTCGGGCCCCGGCGGTCGTCAGCGACGGACGCTAGGATGAGTACCTGGTTGGCCGCGGCGGGTCCCCAGTCGGTCGTGGTGGCCGCATTGGCGGCGGTGTAGGCAGCGGCAGACAGGGAGCGGGCAGCAGCAGCAGCGGTAACGTCGGCCCCGGGGGTGGTTGTGGTGGCGGCAGCAGCAGCGGTTGCCACAGTCGGGACCGAGGCCAGGTTGAGTGTTCTGCACGGGGGCGAGAGGCGGGCCATCACCATGGTTGCGAGGGTGGGATGCTCCTTCCGGGTTCGGCGTCTCCGTGACGTCAGGCATTGCCGTGCAGGGGAGCCCTCGCTCTCATTGGACGAGAGCACTGGGGAAGAAGAGTTTGAATGGGATAGTGGCGATTGGGCTTCACACGAGGCACTGTGTTTGCTGGTGGCCATTTTAGACCTACAGACTGCAGCAAAGTGGCCCTTTTTAAGGCACTTCTGGCACCTGGCTTTTCTTGCTGGGCACTGGGACCTGCTGTGCTTGTCTCTCCCGCAGAAATAACATCTTGGGTTCGCAGGGGGCAGTGTACCAGCAGCCGACAGGCCGTCAGTATCTCGGGGGGTGGTAGGGTAGAAGGGCACTCTACTCACATCAGAACGAGGGGTCCAGTCCTTAGAGAGCTCAGTGGACTTTAAGGCTGCATCCTCCATTGTGATTGCAATCCAGGCCACGTCCTCTAGTTTTTCTACCCCTTGTTCGAGCAAGCGCAGCCTCACTTCGTTCGATCGGAGCCCAGCCACATAGGCATCCCGGACGAGATCGCTAGTGATCTCGGCAGCAATTTTGTCCACACAGGTACAGTCCTTGCCCAACGCCTTTAATACTTGTAAATATGCCTTGCTGGACTCGCCGGGCTGTTGCTCTCTCGACGCAAGCACGAGCCGGGCATGAACTCTGTTCACCGGTTGATCATACAGTTCTTTCAGTACCTTTACAGCTGCGGTGTAAGTGGTCTCATCCTGGATGTTCTCGTAGACTCTCAAGGACACCATAGACTGCAATGCTGTTAGACGCTGGTTATCCTCCTCTACCTGAATGAATCTCAGGAAGTTTTCAAAGTTCAGCAGCCAGAACTTAAAGGCTTTGAAGGCTGTAGCTGACTGTGGGTCGATGTCAAATTTTTCTGGCCGAGTTAAACGCTCCACCCCTTTCAAAAAAAATTCTTTTTGCTAATAAAATTGTAGAGCTCGTTGAAAGAATCAAAGACTTGTTGATCCAAACTAAGGCTTTTATTAGCAAAAGACAGGAGCTCTTCACAGGTGGCCGACCAGTCCGGAATGATCTGACCTGGCTTGGGACACAATGCTTTAAGGCCCAGACAGTAGGCGTGGCTTAGCTCTCAGCCAATCGCTGTAAGCACAGTCTAGATACTGTAACTATATACACTATATACATTGGTGATAGATCTGTTCTATCACAAGTACTTTAACCACATCACCCCTGTACCTCTTGACAATAACATTGATTTAAGTGAAAGGGGCATCACGATTAGTGTAGTGGTTCGAGCGTTGATATGCAGCAACTGCGAGCCAGGTTCGAATGTGGCGCCGTCTGTAAGGAGTTTGTACGTTTTCTCCATGACTATGTGGGTTTCTTCCAGTTGCTTCAGTTTCTTCCAACTTTCCAAAGATGTACAGGATTAATAATTCACATGGGTATATTTGGATGGTGTGGACTCCTGTCTCTGCTACTGTGGTGTATCTCTAATTTAAAAGAAAATCCCTAATCGTCTGAAGAATTGCTATAGAAGTTGCCAACTTTGTCTTTCCCTCACAATGAGTAAGTCTTTAAGAGATTTACAGTGTATTTGGATATTCACGTCATGTCCATCTTCATTGAAAACTTGGCAAATTCCTACAGCTGTAGGTTTTGAAAGATAAACAGGGAACAGCGGGGAGGATGACCAGTGATAACCAAAGCAACTCAATAAGATGGTTGTTTCCAATCTTGTGGTATCGGCTCCTGTGGATCACTTGTGCATGAACCCAGCATCTTCTTGTGCTGCCAACGCATGAGACAGGGAAAGTTCAACCAGCGCAGCAGCTGAAATCAAACTTCATTCTTTTTCAAGATTGGCTAGGAAGCTTGCAGGATTAGAGCGGAGGTAGGGGAACTGTATGAAGCAGGAAGGAAGCAGGGGCAATGCGAGTACAGTCGTAGGGAATCAAGTTATACAGTAAGAAAGTGGGCCTTTGTGCTGATAATGATTGTATTGACCAAGTACAGTCTCTCAGTCTTGATGAAGGGTCCTGTCCTGAATTTGACGCTGCTTGGATCTGCTGAACTCCTCCAGCAGATTATTTCTCATTTCAGATTCCACCATCCACAACCTCTACTAATCTATTATGCCTTGACATTTCAAATGCTCATCAGAGATTTCTTAAATGTGAGAGAACTTGTCGTTCATCACTCTCACCAACAGCATGGTTCAAACTTCAACTACTGTCCATGTGAAATTTATTTTGCTAAAATCACCATTGAATTTCCTACCTGCTATCTTAAGACTATGGTCCCTGGTTTTAGAAACCTTTGTGTCAATCAAATCACTCCCCCCCCCCACCCCCCCCAATCTCCACCACTCCAAGGGAGTCAATCCAAGCCTCTCCAGTACTGAATCCAGAAACACCTGATAACTATTCTTCACACCCGCTCCAGTGTTATCACATCCTTCCATTTGTGGGGTGACCAGAATGGCCCCCAATATGTCAGCTGTAGTCCAATTAAGCTTTTATTTATTTGTGCCATAGCTCCATATACCCATCTTCTACTCCCTGGCTAATGAGGACAAGTATCCTGCTGACCCCATCCAATTTACGATAGTCTTGTCCAGTTAATCCAGAAATCCAACAGGCCTGAGTGCCACACTTGTCCATGGACTTAACTTTAGACTGGATATCCTGTTACTAAGCAGCCAATTCCAAAGTGGACTGCCTTGACATTGTAACATGACAACTGTAATGCAAAACTGTGCAGCTTTTGGCTGCACATGAACATTATAAAATAGATGTCTAGAAAGGCTCAATAGTGCCTTCTTACTCTGAACTACATGTCTTGTAGAATGGGGTGGTCATCCTTGCATAGTAATTCCAGCAGATGATCATTCCCCTATTGTCTATGGACCTAATAGAGGCCAAGGAATAATGGGCTTGAAAGGATTAATTTTTTTAAAAGTTTCTGAAAGGGTTGAAGAATAATTTGGGTAATTATAGGCCTGTTCACCGACAACAACAGTGGGTAAGTTGTTGGAAGACATCCCAAGAGATCAAATATATGTACTTGGATAGACCACAGAACCATAGAAATATAGAACATTAGAGCACAGAAAACAGGCCTTTCAGCCCTTCTCATCTGTGCCAAACTTTTATTCTGCCTAATGCCACTGACCTGCACTCAGTCCATATAGCCCCATACCCATCCTGTTCAAATTCTTCAATATTAAAGTTGAGCCCACATTCACCACTTCAGCTGGCATCTGCTCCCACCACTCTCTGTGTGAAGAAATTCCCCCTAATTTTCTCTGTTAAACCATGTCCTCTGGTTGGTATCTCACCTAACCTCAGTGGAAAAGCCTACTTGCATTCACTCGATCTATACCCATCATAATTTTAAATACCTCTATCAAATCTTCTTTCATTCTTCTACACTCCAGGGAAGAAAGTCCTAACCAGTGTCACCTTTCCCTGGAACTTAATTTCTCAAGTCCTGGCAAAATCCTAAAAAATCTTACTGATATCTTTTCTGTAGGTAGGTGACCAAAACTGCACAAAATTCTCCAAATTTGGCCTATCTGACACAACTCCTAAACTCAATACTTTGGTTTATGAAGGCCAATGTTATTAAAGCTCTCTTTACAACCCTAGCCGCATCTGATGCCACTTTCAGGGAATTATGTGTCTGTATTCCTAGATTCCTCTGTTCTACAGCATTCCTCAGTGACCTACCATTTACCATGAATGTCCTACATTGTGTTTGTCCTTCCGAAATCCATTGCCTCACACTTGTCTGCATTCAATTCCTTTTTATTTTAAAACTTTATTTATTCATTCAAAAACAAATAATATATGACATATACAACAATTAACCATAAACATGAACATTATTTTTTAAGAAAAAAAAGAGAAAAGAAAAGACCCCCCCTTCAGCCAACTCTCCTAAGGAGAGTCATAAAGAAAGAAAAATGAAAAAATATTAAAGAAAAATTAAATATACATATTAAGATCTAATCAATGTAAATATTCTGAATATAACAACCACTTATTAATAAAAAAATTATAATTATCACACAAAACATACATAATTTTTTCCATTATTAAACAATATTTCATCTCATTATGCCATCTATTAATATCAATCATATTTGTATCTTTCCATGAACTAGCAATACATTTTTTCGTTACGGATAAAGCTAAATATACAAAAGTAAGCTGAAACTTATCTAATCCCAAGCCTTTCAAAGGTTGCAAACTACCCAATAAAAATACTGTTGGATCTAAAACTATTTTAATCTTATACAGATATTCTAAAAACGATTGAACTTTTTTCCAAAAAGATTATATATGTATACATGACCAAACAGCATGAAAAAATGTTCCAATCGTATCACCACATCTAAAACACAAATTTGATTCATGAAAACTATACTTGATGTAATTATAATTGATGTAAAAAATTATAGTTAATCATTGCATAACGAGCATTTATCAATCGAGTTACACAATCATAACAGATATCTAACCAAT
The DNA here is from genome assembly GCF_036971445.1 of Narcine bancroftii. NCBI lineage: Eukaryota > Metazoa > Chordata > Chondrichthyes > Torpediniformes > Narcinidae > Narcine > Narcine bancroftii. The sequence continues at coordinate 218,814,259 of NC_091474.1, read as the reverse complement.
CATCTTCGGAAAAAATAAAACCAGTATCCACTTCCCATTTACTTTTACATCTATCCCAACCCTTTTTATCCATACCATCCTGTAATATTTGATACATAGATGAAATATAACCCTTCTCTGGTACCTTCATAAGAAAAGTCTCAAATTTAGTCATTTCAGGTAAAATCATATCTCTACCAAACATACATCTTACCAAAAATTGAGTTTGATAATAAAGAAACAAAGAGTTCTTATCAATACCAAAACCTTCCCTCATCTGATTAAAAAATAAAAAATTACCCTCTTTAAAACAATCTCCCAAATTTTTCACACCTTTAAATCTCCAATGCAATAAACTTCGATTATGTATTGAAAAAGGAATAAGTTGATTATTATACAATGGAGTCAAATACAATAATTTACCCCTAGAGCCTGTCATTTTATTTTTCTTTATCTATAACTTCATTAAATGTTTTAGTATAGGCACATTATATTGTTGTAACAAATTTATATTCCATCTAAACAAAAATTGATGTATTTCAAATTCAGAAATATTTGCCATCTCAATTTTGGCCCAACTAGGAGGCCGTACCAAATCCATCAATGAACTAATAAATTTAAGTTGGGCTGCTTCATAATAATTTTGAAAATGTGGTAAATGTAATCCCCCTAACCCTAAATCTCCAAAAAAAATTATCAAGTAAATATGGAATAGATTGAAACAAATATTGTATACGTGGAAAGATGTTCATCTTAATTGTATTTATCCTACCCATTAAATTAATAGGTAAATCTTTCCATTTGATCAAATCAGTTTTAATTTCTTTCATTAACGGAACATAATTTAATTGCTATAAAGATTGATAATTAACATTTAAAATTATACCCAAATATTTAATTCGATCAGTCCATTTCAAATTAATAATATTCTTATAAACTGAATAATCTCCTTCACTTACCGGTAATATTTCATTTTTTCCCCAATTAACTTTATATCCAGAAAGAGATCCATATTGTATTAAACATTCCTTCAAGTGCAAAAGTGACTGAGCTGGGTTTGTTAAATACACCAATACGTCATCAGCAAATAAATTAATTTTATACTCCTCATCTAAAACTTTCATACCTTGTATCTGTGTATTTTGTCTTATCAACTGTGCTAAAGGTTCAATCACTAACACAAACAAAGCCGGTGATAAAGGACAACCTTGACGAGTTGATCGAATTAACTTAAAGGATTCCGAAATCAAACCATTCGTCAATAATCTAGCTACCGGTTTACTATATAGAGCCCTAATCCAACCAATAAAAAAAGGACCAAACTTGAATTTCTCCAAAACTTTAAACAAAATGTTTCATTCAACTGTATCAAATGCCTTTTCTGCATCTAGATATATCACCATCGGGTGATCTGAAGATTGTCGAAATCTATTAATCAAACTAATCGTGCAAAATGTTATCTGAAGCATATCCTATATGAAACCTGTTTGATCCATACGAATCAACTTAGGTAAAAATTTAGCCAATCTATTCGCTAATATTTTAGCTATTATTTTATAATCTACATTTAACAATGAAATTGGTCTATATGAAGATATCTTCAAAGGATTTCTATCTTTTTTTGGAATTAGACTGCATTCAATTCCATCTGACATTTTACATTGCATTTCTTCAGATGATCAAGATCCCTCTGCAAGCTTTGAAAACCATCTTCTCTGTCCACTACATAACCAATCTTTGTTGCATCTGCAAACTTGTTGATCCAATATACCACAGTATCATGTAGATCAGTCATTCTTTGCAATAGCCATACAGCTGGGTCATGCTACCCAGTAGCGGATTAACCATTAGGCTGAGTAGGCTTAAGCTTAGGGGCCTTGAGTGGGGGGGGGTGGCAAGAGCGGGTTCATTGGACTCCCGACAGGAGCAGGGACATCGGTTTCTATAATTTCTTTGACTCTAAAAAATTCAATCAACCCCCTACCCCCCCTTGGCTTTTATCGACCCCAAAAGGAGTTGATATCAACCATTTTGAATTCCCTAATACAAGTTATTTAATGTAACTTAATGTCACTGTATTCTATTCAATGAAGGGTAGGCAGGAGGGCAAGGTCAGGGGGAGCCTTACTAAAGCTCAGTCTAGTGACTCAGGTGATAGTTAATTTGCCACTGACACCACATTTGAGGGAGACCATGAACTGAAATCCTTAATTTGGGGGGCCCTGGACTTAAAACCTTAATTAAGGGGGCCCAAGATGTACAGTGCATGGAAAATGAACAGATTAAACATTTTTGGGGGAAGTAAAGGACTTTGCTTCTAGACTTTGCAGTGCAGTTTCCAAGCAATCCAAGATTTTTTTCAGGGTTTAATGACCTAGATAAATGTAGAAAATTGACAATGTTTTCAGTGCATTCCTTAATTTGACATTATTTTGTTTGACTGTCATAAATCCAGCTTTGGCAATGAATTGTCTTCCATGCAGTTTTTCTCTGCAGGTCTCTCCTCTTCAACTCCAGGTCTTGCTTCATATTTCTTGCGTATGCAATCCCGTGCATTTTGTCTTAGGTTTTCATGATAGGTAGGGAATAGGAACATAGGAACATAGGAAGTAGGAACAGGAGTAGGCCAAAAATGGCCCATCGAGCCTGCTCCGCCATTCAATACGATCATGGCTGATCTAATTTATGATCTAACTCCACCTTCCTGCCCTCTCCCCATATCCCCTAATTCCTCTATCATGTAAAAATTTATCTAACCGAATTTTAAATATGTTTAATGAGGCAGCCTCAACCACTTCCCTGGTTAGAGAATTCCAAACATTCACTACTCTCTGGGAAAAACTATTTTTCCTCATCTCTGTCCTAAATCTACTCCCCCGAATCTTGAGACTGTGTCCTCTCGTTTTAGTTTCCCCGGCCAGCTCAAAAAACCTTCCTACATCTATCCTATCCATACCCTTCATAATCCTATATGTTTCTATAAGAGCTCCTCTCATTCTTCTGAACTCGAGCGAATACAATCCTAGATTATTTAATCTTTCATCATGTCAACCCCTTCATCCCAGGTATCAACCTAGTAAACCTCCTCTGGACCGTCTCCAAAGCCAGTATATCCTTCCTCAAATATGGAGACCAGAACTGGACATAGTACTCCAGGTGCGGTCTCACCAGTACCTTATATAGTTGCAACATTACCTCCCTACTCCTGAATTCAATTCCTCTAGCGATGAAGGCCAACATTCCATTTGCCTTCTTAATAACCTGCTGCACCTGCAACCTAACTTTTTGCGATTCATGCACAAGCACTCCCAAGTCCCTCTGCACAACAGCATGCTGTAGTTTTTCACCCTTTAAATAATATTCTGCTCTTTTATTTTTCTTGCCAAAGTAGATAACCTCACACTTACTAACATTGTACTCCATCTGCCAGACCTTTGCCCACTCATCCATCTTAACTATATCCCTCTGCAGACTCTCCACATCCTCATTACAATTTGCTCTTCCACTCAATTTGGTGTCATCCGCAAACTTGGCTACACCACATTTTGTCCCCTCCTCCAAGTCATCAATGTAAATGATGAACAGTTGTGGGCCTAACACTGACCCCTGCGGCACCCCACTTACCACTCTCTGCCAACCTGAAAAATTCCCATTTATCCCGACTCTCTGCCTCCTGTCAGACAACCAATTTTCAATCCAGGCCAACATACTTCCCCGGACTCCACTTTTCTGTAACTTACTGATAAGTCTCTGTGCGACACCTTATCAAACGCTTTCTGAAAATCCAAATATACAACATCAACCTGTTCCCCTCTATCCACTGCACCCATTATATCCTCAAAGAATCCTAACAAGTTTGTCAAACAATGTATGTCTCCTTCTACTAGCTTTTATATTAGAATGTATAAATTGTTCATATTTTCATAAAATTTAAGCAGACCTTTGAGCTAACTTTTGTATGTGTTTTCATTTTGTAATAGTTATTTCTTGCTACTTTCAGAATTTTACCCATGGTCCTTGAGCAAAAAAGATGTGTCAGCAGTATTCTGTGAAATACTTATTGTATGGTTTCATAACATCTCCGCAAAATCCCTCTCTGCCCACGTGCTTTATTTGTTTGAATACATTTTCAAATGAAAGCATGTGGCCAAGCAAGGTGAAACAATGTTTAGATTCTGTACATAAAGAGAAGATAAACCCTTGGCTTACTTCAAGCCATTTGAGACAATTTTAAGAGAAGACCAAGATTATCTGAAATGTCCCAGAAATTAGAAAAGGGTCTTCTTGCATCAGACAAGATCAGTGAATTGATTACTAAAGTGGAAAAAAATGCACATAACATTGCTGAGTCACTTACTTTGGCTTCAGTATCCTTAATAATATCTGATGTCGTGAATTTAAATGTCAAAGAAACTATTCAGGGAATTCCTTTGAGTTATTTCACTGTTTCTAGAAGAAATGATGAGATGGCAAGGGACATTGAAAAACAATTGAAGTCCAATAAATTCTCTTTACAATTATGCCTGATTCAGGAATGGAAATGAGCTAATGGAAGCGATGTTTGCCAGAAGGATTAAAACAGATACTAAGGGACTGACTGTTTTTGAAGGATTAAGAACTACATAAACGAAAACTGTATTCCATTTGAGCAAAATGTTAAACCTTCAGTCCTTACTATTCGCTGTGTTATTTCATAGGGTGCACATAACGGCTAAAAACAGGAGGACATTTAAATGCTTTGCTTTCAATCATCGTAAAGACTCTAAACTTTTTAAAATCACATCCCTTTAAATATGGTCTATTTCGGCAGCTGTGTGAGTGAAGTGACAAACATTTCTAAATGCTGCTGCTGCTGTACACCGAAGTTAGGTGGCTCTCCAAAGGGAATTTTCTCCATTGTTTGCTTCACTCTGGGACACAATTATTTTCTTTGTTTCTCATAACGAGTATTGAGAAAAGCTCTTTAATGCAAAGGCAGACCTATTTTATCTAGCAGATATCTTTGACAAACACAATTTATTGAATAGGTCCTTACAGGGTAAACACAAAAAACCTCTGATCATAGCCAAGCTATTGTTTTGTCCTTTAAAAACTCAAAGTTTATTGGAGCAAATATTGGGTATTTTTACAATTTCCAAATCTGAACAAGCATGCAGACGATGACATTAGTGTGAAACATCTAAAGCAAATACACACAGGTCTGCAGGAAAGGTTTCTTTGGCTTGGCTTCACGGACGAAGATTTATGGAGGGGTAATGTCCACATCAGCTGCAGGCTCGTTTGTGGCTGACAAGTCCGATGCGGGACAGGGAGACACGGTTTCAGCGGTTGCAGGGGAAAATTGGTTGGTTGGGGTTGGGTGTTGGGTTTTTCCTCCTTTGTCTTTTGTCAGTGAGGTGGGCTCTGCGGTCTTCTTCAAAGGAGGTTACTGCCCGCCGAACTGTGAGGCGCCAAGAAGCACGGTTTGAGGCGATATCAGCCCACTGGCGGTGGTCAATGTGGCAGGCATCAAGAGCTTTCTTTAGGCAGTCCTTGTACCTCTTCTTTGGTGCACCTCTGTCTTGGTGGCCAGTGGAGAGCTCGCCATATAACACGAACTTGGGAAGGCGATTGTCCTCCATTCTGGAGACGTGACCTACCCAGCGCAGTTTGATCTTCAGCAGCGTGGATTCGATGCTGTCGGCCTCTGCCATCTCGAGTACTTTGATGTTGGAGGTGAAGTCGCTCCAATAAATGTTGAGGATGAAGCGGAGACAACGCTGGTGGAAGCGTTCTAGGAGCCGTAGGTGATGCCGGTAGAGGACCCATGATTCGGAGCCGAACAGGAGTGTGGGTATGACAATGGCTCTGTATACGCTTAACTTTCTGAGGTTTTTCAGTTGGTTGTTTTTTCAGACTCTTTTGTGTAGTCTTCCAAAGGCAACAGGAAAGGTTTAATGACATGCTAAACCCCAATGTCCCATATTGCATATTAGATGCATTTGAGAAACTACCCATCGATGTTGAAGCAGAAATTCAAGAGAGGTTGATAGATCTTTAGTGTAATTTTAAAAAGATTTTTCGGCTAAGAATATTCTGCCAAATTGATTTCCAAAACAACGCAAAAAGACCAAAATATATTTTCATTGCCTTTCCCTCAATGTACTTAGATGAACGTAATTTCAGCAAGGTTGTTTCCTTGACAAAATCCAAGAGCAGACTGATATCAAAACAAGAAGTGACCTTTGACTGACATCCAAAAACTTGGACAGGAACATTAAGCTCAAGGATCTCATTGTGTAAGAATTATTTTTTAAAGTTCTTTTTATTCAGTTTTCACATCCTTGAGTTTATGTTGAAGATTCACTAATGAATAACAAACCATTGAGTTCTAAGAAACATTTCATTTTTTGTAATATATATGTATGTTCATGTTTTCTCCTTTTCTGCATGTTCATTAAGAATAATTTCATATTTGTCTTTTCTGGAATCAGAAGCCACAGTTGTTTCACTCATATTAAAAGCCTTGTTTGCTTTTCACCTCACTTCGTAAATGGTTATATGGTTATATGGTTATATGGTTAACAAATATTTTTAAAAATGTTTTTATGTAATCAGCAAGAGAGAAGTTCAGAAGAAACCAAACTTGACTTCTTCACAGGGAAGGGAGCCCATAAACTTTGAGCAGAGTCTGAGCGAGCCATAGCCAAAAAAAAAGAGAATGGCTGATCTAGGTCATTGATGTAGATGACAAACAACAATAGAACCAGTACCGATTGTTGAGACACATGACTATCACAATTCTCCAGTCAGAGAGGCAATCATCCATGACCACTCTCTAGATTCTCCAATAAAACCAATGTTGAATCCACTTTACAACTCAGCATGAATACTGAACCTTCCTGACCAACTTCCCATGTGGGACCTTGTCAAAGGACTTACTGAAGACAATGAGGACAACATTCACAGCCTTTCTTTTGTTAACATTCCTGGCAACCTCCTAGAAAAATCCTATAATATTTGTTAAGCATGACCAATCATGCATAAAGCCAAGTTGACTATCCCCAATCAGCCCATGACTATCCAAATATTTGTATATCAGACTTCAAAAGAACACCTTTCAATAACTTACCTATTCTGACATCTGTCCTACTCATCGAAAATTAACTGTGTTATCTTTAGAGCCTTTTTTAAACAACAGAACAGCATGAGATACCCTTCAATCTTCTGGCACCACATCTGTGGCTAAGGACATTTTAAATATATCTGCCAGGGCCCTTTAAATTTCTACACTAGCCTCCCTCAAGGTTCAAGGGAATACCTTGTCAGGCCCTGGAGATTTATCCACCCTTATCTGCTTTAAGACAGCAAGCACTTCCTCCTCGTTAATCTGTAAAGGTCCCATAACCTCCCTGCTTGTTTGCTTCATTTCCTGAGAATCTCTGCCAGTTTCCTGAGTAAATACCAATGCAAAAAAAAAGATCTCCCCCATCTCTTCTGGCTCCATCATTTATAGCTGACTGCATTGATCTTCAAGAGGACCAGTTTTGTCCCTTACTATCCTTTTACCTCTTAATATACCAGTAGAAGTCCTTAGGTTTTTCCTTCACCTTGTCTTCCAAAGCAACTTCATGCCTTCTTTTAGCCTTCCTGATTTCCCTTTTAAGTTTTTGCCTGCATTTTTTATACTCCTCAAGTACCTCATTTGCTTGTTGTTGCTTTACACCTGCTATACACTCTCTCTTCTTACCCAGATCCCCAATATCCATTGAAAATCAAGGTTCCCTAAGCCTGTTAACTTTGCCTTTAATCCTCACAGGAACAGACAAACTCCGTATCCTCAAAATCTTGCCTTTGATGTTCTTCCACTTACTGAGCACATCTTTTCCAGGAAACTCCTTCCTTTCTCATTTCCTCAAAATTGGACTTCTCCAATTCAGAATCCTAAATAATATGAGGACCAGTCCTGTACTTATCAATAAGTATTTTGAAACAAATTGTATTTTGATTATTGGAACCAAAGTGTTTCCTGACGCATAACATCTGTTACCTGTCCTCTCTTGTTCAGTATTGCGCTCTTTCTAGTTTGAACCTCGGAATATTGGTTTAGAAAAACTCTGACAAACTCTGATCCATTCAGCTCTTTTATAGTATGGGAGCCCCAGTCAATATATGGAATATTAAAGACACCTACTGTCACAACCTTATGCTTCCTGCATATTTGCCCCTCCACTTCTCACTGACTATTGTGTGATCTAAAAGACATTAATGTATTCAAACCTTTCCCATTCCTCAGCTCCACCCACATAGCCTCAGTAGAGCCCTCTAGTCTGTCCTGTCTGAACACAGCTGTGATATTGTCACTGATGAGAAATGTCTCTCCTCCTCCTTGGGTTTTCCCCGGATGCTCTGGTTTCCTCCCATCATCCAAACGGTATGGGGTTGTAGATTACTTTGGGTGTAATTGGGTGCCACAGGTTTAAATAGTTGGAATCAGCTATAAATATTAAAAAAAAGGAATTAATAAAGGCATTAAGCCACTTTCAAGTACATTCTCTGCCAAGAATGCACCTGCAGAAGTGGATGCAGACCTGTGGAATTGTCGTTCAGGTGGCAGCCCTGAAAGTGCTGCGCTGTCCACCTGAAAGGAACAGCTGCAGGAGAGGCACCTTGGAGCGCTCTCCGGCTCCTGTCACTTCGGGATGTCGGGGAAGGGGTAGCCGGCATGGGATGTCAGGGCAGGGGCAGCCAGTGCAGGAGTACGGGTCTGGAGTGGCCGGCACGGGATATCACTGCTGGAGCAGGCAGTGCAGGACTATAGGGCTGGAGCAGCTGGCATGGGACTACAGGGCTGGGGTGGTTAGCGTGGGACTACGGGGCTGGAGCGGCTGGCGCAGGACTTCTGGGCATTCTGGCCACCTGAAAGAGCCTTAAGATTATGAAGGACATAGGGAAGAGTCACGTGATGGAGTAGTGGCCGGTAGGGGAATACCAGCCCTCTCCAGAAAAGAAGAAATAAAGTGAAGAAAATACAGAAATACAAAACATAACAAATAAAAGATAAAGTTGTAGAGAAAAGAAAGAAAATGGCACTCAAGAAGGAAGAAGGAAAAAGTAAAAACAACGGAAAAAAAAGAAGAAAAGATGCCGGAAGAGAAAGGAGATGGCCTTACCTGCATGAAGAAACAGGGAGCCGTCATGGAGAAGAGAGCACATTCTCCGAGGTTGGTGACGACCCCGCAGAGTTGCGACCCCCGACCGCTGGACTGCAAAAATGGTTCTCTGAGACAAACAAAAGTGCGCAGTGCGCTTACTAAGGAGAAGGATAACACCGATGGGAGGGGGGCTCAGCTAAGGAGTGGGCAAACACAACCCAACCAGCTGAGGGATGCCGGATACCAGGGCGCTCAGCTGGAAGAAGAGGAAACCGACAGGAAAGGGAGTGAAAGGAAAGAAGAGCAGCAGCAGGAGGCCCAACAGATGAGTAGCCCAGAAGAAGAGGACCAACAGCAAGAAGCCCAGCAAAGTGAGGCAAGCAACTCATCAGGAAAGTCAGAAGAGACACAGATACAAGGAAGAGAAGAAGAAGACACAAACACAGGTACAGACACAGAGGAAGAGGAAGAAAAGGACCAAGATCTGCATAGAGAAATAGAAGGTAAAACAGATGGACAGAATATAAATAAAGTTTTTTTTCCAAGAACAAATGAGAGCATTAAAAGAATGGTTGACATTAGAATTTTGTGAAATTAAAAGAAAAATGAAAAGTACAGAAGAAAAAGTGAATAGATCAGAGTTGGTCATGACAGAAATAGGGAAAAGATTAGAAAATGTGGAAGAACGAGAAATGGCTGTAGAAATGGAAGTGAATGACTTAGGAAGAAAATTGGAAGAAAGTGACAAAAAAGTTAGAGTCACAAGGGTTGTTAGCTCAGAAGACTGATATGTTGGAAAATTATAGTAGGCGAAACAACATAAAAATAGTCGGCCTAAAGGAAGATGAAAAAGGCACAGATATGAAGGAATTTATAAAAGGATGGATCCCAAAGGTTCTGGGAATGACAGAAATACAGGAAGGAATGGAAATAGAAAGGGCACAGAGAACACTAGCTCCGAAAGTACAGATACATCAAAAACCAAAATCTGTTTTAGTAAAATTTCTGAGATATACAAGAGAAAATATACTGGAGTGGGCAAGGAATGAAATTAAAGAAGACAATAAACCATTGGAATACAAGGATCAAAAATATTTTTTTATCCAAACATATGTTTTGAACTCTTAAAGAAGAGGAAGGAGTTTAATACAGCAAAATCGATCCTATGGAAAAAAAGTTATAAATTTATGTTAAGACATCCAGCTGTGCTTAAAATATTTATCCCTGGGGATCAAAACAGACTCTTCTCGGATCTGGAGGTAGCATGAGGATTTGCATAACGCCTGCAGGGCAGAAGGATAGATGAAGAGTTGTAATAAGAATGAAGAACAGCGATAAAATATATATATGAAGATGTAAATACAATGTATATGTAAGAACTAAAGAAGGGAAAGAGAAGGGAAGAAAGGAAGCAAGGGGGAAAAAAGAGGGTGAACATTATATGTGTAAAAAAATGTCTTTTCCGGCGGTGGGGGGGTTGGGTGGGAGAGAATAACCATCACTGCAAAATCAGTTGACGCATGTGAGTGGGTTCACAATCCAAATGGAGAGGGGAGTTGTGGTTGCCTGGCAAGGGATAAGGGGTAAATCAGAGAGGGTGGGAACATTTGGGGCTAAGGCAATATTGGATGTGGGAGTTGCTGAACTATTTTATGTTTTAAATGTGTTATCATACATTGAGTTTAAAGAGGGCAAACTGAGAGATGAAAATGGGGAAAAGGGGGTTGGTGGTGGTGAGGAGGCGGAAATGAGGTGTAAACAGGTTATGAGATGGCCATGTTGAACTATATGACTATAAATATTAATGAAATATATAACCAAATTAAATGGAAAAGGCTGAAAAAAGAAAAAAATAGACATAGCATTTGTGCAGGAAACACATCTAACTGAATTGGAACAGTATAAATTAAGGAGAGACTGGGTAGGGCACGTAATGACAGCATCATATAATTCAAAAGCTAGAGGTGTAGCTATATTAATTAATAAAAATATACCAATCAAAATAGAAGAGGAAATAATAGATCCAGCAGGGAGATATGTAATGATAAAGTGTCAGATATATTCAGAATATTCAGAATTCTGGAATTTGATCAATATATATGCACCTAATGAAGAGGATCAAAAGATTATGCGAGATATTTTTTTGAAAATTGTAGATACACAGGGGAATATATTGATAGGAGGGAATTTTAACTTTAATTTGGATCCAATGTTGGATAAAACTGGACAAAAGACAAGCAGAAAGAACAAAGTAGCCAAATTTATGGTTAAATCAATGCAGGAAATGAAACTTATAGATATATGGAGGAGGCAACACCCAAGAGAGAAAGAATATTCATATTATTCAAGTAGGCATAAAACATACTCAAGGATTGATATGTTTTTGTTGTCAGTCCATATTGAAGGGAGAGTTAGGAAATCTGAATATAAACCTAGATTGTTATCTGATCATTCACCCCTGTTATTAGCAATAGAACTGGAGGACATCCCACCAAGGACAAATAAAGGGAGGTTAAACTCCATGCTACTTAAAATGCAGGAATTTAAAAAGTTTATTGAACGCCAAATTAAAACGTACTTTGAAATAAATATGGAATCAGTGAAAGACAAATTTATATTATGGGATGCCATGAAAGCCTTCATTTAGAGGGCAGATAATAAGTTATGTAATTAAGATGAAAAAGGACTACAATCGGGAAATAGAACAGTTGGAAAGGAAGATAGTAAGTACAGAAAAGGAACTAGCAACAAAGGACGATATAACAAAAAGAGAATTGGCGGACAAAAAAATAAAATACGAAACATTACAAACATTTAAGGTGGAGAAGAACATAATGAAAACAAAGCAAAAGTATTATGAACTAGGAGAAAAAACACACAAAATATTAACCTGGCAACTTAAAACCGAACAAGCTAAAAGAACTGTATTGGCATCAAGGAAAAAGGACAAACAAATTACATATAATCCTATGGAGATTAATGAGAACTTTAAGGAATTTTATGAACAATTATACCAAACTGAGAATGAGGGGAAAGAAGATAAAACAGAAGAGTTTTTAGCTAAAATTGAACTGCTGAAATTGCAAGAAGAGGAGCAAAACAAACTGATAAAACCATTTGAAATAGAGGAATAGAGGATATATTAAAAAAGCTGCTGAACAATAAAATGCCTGGAGAGGATGGATTCCCAATAGAATTCTATAAAACATTTAAAGAGTTATTAATTCCTCCTCTCCTGGAAGTAATGAACCAGATAGAAGAAACACAAAACTTGCCAGATTCATATAAGACAACAATAATTACAGTAATACCAAAGATGGGGAAGGATCCACTAACATCAGAATCATGTAGACCAATATCTCTACTTAATTCAGATTATAAGATAATAGCAAAATTATTAGCAGATTGGCCGACTGTGTACCAAAAATAATAAAACAAGATCAAACTGGATATTAAGAAAAAATGAACAGCGGGTAATGTCTGTAAATTTATTAATTTAATTCATGCAGTTCAAGGAAATAAGATGCCAACAGTGGCTGTTGCTTTAGACACAGAAAAAGCCTTTGACAGGGTAGAATGGAATTATTTATTCAAAGTATTACAGAGGTTCAATCTACCAGAAAAATATATTAATTGGATAATAGCATTATATAATGGACCATTGGCAAAGGTAACAGTAAATGGATATGTATCGAACCAATTTAAATTAAGTAGGTCAACTAGAGAGGGATCTCCATTTTCTCACTCACTGTTCGCTTTAGCGATAGAAACATTGGCAGAACTGATAAGAACAGAAAATAAAATAAAGGGATAAAAATAAAGGAGGAGTATAAAATCAGTTTATTTGCAGATGACATCATGGTATACTTAACAGAATCAGAAATATCAATAAAAGAACTACATAAGAAATTGAAGGAATGTGGAGAAATATCAGGGTACAAGATCAATGCAAATAAAAGTGAAGTGATGCCAATGAGTAATGTGGATTATACAGAATTTAAAAAAGAATCACCATTTAAATGGCAACACAAGCAATCCGACACCTAGGTATTAGGTTAGATAATAATTTAAGCCACTTGTACAAATTAAATTATCAGCCACTAATAAAGAAATTGCAGGAAGACTTAGAACATTGGAAAGAATTACTGCTAACATTGATAGGGAGGGTAAATTGCATTAAATTGAATGTCTTCCCAAGAATACAATACTTATTTCAATCGTTACCAATTCCCTTAACAGAGAAATTCTTTAATTAACTAAAGGGAATAATAAGGAAATTTTTATAGAAAGGGGAAAACCGAGGATAGCATTAGATAAATTAACAGAGAGGTACAACCAAGGTGGTTTGCAGTTACCAAACTTTAAAAATTATTATAGAGCAGCACAATTAAGATATTTATCAGATTTTTATCAGACAAGGGAAAAACCAGATTGGACTAAGATAGATCTAGATAAAATAGGGGAGAAGGAACCATAAAATATACTTTATAAGTGGGATGAAAAGCTGGTACAATATAAAAGCTCACCAGCATTGCATCGTTTACTCAATATATGGAAGAAGATTCACTTAGAAAGGAAAAAAAAAACAAATTACCAAATACCAAAATTATTATTGACGCAAAATCAGCTAATCCCTTTTAGAAAAGATAACCTTTCCTTCAGAGAATGGGAGAGAAAAGGAATTAAAAGAATTGAAAATTGTTTTTTGGGAAATAATTTATTAACATTTGAACAATTGAAGTACAAATATGGAATAACTCATGGTACAATGTTTGCATACAATCAACTGAAAGCCTACTTAAAGGATAAATTGGGAAACAGACTGAGACTACCAGAAGGAAGCAGCTTTGAATATGTGATTACAGACACAATGATAATTAAAAGATTTATAATGAATATGTACATCAAGCTGCAAGAGAAGGAAAATGATGAAATAACCTATAAACCCAAACAAAAGTGGGAAAAGTATTTAAACATGAAGATAAAAAATGAAACATGGGAAATGTTATGTTCTGGAACAATGAAGAATATAATAAACACGAGGTTACACATGATACAGTATAATTGGTTACACAGGTTATATATCACACCCCAAAAGTAAAAAAAATGGGATCCAACATTATCAGATAGATGTTTTCGCTGTAAGAAGGAAATGGGAACAACAAAACATGCAATTTGGGCATGTGAGAAAGTGAAAAAGTTTTGGGAAGAACTAAATCAGATATTAAATAAAATCACAAAAAAAAACAACATACCAAAAAATCCAGAGATCTTTCTTCTAAGTAATATGAGAAGTAAGGAATTAGGCCTCAAAGTGGATGAAGTGCAAAAAAGATTTATTATGATAGCCTTAGCTGTAGCAAACAAATGTATAATGTCAACTTGGAAATCAGAAGAGAGGCTGAGATTACAGCAATGGTACATGGAAATGAATAAATGTATTCCATTGGAAAAAAAACCATATAATTTAAAAAATAAAGTCACATTATTTGAACAAATTTGGGAACCGTACATGGAACATAACAGAGAGGGCTTGCCTCGGACCTCCACCCCCTAAAATGATAAGAAGATGAAATGACTTGATCCAGTGTGTAAAAATAAATGACACATTTTTCTTGTTTATTTTTCATCATGTGATGACATTGTTTAATGGTTTTATTGTATTGTTTATGTTGAATGAAAAAAAAGGGGAGAAAATGCCATTGTGTATATTTAAGAGGGAAATTTTTGTATGCATTTTGGTTGATATGGTTCACAGTGTGAAAAATTTAAAAAAAAATAAAAAAAAGATAATGAAGGACTTAGATGGAGAAGACAAGTCAGCACCTTTTCTCCTGGGGCAAATACTAAAGGACTTTCCTTCACAGTGGAGGAAAGTTGAGAGGAGATATCAGAGGTAGTATTTTACATAGGTAGGTGCCTGGAATGCATTGGTAGGGGTGGTGGTGGAGGCTGGTACAACAGGGATATTTAAAAGACTCTTAAATAGGCACATGGATATAAGAAAAAAATAGAGGGCTATGGATGTGATATAGAGAATGATTTGATTGTTGTGGAGTAAACTTACATAAGTTGGCACAGCATCTTGGGTTGAAAGGCCTATACTGTGTTCCATGACACTCCTGAGATTCTTGTCCCCATTTATACTGAGCCCTTGGTTACAGATGACCAAGCCCACAGAAATAGTTGTACATTTTCCATATAGTCATTTCCTGTTAAATCTCATATAATTGCTGAGTCACACAAAGCAGAAACAGATCCTTCAGCCCACCAAACGTGCACCAATCAATTCATATCTATTTACACTAATCCTACATTAATCACATTTTATTTTCCTCACATCTTCATCCACTCCTCTCAAATTTTGCCATGACACTACAAGTGGCCAACCAATATGCACATCTTTATGATGTTGGAGGAAATCCGCTGGTTAAAAGAAGAGCGTGCAAACTCCACACAGGCAATAGTGGAGGTCAGGATCAAATCAGTGCCACTAGAGTTGAGAGGCTGGAGTTCTCCAAGCTGCCCCACTGTACTGACCTGCAGCTTCAATTAAATCAACCCTTTTTTTCATCAGAACACAGGGGCTAAAATCTTACTCTGTATAATTGCTCTTTGTAAGAAGATTGTGGACTCCAGGAAGACCTGGAATGACCAACCTCCACTGCACATTAATATCTCAGAATTAGAGAGAGTAGAGATCAAGTTTCTCAGAGTCTACTGAAGAAGTGACCTATCCTGGACACTCAATATCTCCTCATTTCTCAGGCAGGCACAGAGAGACTGCACTTCCTGAGAAGACTGAGGAGGGCTAGGCTACTGGCCACAATCCTATCAACATTTTACTTTCTACATCCAGGCTGACTGCATCAGAGTATGGCACAGTTGTTATAGACCAACAAATCAGAGGTCAATCCGCAGGTCCATAAAAGCAGCAGAAAGGATCGCTGGGGGTCGCCCTCTCCCTCATCGATGTGATTTATCAGGATCATTGTCTAAAGAGGGCTCATAAAATCAGTGAGGACCCCTACCACCCTGCACACAGCATCTTCCAGCTACCATCAAGAAAGATTATCAGAGTGAGAATCGTCAGGCTGAGAAACAGCTTCTTCCCACAAGCAGTGAGGCTGTTGAATGACTGTTCATACAAATCCTGTGTGACTCTACAATTTATTTAGTAATAATATTTACTTATTTTAATATTTGTATATATATATATATATATATATATATAAAGCGGCATCGTCTGCAAAGAGTAGTTCACGGACAAGTTGCTCTTGTGTCTTGGTGTGAGCTTGCAGGCACCTCAGATTGAAGAGACTGCCATCCGTGCGGTACCGGATGTAAACAGCGTCTTCATTGTTGAGGTCTTTCATGGCTTGGTTCAGCATCATGCTGAAGAAGATTGAAAAGAGGGTTGGTGCGAGAACGCAGCCTTGCTTCACGCCATTGTTAATGGAGAAGGGTTCAGAGAGCTCATTGCTGTATCTGACCCGACCTTGTTAGTTTTTGTGCATTTGGATAACCATGTTGAGGAACTTTGGGGGGGCATCCGAGGCGCTCTATTATTTGCCAAAGCCCTTTCCTGCTCACGGTGTCGAAGGCTTTGCTGAGGTCAACAAAGGTGATGTAGAGTCCTTTGTTTTGTTCTCTGCACTTTTCTTGGAGCTGTCTGAGGGCAAAGACCATGTCAGTAGTTCCTCTGTTTGCGCGAAAGCCGCACTGTGATTCTGGGAGAACATTCTCGGCGACACTAGGTATTATTCTATTTAGGAGAATCCTAGCGAAGATTTAGTCTGCAATGGAGAGCAGCGTGATTCCCCTGTAGTTTGAGCAGTCTGATTTCTCGCCTTTGTTTTTGTAGAGGGTGATGATGATGGCATTACGAAGGTCCTGAGGCAACTTTCCTTGGTCCCAGCAGAGCTTGAAAAACTCATGCAGTTTGGCATACAGATTATCAGAGCCAGCTCTTCAGCGCTTGACATCCTGTTTTGCGGAAACTGCCAAAATGTTTGGCCTGGAAGTCAGCCTGAAGAAAACTGAGGTCCTCCATCAGCCAGCTCCCCACCATGACTACCAGCCCCCCCACATCTCTATCGGGCACACAAAACTCAAAACGGTCAAACAGTTTACCTATCTCGGCTGCACCATTTCATCGGATGCAAGGATCGACAACGAGATAGACAACAGACTCGCCAAGGCAAATAGCGCCTTTGGAAGACTACACAAAAGAATCTGGAAAAACAACCAACTGAAAAACCTCACAAAGATTAGCGTATACAGAGCCGTTGTCATACCCACACTCCTGTTCGGCTCCGAATCATGGGTCCTCCACCGGCATCACCTACGGCTCCTAGAACGCTTCCACCAACGTTGTCTCTGCTCCATCCTCAACGTTCATTGGAGCGACTTCATCCCTAACATCGAAGTACTTGAGATGGCAGAGACCAACAGCATCGAATCCACGCTGCTGAAGATCCAACTGCACTGGGCAGGTCACGTCTCCAGAATGGAGGACCATCGCCTTCCCAAGATCATGTTATATGGCGAGCTCTCCACTGGCCACCATGACAGAGGTGCACCAAAGAAGAGGTACAAGGACTGCCTAAAGAAATCTCTTGGTTCCTGCCACATTGACCACCTCCTATGGGCTGATATCGCCTCAAACCGTGCATCTTGGCGTCTCACAGTTCGGCAGGCAGCAACCTCCTTTGAAGAAGACCACAGAGCCCACCTCACTGACAAAAGACAAAGGAGGAAAAACCCAACACCCAACCCCAACCCACCAATTTTCCATTGTAACCACTGCAACCGTGTCTGCCTGTCCCGCATCGGACTTGTCAGCCATAAACGAGCCTGCAGCTGACGTGGACATTGCCCCTCCATAAATCTTCATCCGCGAAGCCAAGCCAAAGAAAGAAGATATATATACAAAATACATATGTATCATTTGTCTACGTGTGTTTGCACCAAGGACTGGAGAACGCTGTTTTGTCGGATGAGAAATAAACTTGAACCAGCAGTTGAATTAATTTAACACTGGAATAATTCAGGTAAATTGACAGTAAGAGCCCACCCATTCCCTTCCCCTCCCCAAAATCAATATACAGTATAGTGCACGGACCTGCTCCACATATTCCAGATGCAGTCTTTGAAAAGTTGGGCATACTTCCTGCCAGCCCCTCCCCAATTTGTTCTTCAGTACTCTAAAGATGAAACCCAGCACTCCATTTCCTGCTTGATAATTTCCACATTTTGTTTAGGAAACTTTGATGATCTGTGACCTTGGATACTCATTTCTCTGTGAACTGTGGCTTCTTTAGTTTTTATCACCATTTGGAATGTACTCTTTCTACCTGTCTCCCCAGCTACAGTCTCTAACCTGCTCCTGTGAGCTGTGTGAAACAACCAGGGTCTTTTCAGCTAAGGTGTTGCAATTGATTGATGCACGAGGTTCAGACGTTATATCCTGACCTTCATTAAGACACCAGTTACTATGTTAATTTCATCATTTGACTTCACACCTGGTTTCCATCCCTCATTCTGGACTCTATAAAGCAAGGACACGGCAAAACTCCACCATCTGGGTCCTAACTCATATCATGATGTTCCGTCTTGGCCCAATTCTGCTTTCTCCTATAATTTTATAGTTAAGCAAAACCTCAGTTTTAAAATACTTATTGCTATATCATAGCAGTACAGAAGGATGGAGGGGGGTGGGGGGGAACCTCATAGAGGTATTTCAAATGCTGAAAGGTCTAGTCAAAGTAGAGGCGGCAAGAATGTTTCTGACAGTAGAGGAGTCTTGGACAAGAAGGCACAAGTTCGGGATAAAAGGGCATAAATTTTAAGCAGAGATGTGAAAAAACGTTTTTAGTCAGCAGGTCATGAGTCTGTGGAACTTGTTGCTACAGGTGGCTGTGGAAGTGAGGTCGTGTATATTTAAGGCAGAGATTAGGAGGTATTTGATTAGTCAGGGCATCAAGGGTTGTAAGGAGAAAGCTGGGGAGTGGATGTGAGTGGGAGGATGAATCAGCTCATGGTCAGAATGGTGGAGAAGACTTGATGGGCCAACAGGTCTACTTCTGCACCTATATCATGTGCTGTTGTGAGCCCTTAAAGTAAATATCGATGTTGGTGATGAAGTCATTCCAATGAATGTTGAGGATGGATCGGAGACAGCGCTGATGGAAGCATTCTAGGAGCCGTAGGTGATGCCGGTAGAGGACCCATGATTCAGAGCCGAACAGGAGCGTGGGTATGACAACGGCTCTGTACACGCTGATCTTTGTGTGTTTCTTCAGGTACTCAAGCTGGCAGAATCCGCATGCATCGAATCCACGCTGCTGAAGACCCAACTGCGCTGGGTGGGTCACGTCTTCAGAATGGAGGACCATCGCCTTCTCAAGATCGTGTTCTATGGCAAGCTCTCCACTGCCCACCAAGACAGAGGAGCACCAAAGAAGAGGTACAAGGACTGCTTAAAGAAATCTCTTTGTGCCTGCCACATTGACCACCACCAGTGGGCTGATCTCGCCTCCAACCATGCATTTTGGCGCCTCACAGTTCAGCGGGCTGCAACCTCCTTTGAAGAAGACCGCAGAGCCCACCTCACTGACAAAAGACAAAGGAGGGAAAACCCAACACCCAACCCCAACCCATCAATTTTCCCTTGCAACCGCTGCAACCATGCCTGCCTGTCCCGCATCGGACTTGTCAGTCACCAACGAGCCTGCAGCAGACGTGGACATACCCCTCCATAAATCTTCGTCCGCGAAGCCAAGCCAAAGAAAAGAAAGAAAGAAAGAAAGAAAGAAAGAAAGTAAATATCCAATCCATGCAAACAAAAGGCTCGTTGCTGTAAGATCATTATACTTTTCATGTGGTTAGGTAACAGAAAGTTTTTTTTTTAAGTTTAGTTTAAGCTGTGTAGAAAAATGGTGACTGACACATTGAAAGCCAGTAGAACATTCTTTTTCAGCAACTAATGAGAGTCTGTGGATATTTGCTGGGTCTGGCAACATCCATGGAGAGAAATGAACAGTCAACATTTTGGATCAGGAATCCTTATCAAACTAAAGTGGGTTAAAAAAAAAGCAAGCACAAATGTGGAGCCAAAAAGTGATAGGATAATGGACAAATAAAGGTGGAGAGACAGGTCAGGAAGGAGACCACCAGGAGGAAGTGTGAGAATGGGATCAGGTAAAAATCAGTTGGAAACAGTGGAAGAATGGTTGCCTGAAACTGGATAATACAGTGTGATGTTAATAACCGTGTTGTGTGGGAAGGGAAACATGCTTGATGGCTTCAAAGAGCAATGAGACTGGACATAGGCTGAACACAGGAATAATCTTTATTGAAACATATGTAAGAAGACTGCAACAGAGATAATACTCCATCTCTATTACACAACACAGTCACATCACACTTAACACTACCGATACTATCAAGTTAAACGTAAAATTCTTCCCCAGTTCTTCCTCCAGTATATCGATGACTACATTGGAGCTGCCTCATGGACCTGCGATGAGCTTGTCATCTTCATCTACTTTGTGACCAATTTCCACCCTGATCTCAAACTCACCTGGTCCATCTCCGACAACACTTTTGCATTCCTGGATCTTTCTGTTTCCATCTTGGGAGACGAGCTTTCCACCAACATATTTTACAAACCCACTAATTCCCACAACTGCCTTGACTACACTTCTTCACACCATGTTTCCTGGAAGGATTCTATCCCCTTCTCTCTGTCTCCACCGCATCTGCTCCCAAGATGAGGCCTTCTAGTCCAGATCTTCCGAAATGTCTATCTTCTTCCACCAACATGGCTTTCCCTCCACCACCATCAACTCAGCCCTCATGCACATTTCCTCCATTTCCCACTCATCTGCCCTGGCCCCGTCTGCCCCCAGATGCAACAAATATAAAATCCCTCTTATTCTCACCTACCAGCCCACCAGCCTCAGCATCCAACACATTATCCTCTGTAATTTCCAGCATTTACAACAGGATCCTATTACCAGACACATCTTCTTCTGTCCTCCCCTCTCTGCCTTCCATAGAGATGGTTCCTTCTGTGACTCCCTCATGCACTTATCCCTCCCCACCAATTCCACCCCCCCTCCCCCCTACACCAGCACCTTCCCCTATAGCCTTAGGCAATGCCATAGTTGCGCCCACACCTCCTCCCTCATCACAGTCCGGGCCCCAAACAGGTTTTTCAAGTAAGGCAATATTTCATGTGTATCTTCAGGACTGATTTACTGCATCCATTTCTTCCTTTGTGGACTTCTCTACATCGGAGAGACTGGGCCCAGACTGGGAGATCACTTTGACGAGCACCTTTGCTCTATCCGCACCAGTGACAGAGACCTCCCAGTAGCCAACCATTTCAGTTCTGTGTCATACTCCCACACTCACATGTCTGTCCATAGCCTTATGTGCTGTCCCATTAAGAACATCCACTAATTGGAGGAACAAGACCTTATTTGGGTCTGGGCACTCTCTAGCCACATGTCATCAACTTTTCCAGTTTCTGCCAACCTGCTTTCCTCTCCCCCTTCCCTTTCCTTCTCTTTTCCAGTTTTCCTCCCTCCCTTTCTCCTCTATTCACCCAGCCATCCCTCCTTCCCTTGATCGCTGCTGTCCCCTCCTTCACTTCTCTACGTATCACCTCCTAACTTTGTGAGCACACCTCCTCCCCTACTCTTTTGTTCAGATGCCCGTCAACATTTTTCCATACCTTGATGAAGGGCTTTAGCCCAAAACATCAGTTATGTATTTTAACCTTTGCTTTATAAAGGACATTGCTTGACTTGCCGAGTTTCTCCAGTTTTGTGTTTTTACTACCGATACTAGTAAATGCTTACATCAAACAAGCACAGTACAACCCAGTCACACTGGATATAATTTTAACAGTGCTAGCAACTGTTTTTACAGATTTATATCACAATAAAGGACTACAATACACTACCCACCATTCCTTGTCTAATCTGGTGTAATGGAAGATTCTAACCTGTTTTTTTAAACTTGTAGCTCTGGGTTCTGCAAGGCTGAGAACCTGCTTGTGTTTTAGAATCAGCAGACATAAGCTAAATTCTACCAAGGGGGCAGAGATGCTGTTATCTGACGAAAGGACATCTGTGTACCAAGAACATTTAATCTTCCTTCTTGTTTTGGACACAGACTGTCAGAGGCCTAGCCTTGATGCAAAATATTGTATTCAAAGTGATAAGCTGAAAATTATGTTATTCGTTAGAAGTCTAGCATGCTAGCTTCCTTGCTTATCTTTCTTGCTGTGCTGGGAATAGATGCTTGGGTAAGCAGTTTTTGGGTAATATATGTCATGCTCCCACTGCTGAAGTTTGAGACTCTCCGAGAGGTGGCAACATCTCTCAGCAAGAAGAAGAACTTCTGGAGTCCAGCCAACATCCCGGTCAGGGGAGGTGGAGAAGTTGCTACCGGCGCCCTGACAACCAACTACAAGTGAGCAGTTGTTGCCTCGCTTCGGCAGTTGGGACCAGTCCAAGTGTTGATAAGTATAGTTGGGAAGGACTTGCATATTGTAGTGTGAAATCAGCTTTTGAATTTGTAATAAACATTTGTATAAACTGAACTGCTCTCAGTGTGTGTGTGTCTATTTTCTTTTGGTAGCTCAAACACTGTGACCAATCTAAAACGAACAAAATGAGGTGTCCCAAGACACCTGGGAATGACTCAGATGCAATCTACAACACTACAACAATATGTAATAGTGCACACCTTACTAATGACTCCTCCAGTGTTGTCCACAGTTCACAACCTGGAGCAGAGCAGGGCTGAGGTGCAAAAGAGGAAGAGCTACTGCACATGGTGGACTTCATAGGGCAGTTAGTTGGAGAGTCCAGCCAAGGTAATCACAAGATGATTAATGGGGGCAATGGTCAGGTGTGCACTAATGGGTGAGTGGAGTCCAACCTTGATTGGCAGGTAAAGTGACTTTGGACTAGGTATTCACTAGTAGGCTCATGTGAGAATTGAGATTCTCCACACTACACTCTGCAATATCTTCCTCCTTTATTTTACAATGTCACCAATACAAAAAAAAATGTCCTCTTGCAATGTTTTTTACTGGAAAAGTACTTATGCTCTTGATCGGTATGTTTTAACCTTCATTTGAATGTCAGTATTGATATTCTTTTAAGCAAAAATAAATAGATTGATAAATAGATAAAGGATATTGCTTGACTGCTTCATCGCCTGAATATCACAGATGTTCTGTTGGTTAATTTTATCTTCTCGGAAAAGCAATGCCTTTGACGTTTCATGAATTTTCTGCTCAATACGAAGCAATTGGTTGCATTCCACTCCCCATTTAAACTCGTTGGCCTGTAATCAATTATAGTGTGCTATGGCCATGAATGTCAAGGTCAATCTCAATTGAACTGGGACTGCACAATCCCACACCAATCACACAGCGTATTCCCTGTGCAATCACTTCTTATGTGAAAAAGAAAATGTTATGTCTTCTGTGATGTATATAATTTTTCCTTTACTTTCTACGTGCGGGAAAGTGCACATTCAGGTAATGACTAGTTGCATTTGGTCAGTGTCAAGGCATTGATCCTCGAGATTGTTACAGCGCTAGCTCAAAGATATTGAGATTTCTGTCATTGAACATTTTGTGTTAAAATAAAGAAACATTAATTTGGAAGCAAACATAAATAGTTCCAAATATATCCCTCAAATTTATTATAATATTGAGCTGATTGCAGATCTGATTTTTTAGAGTTGAGACTGGGTACATAAAGGCTGGAAGTTAGTCACTGAAGTAAATCACAGAACTATTGGACAGTATCAGTTTTCTCAAATCAGTTAGTTGTGGAGCGGAGCTTGATGCCAGGAGCTTGAGGAATAAGCTGGCAATAAATATGTAGGTGGAGGAAAAATGCTCTGTTGGTGTTCTGGTCCAGCTGATGATCTATTCCTCTGGAACTCATTGCATCTTTCACCTCTCTTCATTAACTGAAGCTGAAATAAATAAAATAAATTTATTTATTTTAAAAAGTGAATGGAACTCTCTTTTTGTCGTTTGTCATTACAGGCCATTGATTTCATAAAACCATGAAGTTTCTAGCCAATCTTGTAAAACACAGCGTAAAGAACTAATAAAATCTTATTAGTACTACTGTACAAAGGAACAGCAATGGAAAATTCAAAATAATTTTTTATTAAACTATAAATAACATAACATTTCTTACTTAACTCTAACTTAATTCTCACTGTGCACAAATGTAGATGTGTGTGTGTGTGTGTGTGTGTGTGTGTGTGTGTGTGTGTGTGTGAGAGAGAGAAAAAGAGAGAGAGAGAGAGAGAGAGAGAGTGAGAGAGAGCAGTGGAATGAGATGAACTGGCGAGGTGAAGCTGAGGACAGCTTATGGAGGATTAAGTAAGGACAAAAGCTACCAGTACTGCTCAGTAAAGAAGGTGATAATGTTGATAATGGAAGCCTTTGGTTTCACCCCCTTGTTCCTTCCCTGGGGCACTGAAAATGATTTTCTAAAGAACAATGGATTTGTTACGACACCAAAGGAGACTATTTAAAATGAACTGAATCATTTACTGACACATGAACTGTCACAGTCTGCAGAAAAAGTTTTGTTTCGCATGCTATCCAGACAATTCAATCTATACTTATGTATAGCATGTAGTGGAATAATAATTAAAAAAAAGAAATGCAGTGTTTGGTGTTACAGTAAGTCAAAGGTCCGTGTGCCGTGGCCAAGCAAGCTGGGACGTGGCAGAGAGGTCCTTGGGTCGTAGGTTTTATATCGGAGTGACTTCTCCTATGCAGGTTGCTTAACCGGGCTGAAGAGGCCTGCCTCCCCTTTTAGGTCGAACCATTTCTGGAGATCTGCGACTGCTGTCCCCAGATATGGAGTGGTGCGCCCTGGAATTGGCCTGTGTGCGTTTACTCCTGCCGTGGCCGAGTAAAGGGGATGCAGCATTGGTTGAGGATCAGAAAGAAAATTTCTAGTAGAAATTTTTTTTTAAGGCTGGAGAGAACTCTGCAATGGAGTTCACAGTTGTTAGTGTTTAGACTATTGGTTTTCGAGGTGTGTATTAAACTCTGAAATACACTAAACAGTTCTCATTGACCGCTCCCGGCCCGGGGCTCGGCTGCCAATGGTCAGGCTGTGCAGGCTGCCGGGATTTGCCTGGCGACGGCAGCCTGTGTTCGGTGCTCGGGCAGCAGTGCGGGCAGGCCCGGTCTCGGCTGGCTGTGTGGGGGGGGGGGGGCAGTTCTGCGCACACTGCATTCACCTAAAAGCTCCTTGGCGCAGGCCCGAGGACAGGTCCACGTCCTCCCCCTCAAAAGATGCACACAAACTCAAGCTAGCATGCTGGAACATCAGAACCATGCTAGACAAGGCTGGCAGCCACCGACCTGAACGTCGGTCTGCCCTCATCACACATGAACTCCTCAGACTCGACATCAACATAGCCGCTCTCAGCAAAGTCCACCTTGCAGATGTAGGCAGCCTCCAAGAACAAAGCGTGGGCTACACACTCTACTGGTCTGGCAAGCCTCAGGCTGAATGACGCCTATCTGGTGTTAGCTTCATGGTCAATAACTCCTTTGCCTCCAACTCGAAAACCTCCTGACAGGCCACTCTGACCGGATCATGTCCATGCGACTCCCCCTTCAAAACAAGCAGTGTCTATGCTCCAACCCTTCAGGTGGAACCAGCAGAAAAGGACAAGTTCTACAATGATCTGCGCAACCTCATCCAAAGCACCCCTACAGCCGACAAGGTTGTCATCTTTGGTGACTTCAACGTTCGTGTTGACAAAGACTCAGAAACCTGGCCAGGAATCCTTGGCAAGCATGGTGTCGGCAAGTGCAATGACAACGGGTGCCTCCTGTTGGAACTCTACGCAGAACAGAGGCTTGACATTACTAACACCCTTTTCCAGCAGAGAGACAGCCTGAAGACTACCTGGATGCAACCCGATCCAAACACTGGCACCTCCTGGACTATGTTCTGGTGCGAGGAAGAGATAAGCGAGATGTGCTCCACACCAGGGTCATGCCCAGCATGGAATGCCACACTGACCACCGGCTTGTTCGCTGCAAGCTCAACCTTCACTTCAAGCCAAAGTTCAAGAACAGCGGAGACTCCAGAAAGAGGTTCAATGTTGGAAACTTGCAGTAAGACGTAGTGAGAGGAAACTTCCAGGCAAACCTCCAAGCAAAGCTCGAGAATGCAAACTGCCTCACGGACACATCTCCTGAAACCCTCTGGGATCAGCTGAAAATGGCCATACTGCAATCCACTGAAGAGGTACTGGGGTTCTCCTCCAGGAAAAAACAGGACTGGTTTGACGAAAACAACCAGGAAATACAGGAGCTGCTGGCAAAGAAGTCATCTGCCCACCAGACTCACCTTGCAAAGCCTTCCTGGCCAGAGAAAAAATAAGTCTTCCGTCTCGCATGCAGCCATCTTCAGCGCAAACTCCGGGAGATCCAAAATGAGTGGTGGACTAACCTTGCCAAACGAACCCAGCTTAGCGCCAACATTGGCAACTTCAGGGGTTTTTACGAGGCTCTAAAGGCTGTGTACGGCCCCTCACCCCAAGTCCAAAGCCCTCTGCGCAGCTCAGATGGTGAAGTCCTCCTCAGCAACAAGATCTCAATCCTCAATCGATGGTCAGAACACTTCCAATCCCTTTTCAGTGCCAACCGCTCAGTCCAAGAATCCGCCCTGCTCCTGCTCCCTCAACAACCCTTGAGTCTAGAGCTGGATGATGTCCTTATCCGGGAAGAGACATATAAGGCAAATGAACAACTGAAAAGTGGCAAAGCAGCAGGTATGGACGGAATCCCCCCCAGATGTCTGGAAGGCCGGCGGCAAAGCTCTGCATACCAAACTGCATGAGTTTTTCATGCTCTGCTGGGACCAAGGAAAACTGCCTCAGGACCTCCGTGATGCCATCATCATCATCCTGTACAAAAACAAAGGCGAGAAATCAGATTGCTCAAACTACAGGGGAATCACGCTGCTCTCCATTGCAGGCAAAATCTTCACTAGGATTCTCCTTAATAGACTAATACCTAGTGTTGCCGAAAATGTCCTCCCAGAATCACAGTGTGGCTTTCACGCAAACAAAGGAACTACTGACATGGACTTTGCCCTCAGACAGCTCCAAGAAAAGTGCAGAGAACAAAACAAAGGACTCTACATCACCTTTGTTGACCTCACCAAAGCCTTTGAAACCGTAAGCAGGAAATGGCTTTGGAAAATACTAGAGCGCCTCGGATGCCTCCCCAAGTTCCTCAACATGGTTATCCAACTGCACGAAAACCAATCAGGTAGGGTCAAATACAGCAATAAGCTCTCTGAACCCTTCTCCATTGACAACGGCGTGAAGCAAGGCTGCGTCCTCGCACCAACCCTCTTTACTATCTTCTTCAGCATGATGCTGAAACAAGCCAATAAAGACCTCAACAATGAAGACGGTGTTTACATCCGGTACTGCACGAATGGCAGTCTCTTCAATCTGAGGCGCCTGCAAGCTCACACCAAGACAAAAGAGCAACTTGTCCGTGAACTACTCTTTGCAGACGATGCCGCTTTAGTTGCTCATTCAGAGCCAGCTCTCCAGCACATGACGTCCTGTTTTGCGGAAATGCCAAAATGTTTGGCATGGAAGTCAGCCTGAAGAAAACTGAGGTCCTCCATCAGCCAGCTCCCCACCAAGACTACCAGCCCCCCCACATCTCCATCGGGCACACAGAACTCAAAACGGTCAACCAGTTTACCTACCTCGGCTGCACCATTTCATCTAATGCAAGGATCAACAAAGAGATAGACAACAGACTCGCCAAGGCAAATAGTGCCTTTAGAAGACTACACAAAAGAGTCTGGAAAAACAATCACCTGAAGAAACACACAAAGATCAGCGTGTACAGAGCTGTTGTCATACCCACACTCCTGTTCGACTCTGAATCATGGGTCCTCTACCAGCATCACCTTCGGCTCCTAGAACGCTTCCATCAGCGCTGTCTCCGCTCCAACCTCAACATTCATTGGAATGACTTCATCACCAACATCGAAGTACTCGAGCTGGCACAGTCTGCAAGCATCGAATCCACGCTGCTGAAGACCCATCTGCGCTGGGTGGGTCACGTCTTCAGAATGGAGGACCATCGCCTTCCCAAGATCGTGTTCTATGGCGAGCTCTCCACTGGCCACCGAGACAGAGGAGCACCAAAGAAGAGATACAAGGACTGCTTAAAGAAATCTCTTGGTGCCTGCCACATTGACCACAGCTAGTAGGCTGATATCACCTCCAACCATGCATCTTGGCACCTCACAGTTCGGCGGGCTGCAACCTCCTTTGAAGAAGACCGCAGAGCCCACTTCACGGACAAAAGACAAAGGAGGAAAACCCAACACCCAACCCCAACCAACCAATTTTTCCTTGCAACCGCTGCAACCGTGCCTGTCAAATTAATGGAGAACATCCATTATCACGTGTTTGGAAGATTATTTTTAAATCATCCATTGAGTTATAAAATGATCACTATTTTTCTTTCCTATCATGTAACTTTAAGCAAATTCTTCAGTTCTGATCCAGTGGTAATGTTATCAAACCCCATAATTCCTACAATTCAGCATAGAATTGTGCCTCCTCATTCAGGCTTGTCCAAATTGTTAAATGCGAGCATCTTATAGATCTTATAGAAATCAGACTGCTCAAACTACAGGGGAATCACGTTGCTCTCCATTGCAGGCAAAATCTTCGCGAGGATTCTACTAAATAGAATAATACCTAGTGTCGCTGAGAATATTCTCCCAGAATCACAGTGCAGCTTTCGCGCAAACAGAGGAACCACTGACATGGTCTTTGCCCTCAGACAGCTCCAAGAAAAGTGCAGAGAACAAAACAAAGGACTCTACATCACCTTTGTTGACCTCACCAAAGCCTTCGACACCGTGAGCAGGAAAGGGCTTTGGCAAATACTAGAGCGCATCGGTTGTCCCCCAAAGTTCCTCAACATGATTATCCAACTGCACGAAAACCAACAAGGTCGGGTCAGATACAGCAATGAGCTCTCTGAACCCTTCTCCATTAACAATGGCGTGAAGCAAGGCTGTGTTCTCGCACCAACCCTCTTTTCAATCTTCTTCAGCATGATGCTGAACCAAGCCATGAAAGACCCCAACAATGAAGACGCTGTTTACATCCGGTACCGCACGGATGGCAGTCTCTTCAATCTGAGGCGCCTGCAAGCTCACACCAAGACACAAGAGAAACTTGTCCGTGAACTACTCTTTGCAGATGATGCCGCTTTAGTTGCCCATTCAGAGCCAGTTCTTCAGCGCTTGACGTCCTGCTTTGCGGAAACTGCCAAAATGTTTGGCCTGGAAGTCAGCCTGAAGAAAACTGAGGTCCTCCATCAGCCAGCTCCCCACCATGACTACCAGCCCCCCCACATCTCCATCGGGCACACAAAACTCAAAACGGTCAACCAGTTTACCTATCTCGGCTGCACCATTTCATCAGATGCAAGGATCGACAATGAGATAGACAACAGACTCGCCAAGGCAAATAGCGCCTTTGGAAGACTACACAAAAGAGTCTGGAAAAACAACCAACTGAAAAACCTCACAAAGATAAGCGTATACAGAGCCGTTGTCATACCCACACTCCTGTTCGGCTCCGAATCATGGGTCCTCTACCGGCACCACCTACGGCTCCTAGAACGCTTCCACCAGCGTTGTCTCCGCTCCATCCTCAACATCCATTGGAGCGCTCACACCCCTAACGTCGAGGTACTCGAGATGGCAGAGGTCGACAGCATCGAGTCCACGCTGCTGAAGATCCAGCTGCGCTGGATGGGTCACGTCTCCAGAATGGAGGACCATCGCCTTCCCAAGATCGTATTATATGGCGAGCTCTCCACTGGCCACCGTGACAGAGGTGCACCAAAGAAAAGGTACAAGGACTGCCTAAAGAAATCTCTTGGTGCCTGCCACATTGACCACCGCCAGTGGGCTGATAACGCCTCAAACCGTGCATCTTGGCGCCTCACAATTTGGCGGGCAGCAGCCTCCTTTGAAGAAGACCGCAGAGCCCACCTCACTGACAAAAGGCAAAGGAGGAAAAACCCAACACCCAACCCCAACCAACCAATTTTCCCTTGCAACCGCTGCAATCGTGTCTGCCTGTCCCGCATCGGACTGGTCAGCCACAAACGAGCCTGCAGCTGACGTGGACTTTTTACCCCCTCCATAAATCTTCGTCCGCGAAGCCAAGCCAAAGAAAAGAAAAAAAATAGATTTGATGAAAATATCAAAGATTAGATGACTTAGTTGCCGGAACAGGAACACATCTCTGCGATAATTTGAGAGTTTGCCCTGGATATTCATAGAGACATTGCATTGAAGACAAGAATTCTACAGATGCTGGAGGTTTCTACAGTATGCAAAAGTTCTGGGAAAACTCAGCAGATCATGTAGCATCCATAGAATTTCGTAACAGCACTGATTTACCACAGCTTACAAACAAATAAAGAATGCATTCATTTGTTTCTTTTAGCAAACCACAAAGTCAATTTAGTTTTAATAACCACCAGACTAAAACCCTCTGATCTTTTCAATGGCTCACCGATGCATGGGTGATCCTGACACTCTCACTCTTCTTCTTTTGCATCTGAGATTCATCACCCAAATAATGATGCTTAAAACACTCGCAGATCTCCGCTATTACCCCCTCATGTTGCTTTGCTTTATATCATCAACAGCGATCAGCACCGCTCCCGACCAAAGTAAGTACGTGACCACGACATTAAAAGATGGTTATTGTTAAGGCCTGAGCCCTCCCTCGGGTACGCTGAAAATCAGGTAGTCCCCCAATTAAGAAGGAAAAGGGAGAGGGTTGTGGAGGAGGTGATGAGGAAAAGGGGGAGGAGCATAGCCTAATAGGTGACAAGTGGAGAAGAGGAGATAGGAGGTGAGAGATGATGGGGAGGGGGTAGAGAAAGATAGCTCTCTGGTAGAAGAAGAGAAGGGGATAGGGTGCCAGAGAAAGGAGTCAAAGGGAGGAAGAAAAGTGAGAGAAGATGGATCATCGCAATCTTTTTTCCCAGGATAGGATAACCAAAGGGCAAAGGTGAGTGGGAAAATATTTATTGTGGACAGATGGACACTTTATTTATGTAGAAGGGGTGGATGTGTGGAACAAGCTACAAAAGAAAGCGATAGAGGTGGCTACAATCCAGTGATTAAAATGTATTTGGACAGGTACACAGATAGGAGAACTTTAGAAGGATATGGATCAAAGGCAGGGAAAATGTACAACATAGAAACAAGCCCTTCGGCCCACCATCCATGCCAAGCAAATTATCCACCTACACTACCCCTCACCCTCCTGCACACCAGGAAAATAAGTCCAATTCTATCCATCTTCTCCTTATAACTCAAAACCTCCAGTCCTGGCAATATCCTTGTAAACCCTTTCTGTACTCTTTCTAGCTTAATGATATCTTTCCTAAGTTGGGTGACCAGAAGTGCTCAGAATACCCCAAATATGCTCTCACCAGTATCTTGTACAATTGTAACACAATTTCCCGATTCCTCTTGCGGCCCTCACTACCCTCTCCACTTCTGCGATTCACTTATACCCAAAGATATTCTGTTCTACAATGCTCGACAGGATCCTGCAAGTCAATATATAACACTTGTCCTGATTTAACTCTCACTTCCTTGCCCACTTCCCCCACTGTTTGTAAATATGCCATTGTAACATTAGGCATCCTTCTTCACTGTCCACTATACTCTCAATTTTGGTGTAATCATCCTCAAGCTCACTAGCCATGTTAATTACATTGTCCAAATGTCCAAAGGATTAATACAGAGTTCCTGTAGAAGAGCACAGATCCCGACAGGATACCTCTGGGCACTGGCCTTTAATCAGAGAGACAGCCATTCACTGCCAGCCTCTGACTTCTTCCAGCAAAGCAATTGGCGAGCTCACCCTGAATCCTACTGACAAAACCCACCAGACCAGTGACAATGCAAGATCTTGTCAAAGGCCTTGCAAAAATCCATGCAGACAACGTCCACCACCCTCCCCTCATCAATTCCCAATATCAACAATGTCCACTGTCATGCCCTCATCAAACTAGTTCAGGTGGTCCTGGGTGGGATGGGATGATAGGCCTGTTTCCATGGGGTACATCTCTATGACTCTATAACAGAATGTTATCCCAAAATGGATGGGGTGATAACTTTGCACTCATAGGTCCCTGCAGTTAAAATTAAAGAATAATAATCATCCATAGCAATGCCATGATTTGTCTAGCTTTCAAAATGTTTGCAGACTTCCTTGAACAGAGCTCACAAACCTGAGACGACAGGTTGATAACCATTCTTAAAAATGGGTTTAAGAGACATGTCATCTGTGTGAAAATGTTTTCAAAATGAACTGTGACATTGCTTCCAAATCGACATGAGGGACTTGTGCGTTTGATATTCTATATTTGGCCTGGAAACACTATACACACTTCTCTTGTATCTGTCGGATCTAACAGTGTAGACATTTGTGGCCTTCTGTAATCAGCATTGACGGCTAATTTCATTTGAAAGGATTCCTTCTTTCTAACAGTTATGCTTCTCTGTGGAGCTTTTAAACTATTGATCATCACTACAATTGTTGCTGAAATGCTTTCTGGCAGCTTCCTTTCGTTCAGTAATTTGTTTGATAGAGGCAGAAATCGGTCAACATGTTTGAGTCCTGAAACTAAAGAATGGTTTGAATCTGATACATTGGCATCTTGTCAGAATGAGAGCACAGGATTATTGATTCATAGTTATACAGCATTCAGCCCCATGTTGAACAAAATCCTTGCTGCTTTCAAAGTTTAAAATGCAGAATGGTGTATTGATGTCGTGCACGAAAGCAAATTAGGAAAGGTGGCATGAGACTCATTGCAAGAGGTTAATTCTGCTCTCTTTTAGCAGAATATAGTGTGTATTATGGAAGATTATGTATGCTGGTTTTAATTTTCAGGAATAAAGAATATGCTGTATTTGGGCAGCCCTGGACTGTCCAACTCAGTGCTAATGTGTTTCTTTGCTTTGCCCTGAGCTGGTTCAGGTAGCACTGAGTTGTTTCTGTGAAGGTGTGACCTTCCTCATTCCAGAGGTACGATTGCCATTACAGAGATGTGTAAAACCAGAAGGCAAAGAATCAGGGTAAGGGGCAAAAGATCTGGAAAGGAAGAACTTCACCCAGGAAATGATTAGAATCTGCAATGCACTACGTGAGTGGGTGAAAAAGACAAGCACTCTTATAATATATAAAGAAGTATTTAGTTGAACATTTGAATCATAAATGGAAAGAAGTTTGTGACTAAGTGGTGGAGGAAAGGATGAGGATGCATGTATATTTGATGGTTGGCATAGTGGGCCAACCCTTAGTGGTGTAGCTTGGTGGGAAGGGGGGGTGTGCTCCCCCTGAGCACATTTTTCAAAAGTGGTGCCTCCATATCCCCCCTGGGTCCGATGACGGCACCGCCAAAAATTCTAT
This sequence comes from Narcine bancroftii, assembly GCF_036971445.1. Classification (NCBI taxonomy): domain Eukaryota; kingdom Metazoa; phylum Chordata; class Chondrichthyes; order Torpediniformes; family Narcinidae; genus Narcine; species Narcine bancroftii. Next base: position 218,780,570 of record NC_091474.1, on the reverse strand, counting down.
GTGGCCCACCATTCAATCACTGACTCACCATCTGACATGTGTGGTGGTACCTTTTTCATTCCCCCTAACTTTAGAACCTGGCTATGCCTCTGGGACCAACATATATGTGTTGTAATATTCTATGACATTAAAATGACAATGAGATCAACTGCACATTAATTAATGAACATTTAGTCACAGAAACAAAAAAAAACGCATGTTCTGGATCTCCAAAATAAAGCTAGAGAATTTTGGAAAAACATGAAGGAAAACAGAATTAATGATACAATTCGGTAATCTTTATTTAATAAGCATGAGAAGAATAAGTTTTCTGCTGCAGAAATAAAGATATCTATGAAAGGTCTGATTATATCAAAGGATTTGGATTTCAGAGATTTTGGGGGATAGATGCAAGGATAAAGTACAAAGTTAAAATGTATTGTCAGAGTACACACATGGCATCACATCCAACCCAAAGATTATTTTTTTCCCTGCAGGCCAGGCAGAATTTCTACTTATAAATAATGCAAACTGTACTCAAGAAAAGAAAATGTTATCAAAGAGAGAAATGTAAACAAAGAAAAAATCTAAACAATTGAAAAAAAAATATGTGCAAGCTAAGAGTCCGTCAATGAAATTGTTGTTGAGGAGTCTGATGGTGGAGGGGTAGCAACTGTTCCTGAACCTGATGGAACAAGTCTTGTGGCACCTATACTAGTTTCCCGATGGCAGCAGCGAGAACAGAGCATGTCCTGTGTGGTGTAGATACTGCTGCTCTCCATGTGGATTTTCTCAATGGTGGGAAAAGTTTTGACTATGATGTAGTAGGCTGTGTCCACTACCTTTTATAGGGCTTTCCACTCAGAGGTATTGGTGTCTCCATACCTGGCCATAATACATCCATTCAGCACATATTCCACTACACATATGCAGAATTTTGCCAAGGTTTTCGAAACCATACCAAACTTCTGCAAACTCCTGAGGAAGTAGAGGCACTGACAGGCTTTCATTAGTATGTTAGCATCTGGGAAATGACCTCCCAAGAATTTTAATTTGCTCACCCTCTCCATCTCTGATCCCCCAATGATCACTGGATCATCACCTCTGGCTTTCCCTATCAAAAATCTGTAGTCTGCTCCATTGTTTTGGTTATATTGAGTGAGAAGTTTTTATTAGTACGCAATTCAACCAAATTTTGAATCTCTCTCTCTCTCTCTCTCTCTCTCTCTCTCTCTCTCTCTCTCTCTCTCTCTCTCTCTCTCTCTCTCTCTCTCTCTCTCTCTTACATGCTGACTCATCGCCATTTTCTCTACAACCACTACTTGGTATTGTCAGCAAATTTGTAAATGGTGATGTTGTCATACCAAGCAACACAGTCATAGAGTGACTAGACCACTTAGCCCTGTGCTGCTCCAGTACTGATGAAGATTAGAGAGGAGATTTACTTACCAATTTGCACTGATTGGGGTCTAGATGTGAGGAAATCCAGTATCAGGATATCCGTACGTTTTGAAGTGGTGATGTTGGAATTATTTGCATTTGGAAAGTCAAGGACTGATTAAGAAGAGTTAGGCTTGCTTTGTGCATGGAAAGTCATCTCATAAATTTGATTCAGTGTTTTGAAACTGAAAGGATTGATGAGGACAATGTCGCCATGGACTTTACCAAGGACTTCATTGTCTGGGATGGACAGGACAAAATCATGCATCTTAGGGTGAGCTGGCCAAATGAATCCAAAGCAGGCTTGGTGATAGGAGTCAGAGGATGGTAGTGGAGGTGTTTTGTAAATGTGAGGCCTGTAACCAGTGATGTGCTACAGGTATTGATGCTTAGTATTCTGTTGTTTGTTATATATGTTAACGAACTGGATGAAAATGTGGATGGCATGATTAGTCAGCAATAATAACTTATTGTTATTTAATTGTACAAGTACAACCCGACGAAACAGCATTCTCCAGACATCAGTGCAAAACACGCAGATGTATAACCAGACATACAGACAAATAATACATATGCAGGACAAGTATTATATCTATAAAAACAAATAAATAAATAAACATTGATTTATACAAATTAGAATCTTGAATGGTTAGTGTGAACAGTTCCTTTGGTCGTTCAGCATTCTCACTGCCTGTGGGAGGAAGCTGTTCCTCAGCCTGGTGGTACTGCCTTTTATACTCCTGGATCTCTTAGACAATAGACAATAGACAATAGGAGCTGGAGTAGGCCATTTGGCCCATCGGGCCAGCACTGCCATTTTAGATCATGGCTGATCATTACCATCAGTACCCCTTTCCAGCCTTATCCCCATTACCCTTAACTCCGTTACCCATAAGAGTCTTATCTAACTCTCTTTTGAACATAGTCAGCGAATCCGCCTCTACCACCCTCTGTGGCAGAGCATTCCACAGATTCACACTTCTCTGGGTAAAAAAATGCTTTCTCATCTCCGTCCTAAAGGGCCTACCCTGTATTCTTAAACTATGCCCTCTAGTCCTCGTCTCCCCCATCATTGGGAACAAGTAATCAGACTTCACCTTGTCTATCCCCCTGGGTGGAAGGGGTCCTCAATGATTTTGTGTGCTGTCTTCAGACAACAATCCCTAGTAGATCATTTCAATGAGGGGGGGGAGGGGGAGGAAGGAAACTCCAGTGATCCTCTCTGTCACTCTCATAGTCCTGTGGAATGACCTCCAATCCATTTCTGTGAAGCAACCATCCCACACTGTGATGTAGCCGGCCAGGACGCTCTCGATAGAGCTCCTATAGAAGGTTGACATACTGGTGGCCGGTAGCCTTGCCTACTTCAGTCTTCTCAGGAAATGCAGTCATGGTTGTGCCTTCCTGTCAAGTGAGGAGATGTTGAATGTCCAAGATAGATCACTAGTCAAGTGAACGCAGGGAACTTGGTGCTCTCCACTCTCTTTACTACTGAGCTGTTGATGTGCAGAGGAGGGTGGTCATTCCTGGTCCTCCTGAAGTCTATGATCATCTCCTACATCTTGTCTACATTGAGAATCAGATTGTTACTCTTGCACCATTTCATGAGATTTTCCATCTCTTCTCTGCAGTGGAACTAATTTTTGCTGTCACGGTCATCACTTCACCAGTGCCTTGTACAGTTGCAACATTACCTCCCTGCTCCTAAATTCAATTTCCCTAGCAATGATAGACTGCTGCATCTCAAAACCAACCTTTTGAGATTCATGAGCAAACACTCCCAAGTTTATCTGCATCGTAGCATGCTTGAATCACTTGCCATTTGACTAATAATCTGATCTTCTCCTTCTTCCAAAGTGGAGAACTTCACATTTACCGATATTGTACTCCATCTGCCAGACCCTCGCCCACTCACTTAACCTGTCTATAATCTCTCTGCAGACTCTCCGTATCCTCTGCTCAATTTGCTTTTCCACTCAATTTAGTATCATCACCAAACTTAGATACACTACACTCTGTCCCCTCTTCCAGATGATTAATGTACACCGTGAATTGATTTAGTCCTATTAATTTCCCTGGAAGGGAATAAGGCCTGTCTGGTATGAACTATTATAATTCCTCAATTTAAAACACTAAATTAATGCATTGGTTATCCTATACCTGTGCTCTAAAATCTATTTATCCACCATCATTAAAATATCTGGCATGGAAACTGTACAGTTCCAGTTTTTTGTTTAAAAGAACTTCAAAATTATGAAGTTCTCCCTTCCTGTTGTTAGTTTGAATCACCCTGATATTGTATTTGTTTCTTGTTTTAGCCTCGAATCTTTGGGGAAATTAAATGTGTTTTTTTTCAGCAACTGAAACAATTAAATATTCTAAACTGTCAAGACCAAGCCAAATAATGCCATTCCTGTGTCAGCAACTGACTGAATCGGTCTCATTGGATGCTTCCACTGAAGAGATGTAACTGAAAATCAGGGTCAAGGAATCCTAGGTAGTAAAATTGTGCAACTATCTTGCTACAAAGCAGTTGAGGTCAATCCATTTCATAGATTGAATTTACTTTTTTGCCAGGCAGGAGATAGCAGGACATCCACAAGGGCTTAATATCCATTCCTGTACTTTTGTTGTTGTCTTCTTGGCTAGCTGTAAAGTGGAAAGAAATAGCAAACAGGTTTGCAATGTGGACTACAGTGCAGTGGTCCTTACCACACTCCTTTACACCAGCAAGACCTGGACTGTCTACAGCAGACATGCCAAACAGCTCAACTACTTTCTCTTGAGCTGTCTCCGCAGACTCCTCCACATCAGGTGGTAGGACAAAGTCCCTGACCTGTAAATCCTGGAACAACCTGGGCTCTGCAACGTCTACACCCTCCTGCTAAAAGCCCAAGCCAGGTGGGCTGGACATATGGTCAGAATGCCAGACAGCTGATTTCCTAAGCAGCTGCTTTATGGAGAACTGTGTCTGGGCAAGCGTTCAGTCGGGGGGCAGAATAAACTTTTCAAAGACTGCCTCAAAGCATCCTTCAAAGATCTAGGTGTCAACATCAGCACATGGGAGACACTTGCTCTCGATCATCTAGCTTGGCACAGCAAGATCAACACAGGAGCCCATGCAGCTGAAGTCAGGCGCATCGCTGAGGTGCAACGAAAGCATGCTGTGCTCAAGGCCCGAGCACCCACACACTGTGTCCCACTGTGAGCCTTCAGGGCCCGGATTGGCCTCACCAGTCACTTCTGGGCCCAGCCACCAATCTCCCATTTGATTGTGAAGTCATGGTCATCTTCGACTACAAAGAATGAACAGCAACATCCATTATTGTATCACTGTTGTTGTCTTCTTGGGCTAGTTGTAAAATGAAAAGAAATTGCAAAAAATTTGGGTTTGTAATGTGGGAACTGCTTGAAAAATTGCACATTTATGTTCATCTCTCTGAACTTGGTTTAATTACACTGGACAATAGACACTTTTTCTTCCTGAACACTTTTGGGTGTATTCTTATGGATTTTGGGCTGCTGGTCATGAAAATCACCTTAAAATGTTTTTATCATGTATCACTCTTTACCTATAGCCTATTTTGTTTTCTGATTTCCTGTCTTCTTGTTTAAATCTGCTGGTATATTGGCCACAAAGCAAGTTGTGGTCAGTCAAAGCATGCCTGGGCATACATTCAATGCAGATGTTATGCAAATATTGCCTTAAGCCTAGTCATGCTTAATCAGGATAGATGCAGACAGGCTATAAAAATAGCTCACATATATAGATGTTGTGCATTACATCGATTATAGACTGAACACAGGTTGAATCACATGCTCTTCGTGCAATAGCACACTGAGTGTACTTAACAATCGCATATATTGTCTTTAGGATAATTCAATACTGCAGAAGTCTTGACAATGTCATAACAGCTGCAATACATTCCGTTACATTGATGGCAAGTATATGCTTAAGGCTCAAGACGCAGCATGATTGCACTTATTAAGAGAGCCTATGCGTTGTACTTCATTATAAAATCAGTGACCATGACAAACCCTGGGCTCCTCACATTTGTTGTGCAACATGTGTAGTCAACCTGAGGGTTTAGCTCAAAGGTATGTTATGCAATTAAGCATGATAAATTCAATAAAGGTAATTTAATGATTATCCAACCTCCTACATGATACAGCAAATCTAAATTATCTTTGTGTTCAGCTTTTTTAAGAATTTAATTTATTAGTTTAAAACCCCACAATAAAACACATAATTAAAGATAATTCAAAACAATACAAATATATGTGGTAAATAAAGTAAAAAGAAAAATATGAACCTCCCCCAATATACCACCCCCTTCCCTCCTTAATCCCCGTACAAAAAAGAAAAAAAAATGAGTAAGAATGGGGCAGAAGACCCTCAACAGGGGTGCCTATTACTTGAAAGTCTCTTATAATGTACTGATACCTTAAGGAGAATGTCAGAGCTTTTCATTTAAATATTAACAAACATATTTTGTAAATAAGGGCCAAATATCTTCCAAAATATATAATATTTGTCTCTTAATCATAAGTAATTTTCTCAAGTGGTATATAACTCTGGATTAAAGCATCTTACCTTTCTATGCCCAGATCCATGTCAGACTTCCAAGTTATGGCAATGCATTTTTTTGCTATTGCTTAAGCAATTTGAACAAACTTCTTTGGATACATATTTAATTTCAACTTAGGTTCAATATTCTTAACGTTATCCAATACATATAACATTGGATCCTGTGGGAATTTAATCTCCATTATTTGTTCCAATAATTTACCCATTTCTAACCAAAAAGGTTTAACTTCAGGACACTGCCAAGTAGAATGCAAAAATGTACCCATTTCCTGTCTTCATCTAAAACATAAATCCAAAAGGGTCTGATTTAATTTTTAAAATTTATATGGAGTTAAATATAACTGATGAATAAAATTTTATCGCACCATTCTCTATCTCACATTTATTGTACTTTTTGCATTTACTCCACATATCCCAATCAATTCTATTTCATCTATTTGTTTATTCAAATCTACTTCCCAACTTTTGTGTTCAGCTTGAAGTGGCCTATCATAATCCGCAATTTTTTTTTCCTCAGGAAGCAAACCTTTTGGATAAAAAATGTTTTCCAGTGGTTATTAGCAATAGCTTAATGTATGTTATATGAAGACCTTTGATGAGATCCATCCAGTTTGAAGTTATCTTTTAGGTTGGGGGAAGAGATGGAGTCTGCTCAGAATGCCGCTGCCCCTTTTACCTGCAACTACAGCTCTCTCCCTCATCACTTCCATCAGACACAGCCCTGTTGTCAAATTCTTGGAGGTAATGAAGCATGAGTAAAAATTGTTGAAAGCACTCAGAACAGAATTTCACATATTCTCAACCCACTGATTTTGAAAATATTTCCCAGATAAGTTAAGTATAAAATGAAGGAATAATTTTAGTTTCTCAACAAAAATCCTGTGGCAACATGTCAGTTATCCCAATAATTGTTTAAGGAAATAAAACAGTTTATTAAATAATGTGCAAGATGGTAAATTGCCAACTTTAGTTAGCTCTTTCCCTTTCTTTCTATCTGTATGATAACTGGCTATTTCTGCCCACCTGTATCGACAATGTTGGTGCAGTTTTCTCTCTCTACTGAGTTCCTCCTGGTTCTCATTACTTGCTCAAGATTCCAGCACTGGCAGATTATGAGTTTACTCTGTGATGTGATAGCTGTCAAGCAGTTTTAAAATCTGCACATTTGATTTACAGTATTTCCTTATTCCTTGATAATGCAAAATTTTCTTTTCCTCTTACCATCGTATTTTTAAGCATGGGTTAATTTCTTTTGTTAATCAATGCCAATTTAATTTAACATTTTTACATGGCAATGTTGAAATGAGTGATAAACAAGAAAGTCTGCAGATGCTGGTGGAGATTCCTGATGAAAATGGAAACATCAAGGAGCACCCGACAACTGTGAAAAGGGCTAAATGCCATAACCTGCTACAAAATCAGAAAAACTTTGCTTCCAGAGGAGCTCAATGCCTTGTATACCCGATTTGTCGACAGTAACAGTAAAGAACCACCCCTCTGCACCGCCACGTCCCCTGATGATCCCATCCTGTCCATATCTGAGGATGATGTGCGTGCTACCTTTAGGAAAGTGAATTCAAGAAAAACATCTAGCCAGGATGGAGTACCTGGCTGAACATTAAAAATCTGTGCTGGCCAACTTATCAATGTATTCATGGATATCTTCAACACTTCAGCAGGGCATGATACCCACCTGTTTCAAACAGGCGTCAATCATATCAGGCCCAAACAGAGTGTAGTAACCTTCCTTAATGACTATCAACCAGTAACATTTACATCAACAGTGATGAAAAGTTTTGAAAGACTGGTGATGAGCCATATCAGCTCCTGTCTGAGCAGTAATATGGATACATTCCAGTTCACCTATCAAAGCAAAAGGTCTACGGCGGATGCCTTCTCAATGTCTCTACACAAAGTCTTGGTTCACCTGGAAAGTAAAGGTGAATTCATCGGGATGCTCTTTATTGACTACAGTTTGGTATTTAACACCATTATTCCCTCAAAACTGATCAGCAAACTCCAAGACCTGGGACTCAACATCCGATTGTGTAATTAGGTCATGGATTTCCTCACATCCAGACAATAATCAGAGAAGAATGGTAAGAACTTCTCCTCCACAAACTCCATCAGCCACTGGAGCACCACAGGGTTGTGTTCTTACCCCTCTGCTCTGTTCACTTTACACCTATGACTGTGTGGTTTAGTACAACAATAACATCATCTACAAATTTGCCAATTATGTCACGGTGGTGGGTTATATAAAGAAAAGTGATGAGTCAGCACACAGGAAGGTGATTGAAAACTTTGTGGAACGGTGCAACATCAAAAATCTAGCACTCAATGTCACAAAAACTAAGGAAAGCCAGAAGGACACAATCCAGGGATCATTGGGGGATCAGGCGTGGAGAGGCTGAGCAAATTTAAGTTCTTGGGAGTCTCTATCTCAGAGTATTCTAATGGCATTGTGAAGAATGCCTCTACCTCTTCAGGAATTTGTGGTGGTTTGGTATGACCTCAGTAACTGGCAAATTTCTACATGTGTGTTTTGGAAAGTGTGCTGACCAGCTGCATCACGGTCTGGTATGGGAACATCAGTACCCCTGGGCATAAAGCTCTCCAAAAGGTAGTTGACACAGCCCAGGACAGCACAAGCAAAACCCTCACCACTACTGTGAACATGTACAGGGAATGCTGCTTTCGGGGTGAAGCAGCAATCATCAAGGATCCACATCACCCAGCACACGCTCTGTTCTCGCTGCTGCCAACAGGAAAGAGGTATAGGTTCCATGAGATTCATACCGCCAGGTTCAGGAATAGCAGCCACCCCTCCACCATCAGACTCCTCAACAATAAACTCAATCAGAGACTCATTTAACGATTTTAAGCATTTTATTGATTGTTTCATTTTCTCTGTATTACACAGTTAGTTTGTTTACATTTATTACTGTTTACAAATCTTTATTTGTTTACATGTATACCCTGTGTACAGTTTTTTTGCATGCCAATAAATGGAAATTCTGCCTCACCCACAGAAAAATCTCAGGTTTGCATATAATTTTATGTATGAACTCTATCAATAAATCTGAAATTGAAAATCACAAATATATAAACATGTGAGAGAAACTTAGCAGGGCATGCAGCAGATATAAATAATAGCTGAGGAAAGGCCAGGCCTGAAACATTGGTTACCTTTAATTCATATGGATGCTGCGAGCCCTGCTGAGTTTCTCCAGTATGCAATGTTAAAATTAGTCCTGATTGCTGGCAGAGTGGGCATTCTCCAACTGGATGGCATTAAAATAGAATTTTCTAGTATCTGCTAGCCTACTCTCCGCTCTCCCTCCCTTCCCTTTCCCTTTGTCTTCTTTCCTCCAGATGTCCACCCTCTCCCCTCTCCATTCACAGAGCCATCCCTCCTCCTCCTGCTTGTTGGATTCCCCTCCTTACTTTATCTACCTATTACCTCCTGCATTTGGGATCGTCCTCCTTCCCTCACCATTTTGCTCGGATGCCTGCTCACATTTTTCCATAGCTTGATGAAGTGTTCAAGCCCAAAATGTTGGTAATGTATATTTATCTTTGCTACATCAAGTACACTGTTAGACCAGTTGAGTTTCTCCAGTACTGTGTTTTTACCTGATTGTTGGTGATGGTGGTTCATTTCATCAGCTGTAAATGTCGCAGCAGCGAGGGTTTCCCTGGACTACGGTAAATGATTTGAAATGAGGAATCCTCCAAATGGTAGGTCAGGGCTGTGGGGTTAATTTATTGCTTCAGAATGCCTGCTGGGAAAGTGTGATAGGGCCTCGTGAAGAACCTGTTGTTGATTGTTGCAGTGAGGAGTTGGGAAGCCGGCAAGAGGGTTGTAGAATCAACAGATTTATTAGTCGGAAGCCTGCCACATGAAGACTGATCATTCTGACGCCGTGGTCAGTTCCCACAAGGTGATCACTATAAATTCTATAAAGCTGATATGACAACCTTTCATGAAGGAAACACATCCAACAGCTGCCATGGGGCAGTGAGGGTTTGGCACAGTGCTTGAGATGTCAGCACTGCTTCATTTTTATTTTGCTTTGAATTCTGCTGAAAATGATACTCACTACGACTTCAATGAAAAGACCTGACTGCTAATCACACGGAAAAGGATAATCATCTGCTTCAGAAACTCTTTGACTTGGCTTCGCGGACGAAGATTTATGGAGGGGGTAAAAGTCCACGTCAGCTGCAGGCTCGTTTGTGGCCGACAAGTCCGATGCGGGACAGGCAGACATGGTTGCAGCAGTTGCAGGTTGGGGTTGGGTGTTGGGTTTTTCCTCCTTTGCCTTTGAGGTGGGCTCTGCGGTCTTCTTCAAAGGAGGTTGCTGCCCGCCGAACTGTGAGGCGCCAAGATGCACGGTTTGAGGTGATATCAGCCCACTGGCGGTGGTCAATGTGGCAGGCACCAAGAGATTTCTTTAGGCAGTCCTTGTACCTTTTCTTTGGTGCACCTCTGTCACGGTGGCCAGTGGAGAGCTCGCCACATAACACGATCTTGGGAAGGCGATGGTCCTCCATTCTGGAGACGTGACCCACCCAGCGCAGCTGGATCTTCAGGAGCGTGGACTCGATGCTGTCGACCTCTGCCATCTCGAGTACTTCGACGTTAGGGATGAAAGCGCTCCAATGGATGTTGAGGATGGAGCGGAGACAACGCTGGTGGAAGCGTTCTAGGAGCCGTAGGTGATGCCGGTAGAGGACCCATGATTCAGAGCCGAACAGGAGTGTGGGTATGACAACGGCTCTGTATACGCTTATCTTTGTGAGGTTTTTCAGTTGGTTGTTTTTCCAGACTCTTTTGTGTAGTCTTCCAAAGGCGCTATTTGCCTTGGCGAGTCTGTTGTCTATCTCATTGTCGATCCTTGCATCTGATGAAATGGTGCAGCCGAGATAGGTAAACTGGTTGACCGTTTTGAGTTTTGTGTGCCCGATGGAGATGTGGGGGGGCTGGTAGTCATGGTGGGGAGCTGGCTGATGGAGGACCTCAGTTTTCTTCAGGCTGACTTCCAGGCCAAACATTTTGGCAGTTTCCGCAAAGCAGGACGTCAAGCGCTGAAGAGCTGACTCTGAATGGGCAACTAAAGCGGCATCGTCTGCAAAGAGTAGTTCACGGACAAGTTTCTCTTGTGTCTTGGTGTGAGCTTGCAGGCGCCTCAGATTGAAGAGACTGCCATCCGTGCGGTACCGGATGTAAACAGCATCCTCATTGTTGAGGTCTTTCATGGCTTGGTTCAGCATCATGCTGAAGAAGATTGAAAAGAGGGTTGGTGCGAGAATACAGCCTTGCTTCACGCCATTGTTAATGGAGAAGGGTTCAGAGAGCTCATTGCTGTATCTGAACCGAAACTAGTGAGTGGTTAAAAGATTAGATAGGATTGAGAGAGTCATGGTCGGTGAATCTGGAACACGATGATACATTAATAAAAACAGAATATGCTTAAAACAGTTGGGATGTCAGGCAGCAGCTGTGGAAAGAACAATAAGTGTTGATATTTCAGGTCGAAGACTCTTTGCTGGAAAGTGGGTGAAAAAGAATAAGCACCTAATAGCCTGTATAAGCCTGAGATTGTCTGCTCTCAAAAGCTAAGCAGGCTCAAGACTGGTCAGTACTTGGAGGGGAGACTGCCATGTAATTCAAGGTGGGGTGCTGGCCAAAGAGGCGACTCTCTGCCTTATTTTAGACAAAAAGTTAAAGAATTTCCTATACGTTACATTCTAAATGTAGCATTACATGACAATAAATTGACCTCAAGTTAGATAGAGGATGGGGGAAGTGATGAGAGGACAAAAGGAACACCGCTAACACGGTGATTCCAGTGTGGCCATGAGGGTAAGTTGTAAGTGAGACCATCCAGTTGATAGGTCATTGACAACAAATGAAGAGAAAATCTGAACAAAGAAACACAGGATAATTACGAAATGGGAGCAGTTAGAGAGTGAGGACATGGGCAGGAATGCAAATGTTCAGGTGTATCTATCATCCAACTGCACAAGAACAAGTTCTCTGGTCCTTGGTGCCAAAATCATGCAAATACTCAACCAGACACAAGCGATACATATACATATATAAAACAAATGAATAGTAGATTCTCAGAGGATTAGTGTTCATTAGTTATTCAGCAGTCTCAAAATTGCAGACCTGTAAGACTGCCTGGTTGGCTCGGTTGTGCTAATGGAGATTGAAAACCTGAACTTGTATCACAAGAATGCCTGGCCGTTTTCTCTCTATTGATGCTGCCGAGTCTCCTGAATATTTCCATGCCTACTGCGTTTATTCTGGTTTCCTTTCTGTTCTTGTTGCTGGCCACAAAGAGGAGGTCTCTCCATTGCTAACTTGAGATATTAAGCCTTCCTCTGTGGATCATCCTCCCACTAAATACGGGTACTGATCCAGCATGTACCTCTGAGCAGAAAGCCCTGCAAAAAGTAGTGGATATAGCACAGTATATCACAGGAAAATGCCAGGATGCTAGGTGATATTATGAATGCATGGGAATAGTGAGAGCTTCATGGGAGATATTCACCCAAGGTGTAAGAGGTAAAGGCATGCTTAACAAAGTGGACCATGAGGGAGAGACTCGGGAGTCTTTGGAAATGGCAGGCAGTTTGAGAAAATGTACATGAGGTACCTGATTCCACCTGCTTTGAATTCATCCATCGTTATTGAATGAAGATCTACCGGGACCAACGCCTGAAGAGGGCGCACAAAATCAGTGAACTGGTGTGGACTCAAAAGGCCAACATGGCCTGTTTCCACTCCGTAAATGGTTCTATGGTTATATATGGTTATGATGACTGCTTTTTAAGAATGTTAAAAGAATGATTGCTCCAGGAAGCCACTTAAACTCAAATCCTGCTATGTGAGGTAGAGATATGAAGATTGGGATGTAGTCTTAGGATGAAAAAATTGAATTAGAATATAGGCTCAATTTTGACATTTAAAAAATTGTGATAGGTACATGGATGGAAGGCATGTGGAGGGCTATGGTCTGGGTGCAGGTCAATGGGAGTAGCCAGAATGATAGTTTGCAGGATCTTGATGGGTCAAAGGGCCTGTTTCTCTGCTAAATGTTCTATGGTTCTATGACAACCATGTAGGATCTCAGAATTTATTAGTTAATGCACAGAAGTGCTGAGAAACTCAGTGTCAATAGAAGGTAAAGATAGATTACTGACATTTTGGTCTTGAACCTTTCTTCAAGGTATAAGCAAAATCCTGAAGTATTGGGCTTTCTTGGGGTTTATTGTTAAACACAACATCATTGCAACAATTATAGCTTTGAATCAAATTATGTGCCATGAACAATGAAGTTACATTTTTTAATATTGTCATTGCATTTATTATGTTGGTAACTTACATCATATAATTAAATTGAGAGTTTAATTCTGCATAATGAGGCGATTCCAGCTGCTGCTCACTCAAGTGTAGTTGCTCGTGGGTCTCTGTCGTTGTGACTTTGATGGTTTCAACCATCAATCTGCCTCCACGATTTCCAAGCAAGATATCGGCATAATAGCTCAAGAAAATGCTATTAATCTCCTGCCGGAGCGGTTCACTTGCTTTCCCACATGTGCAGGCCATGAAATCAGCCTGAGAAGGAAGTGTGGAGATAAATCCTGACCTGACAATAACCAAGATATTGAGAGCAAAATGAGTGAGATCTTAAGAAAAAAAGATGTGGTGACTGGAACTTGTTCCAGACCACCAGGAAAGAGAAAGAGATTAGAGACACCAGAGAAAGGGTAGATGCTAATTATAGATTCTGTGAATTACTGTTCAAAGAAAGTTTTAATTTTTTTTTGACTGCAATGCCTCCACAGCATGATGATCATAAAAATACACAAGAATTGGTACAAAACTGGAGGCAGTTCAGAGGAGATTTGCTGGGTGAATGAGTTAGTTTAGGAGGAGAGATTGTGTAGCCTGGGAATATACTCATTGGAGTTTTGAAAGATGAATTTCAGATTCAGATTTATTGAAAGAGCACATACATGACATCCCATGTTATTTCCCTACGGGCAGAATTATCACTTATTGGTATTCCAAAAAAAATGTACTCAACATGTAAACAAATAAAGAAATGCAAACAAATTATCTATGCAATTCAGAGAGAGAAAAACAAAAAAGTTAAGAGTTCTTAAATGAATCCATGATTAAGATTATTGTTGAGGTGTCTGAGCTGGAGGGACAGGAACTGTTCCTAAACTGGTGGAGTAAATCTTGTGTCACCTAGACCCCTTTCCTGAGGGTAACAGTGAGAACAGAGCGTATGCAAAGTGATGTGGATGTTTGATGATTGCTGCTGCTCTTGGACAGCAATGTTCCCTGTTGATGTTCTTGATAGTGGGAAGGGTTTTACCTGTGGTGCCCTGGGCTATATCCAATACCTTTTGCAGGTCTTTCCTCTCAGGGGTATTGGTGTCCCCATACCAGACCATGACGCAGCCAGTCAGCACATTTTCCACCACACATCTGTGGAAATTTGCCAAGATTTCCGATGTCACGTCAAACCTCCGCAAACTCCTGAGGAAGTAGAGGCTGACGTACTTTCTTCACTTTGCCATTTGTGTGTTGGATCCAGGAAAGATCCTCTGAGTTAGGGATTTCCAAGAACTTAAATTTGCTCACCATCTCCACCAATAATCATTGGATCGTATACCTTCTGTTTTGCCTTCCTGAAGTCAAGAATCAGCTCCTTGGTTTTGATGATATTGAGTGTGAGGTTATTGTTAGTGCACCATTCAGCTAATTTTACAATTTCCCTCCTGTATACTGACTCATCACCCCTTTATATACAATTCCTTCATCAGCAAAATTGTTGATGGTGTTGTTATTGTAACAAGGCACACAGTCATAGGTGCATAGTGAGTAGATCAGGGAGCGAAGAAAGCAGCCTTGTTGTGCTCTGGTACTGATGGAAATTATGAATGAGATGGTCTGGAGGTGAGGAAATTAAGGATGCAATTATACTGTGGGATGTTGAGTCTCAGGTCTTGATGTTTGATCAATTTTGATGAGATGATGGTATTGTCGAACCGTAACCGATAAAGAGCATCCTGATATATGTATCTTTCCTGTCCAATGATGGGGGAATCTTATGGAAATGTATAAAAATTAAGAAAGGAATAGTTAAGATCAAAACAGTGATATTGTTTCCACTGACAGGTGGGACGAGAATAAAGGGATTCAAGATTCAGAGGAGTAGATTTAAGACAGAGATAAGGAGGAGGCGTTCTCCCAGAGAGAAATGAATCTGTGGAATTCTCACACCCAAGGAAGCGGAAGGGGCTGCCTCAGGAATTATTTTTTTTAAAAAATACAGTGAGATAGATTGTTGAATGATAGGGCAGTAAGGGTTATAGGAAACATGTAGGTAAGTGGAGCTGAATATTGCTAATTCCTTTAAATAAAACAAATGTGGCAAGTTTTTGCTCATTGGCCTCATCATTCAGTGTGGGGTAAATAATTTTGTTTCAGCCACCATTGTATAGGGCAACAGGCTTGACAGGCCAGATGGTGGCAAACCACTTCAATTCCCCATTCCATTGCCACACTGACATGTCTCTCCATGGCCTCATGTGCTGACAGCTCGAGGTCAAATGTGAATTAGAGGAACAACACCTCACATTCCGCTTCGGCCATCTCCAACCCAACAGCATCAACCTTTACTTCTACAATCTCTATTAACCTTCCTCTTGGTCTCTTAGCCCTCTGCCCTCTTGCCCTATCGCTTTTCGGCTTCTGTCTCTTCTACCCTTGCACCTGTATCCACTTGCCTGTTAGCCTGTGCTCCATCCCCTCCCCCTTCTCCCCCTCCCCCACCCTTTTATTCAGGCATCACCGATTTCTTTTTATTTCCTGTGGATCCCGTGTAACCTGCTGAGTTTCTCCAGCACTTCTGTGCGTTTCGCAAGTCAGATGGCTGAATCCTGATTCAATATCGTATGGTCAATTTATAAAATGATTGCCCCTGATTTATGACCAGCTGTCAGAGAGTCACAAATAAACAGAAGATTCCCACCTCAATCTTGGGCATGATCTGATAAATTTGGGTGAGTTGATAGAATGTCAGAAGCTGCCTCTTTGGGCAGTTGCTCTTGTTTTAGCAGCTCAATATCCTGTGAAGTGGACATGTTTCATCATGTTTCAGAAAAATTAGACAAAGAAAAGTAGAGAAAATATATTTTTACAATTTTGATGGTCAAGAAAAATATTCTTCAAAATCATTGAGTTATTAAATGATTTTTGCATTTCTATTTTTTAGGCGAACAGTAGGGTACCAGGCCCTTTCGGCTCACGAGTCCGACACGCCTAATTGCACACATTTCACCTACAAGGGTGGGAGGAAACCAGAGCACCTGGAGGAAACCCACACAGACACAGGGAGAACATACAAACTCCTTAGAGACAGCACCGGATTTGAACTTCTGTCGCTGGCACTGGAACAGTGTTGCGATAACTGCTATGGAAGATTTCATACTCTTCTCCATTCTACATACAAATTTGTAATTAATCTGACAGAGCAATAGTGATGGCCAGACAAAGGGTACTGTTCCTGTTATCTCTTCAATAATTCATGATGCAATATATTCACAATGCTGATTAAATGTGGATGGACGAACTGAATTTATGAATAATTAGGATATATATTGACAACTTAGCTAAAAAAAATCTGAAGAAATGAAAATGACTGTAGCTGGCAGGCATGTCTTTGTATTTCATTGTCTTCTCTTGCAGTATCTTGGAAGTGAGGATGATTTGATTCCATGCCAGTTTTGTGGGTTGCAAGAGCCAAGCAGATGAATGTGGCAACTGCAGAGCCTTCCCCAGATGGGGCAGGTCATGGCCGACTGGGCAAACAGATGGATGGTTAGTGAGGTGATGCACTTCTTCTACTGTGTTTTTGAGTTCTTGCAATGCAAAGACCAAAAGATTTAATCTATGGACATCCTTTTCAATTTTATACACCTCCCATAAGATTTCTCAGCTTCCATTCTCCCCACAAAGACAATTAGAGCTTGTGGTGCAACCACTGTAGAGAATCAACAACTTTCTCCTATCAGCGGAAGTCCAAGCGGCATTCACACACATCAAGGGCGACATCACCAAGGCAGTGATGCATGCTGTGGATGAATCCATCCCCTTCCAGATGGAGAGTGATGCGTCTGACTTTTACCTGGCTGCCATGCTAAACCAGGCTGGCAGACCTGTGGCATTTTTTTCCTGAAACCTCCAAGGCCCCGAACTCCAACACTCAGCCAACAAGTAGGAGGCCCAGGCCATGGTGGAAGCTATGCATCACTGGAGAGATTACCTGGCTGGAAAACCGTTTACCCTGCTGACTGGCAAAGGTGCAGTCACCTTTATGTTCAATAACAAATGGGGGAAAAATTAAGAAAGACAAGATCCTGAGGTGGAGAACTGAGCTATCCACCTATAACTACGAGATACTGTACTGGCCCAGGAAGCTCAACGATCTTCCCAATGCCCTGTCCCAAGGGACATGTGCCAACATACAGAGAGACCACTTCCAAGTCCTCCACAACAACCTCTGCCACCCAGGGGTCACCAGGCTCTACCACTTCATTAAAGCCTGCAATCTCCCTTACTTGATTGAAGATATCAGGGAGGTGACCCGGAGCTTCCCAGTCTGTGCCGAATGTAAACCCCAATTCTATCAGCCAGACAAAATCTTCCTGATTAAAACCACATTTCAAAATGCCAGAGTATGGACTTCCAAGGCCTCCTCCCTTACACAAACAAGAATGTATACTTCCTAAATACCACTTCCCTTTCACCATCCTCTGCCCAGATATGACCATAGCCACAGTCATAAAGGTAGTGTGCACCATATTTACTCTATTTGGATACCTCTGCTATATCCATAGCACCTCGTTTATGAGTGAGGAGTTGCACCAGTACCTGCTGGCCAAGGGCATAGCCATGATCAGGACTACAGGTTATGACCACAGGTTATAACCCCTGGGGGAATGGCCACATAGAAAGGGAGAACATCACCATCTGGAAGGCAATCCTTCTAGCCTCAAGTCAAAAGGCCTGCCCATCTTCAGTGGCAAGAGGTCCACCCTGAGGTACTCCATGCCACCAGGTTCCACCTCTGTGCTGCTACTAATGCGACACCACATGAAATGCGGACTTCCTGCCCAAGGAAGTCCGCATCGGGAACCACTCTGCCATCATGGCTGATGGCCCCTTAGCCTGACCAGCTTTGGAGGCATATCAGATGCCACAAGACTGACCCTCTGGTCGAGAAGGTCCACACAAACCCCAAATATGCTTTCATGGAGTACCAGGATGAATGGCAGGACATGATTTCCATCCAAGAACTCGTGTATGCAGGACACCCCTCAACCAACTAATCAACATCCCCTCATGGCAAACCCTAGACAGCCAGCCCCACTAATTGCACCTAGTGCCCTGCCCTAGTCCCAGATTGAACAACCCCATGGTCTTATTAACCCCCCTCCCTCAGGCACTGGATGCACAGCAGCTGAACCACAGCAAACCCTACAATGGTCACAGCGACAGATAAGACCACCAGACAGGCTGAACCTGTAATAGACATTGACTCACTTTACCCCGCCGGACTTTGTTACAAAAGTAGGAGTGAATGTGCTGTAACCACTCTATGTATGTATGTATGAACTGGCCAGTCCCCTCCACCTGTGACTCCTCCCTCTCAGAAATCCCAATAAAGGCTGTTACATCCAAACTCCTCCCTCGGTACCTGTCTTGGAACCAGGTCAGCCACAAGTGAGATGTGTTGATGTCTTAAGGTGATTAAAGCCTATTAATCGCAACTCACTATCTAATGTGGTTGATCGATAATGTAACAGAACTTTTCCAGTCTTTCTTCACAGCTCAATTTTTTCTTGTCTCACCAATATCTTTGTAAATGTCCTCTGGAACTACTCCAGTAAAACGCCACTTTTAATAACACTGAATAATGATGATTTTGCTTCCTAAACACTTTTGAGTGTATGTTATGGATTCAGGACTTCTGATCACAAAAATCACCTTAAAAATTTCCTATCATGTACTGGTTTTTAGATATAATCTGTTCTAGTCATTTCCTATCATATTTTAAGTCTACTAGCATATTATCCACAAAGCAAGCTGTTTTAGCCAGTCCAAGCATGCCTGGGCATATGCCCAGTGCAGATGCTGTGCAAATGTTGTCTCAGGCCTAGCATGCTTAGTCAGGATAGATGCAGACAGGCTATAAAAGCAGCTGTATTATATAGATGCTGCAGATATTGATTGAACACGTGTTGATGGACATGTTCTTCAGGCAATAGGATAGTGAGCGGACTTAAAAATGGCATTTATTGTCTTCAGGAAGATTTGATGTAGTCGAAAAAGCATGTCAATATTGCAACAGCTGCAAAATATTCTATTACATTTGAGGCAAATATATACTTAAGGCTCAAGTCAAGACTGCGCTTATTAAAAAGTTATAATTATTGTTGGACACTGACACAAGAGGCATCAGAAGGGAGTACAAATAAAAATCAGCGATAAAATATTTTTTAGGTCAGTTCAAATTTCAGATTTATTGTCAGAGTACATACATGACATTTTTTTTCTGTGGGCGAAGAAAAATGACCACTTATTGGTAGTGCAAAAAAAATACGGTACACAGCATATACATATAAGCAAACAAATATCTGTAAACAGAATACAAATGCAAACAAACTGACTGTGTAATACAGGGAGAATAAAAAAAATCAATAAAATGCACAAGTAAGAGTCCTTAAATGAGTCTCTGATTGAGTTTGGCAATGAGAAGTCTGATGGTGGAGGGGTAGCAGCTGTTCCTGAAGCTGATGGTGTGAGCCTTGTGGCACCTATACCTTTTTTCCCGAAGGCAAGAACAGAGTGTGTGCTTGGCAGTATAGATCCTTAATGATTGCTGCTGCTCTCCAACTGAAGTGTTCCCTGTAGATGTTCTTGATAGTAGGGAGGGTCTTACCTGTGATGTCCTGAGCTGTGTCCACTATCTTTTGCAGGGCTTTATGATCAAGGGTATTGGTGTCCCCATACCCAGACTGTGATGTCATGGCAAACCTCCACAAATTTCTGAGGAAGTAGAAGCCCTGATGTGCTTACTTCATAATACCATTTGGCATGTTGGTCCAGGAAAGATCCTCTGAAATAGTGACTTCCAAGAATTTAAGTGTTCTCACCCTCTCCACCTTTGATCTCTAAATGGTCACTGGATTGCATAGCTCTGGTTTTTCCTTCCTGTGTTAACAATCAGCGTCCTTAGATTTGGTGAAATTGAGTGCTTTGCACTATTCTGCCAAGTATTCAATCTCCCTCCTCTATGCTGACTCATCATCTTTCTTTATACATCCTACTAATGAGGTGTCATTGGCAAATTTGTAGATGGTGTTATTGTCATATCGAGGACACAGTCGTAGGTGTAATGTTAGTAGAGCAGAGGGCTAATAACACACCTCTGTGGTGTTCTGGTACTGATGGAGATTGTGGTGAAGATATTCTTATCAATTCTCACTGTTGAGGTCTGGAGGTGAGGAAATTCATGATCCAATTACACAATGGGGCGTTGAGTCCCAGGTTTTGGAGTTTGCTGACCAATTTTGAGGGGATGACAGTGATAAATGCTGAACTGTAGTCAATAAAGATCATTCTGATGTATGCACCTTTGCTGTCCAGATGTTCCAGGGCTTTGTGCAGAGCCAGTGAGATGGCATCCACCGTAGACCTAGTTCTACGATAAGTAAACTGGAACATATCCATGTCACCACTCAGACAGGAGCTGATTTTTTTCAACACCATACTTCCAAAACCTCTCATCACTGTTGATGTAAGTACGGTTGAACTAATGTAATGTGTCTGCATTAATTTAAACACGTTAAATTTAATAAAAGTTAATTTAATGTTTCTCCAGTTGCCAATGTGATACAGCAAATCTGAACTTATCTTTGTATTCAGCTTCAAGGTGTCTATCATTATCCCCATTTTTTTTTCAGGAATTGTTGAACATGTAATGTGATGACTGATGCTATACGTACTAATTAAGCTTTGGCTTCACAGATGTTAAATTCAATTCTAGCATAATCTTCCTGCACATAGTTTCTCAGCTGTTAAAGAAAAGCACCTTATATTGCTCTTTATCTATCTGCCTTATCTCTTTTGAACAGCATCCGACAACATTTGCACAGCATCTGTCTGACATTTTGGTGGAGGCATAGCCTTCAAAGTTAAAAGAACACTGGAACATAGAAGAAGGAGTAGAACAACTCGATCTTCAAGCCCGCTCGCACATTCAGTAAGATCAAACATAGAGCACAGTGCAGGCCCTTTGGTTTGCAATGTTGTGCCAACCTATGTAAACCTAGTGCACAACAATATACTTTTATTTCCCACCCTCTCATCCATAACCCTCTATCTGAATCCATGTGTCTATCTAGGAGCCCCCATTGTACCAGCCTCCACCAGTCATGGCAATACCTTCTAGATAGCCCCACTCTGTGTCATAACAAATTTACCTCTGATATTTTGCCTAAACTTTCCTCCACTCACCTTAAATCTTGTTTGTTTTTTACCCCAGGACTCGTCTTGAGCCAAATCCTTGCAATCCATAACTCACAGATGAACCTTCAGTGATCGAACCTTCTCTTCTTAACATGATAGAAAATTCCAGAGATTCGAAATCCTCCTGCCACAAACGAGGACATTTCTAAATATTTGGCTTTGAATGACTGAACCCATATCATACAACTATAAACCTTATTCAAGATTATTTCTCCTGAGGACTTTCTGTTTCTCAACATGACTTCATATTCTTCCATTTATTCTGTATTCTGTGGCCTCATTGTGTTCCCCCATTTTTTTTAACACTTATCTAGATTTAGTTCTATTTGCCTACCCATTGACTTTGCTGCAGCCGAGACATTTCTACCTGTACCCACCTATCGCATCTTAGCCTGTGCTCCTCTCTTGCTTCCCCTTCCTCCCTCCTTTCCTCCTACTGCCAGTTTTTTTTTGTTCAGGGATCTCTTGGCTTTATTCCTGAAGGGTCCTGGCTAGAAATGTTGACGGCCTTTTACTTTGGTGTACAGCACCAGACAACAGCATCTGCAGATTTTATTATTTAACTCCATTAACCTATACCTATTTTTGAACTGAGCCAATTTTGAGTTTGGTTTGCCACATTCATTTGAATATCACAGCTTTTCTTAATTTTTTGAGTCGCAAACTGTGACATGGAAGTCATTCTCGAACTCAATATCTGAAGGCTGAAGCAAAAAAACTCATTTAAAATTGATCCAGATTGTGTTCCCCCCACAACCCCTTCACCCAGCCAGTACTCTCCTTTCCTTTCTCCTGTGCTCATCCATATCCAATTAGCACCTTTTATCTGTTGGCCTGTACTCTTCCCCCTGCCTATTCTTCCCCTCTCCCCAGCCTTTTAATTCAGCCTGCTTTTTACTTGTACCTTGAAGAAGGGCTCAGGCCCGAAACTTTGGTTCTTTATCTTTACCTCCTATGGTTGCTGCAAGACTGTTGAGTTCCTCCAGCATTCCTGTGTTTTCACTGGTTCATGGGAACCAGGTATCCAAGCTGGGATTTGAGATGGTACAGAGGGAAAAAAGGACTCCCAAAGGTCCTCGAGTGCCGAAGGCTTCTTGACTGTGTCGGAGGTGTGGATCTGGAGCTCGGATTTCCGATGAAGCGAACAGGTGTCTGAATCCATGGACATTCAGTGATTTTGAAGGGACTGTCATTTGCTTCTCTTTCTCTTTTACTGTAAGGAGTGCCAGGTGAAGCTAATCGTGACTCTTTGTCTGCTTTATGGCAGGTAGAAGGCAATTTCATGTAATATTAAATGTTCTGCACTATTACATGACAATAAATGAATCTTCAGTCTTGAAATATTATTGGAAAGCTTTATGACAGATTATAGATATATTTTTGGTTGATAAATTGGGACAGGTTTTTTTTTAAGAGTAGGTCACATACAAACACTTTAAAACAGATCTTATTTAAAATACTGGAGCTCTGCTTATGCTAGGCATGTCAGTGCCAGAGCCTTTGCAAAAGCTTTGGAGAGTGCCCAAGAGACTTCACTAATGGATTGTTGTTTACAAAAAGGCAACAGATAAAAATAGCTTGTTGGAGCTACAGATTGTCTGGAGGAGAACTTACTCTTCTAAGAGGGTCATGTGGTTTTGCAAGCAGAGAGAGAGAGTAAAACAGGTTTTCTCTCTGAGAGAGAGAGAGAGACAGATATCAGTTCTGCAGTTTTAGTGTCAGCAGCAGCAGCAGCTGGGACTGGAACAGGACAAGCTGGAAAGCTTGTGGAAAACCCCATTTGGAAGACGGGTTGTGAGTACTTAGTTCAGCTTGGTCAAAGCCCTTGTTGTTCATGAAAGAGGAGAGGACTGGCTGTCTAATGTTTCATTTGGAATAAGGGAAACAAAAAGGAACTCTGTGGTGACCTGAAAGAAAGAGGTTATCATCTGGAGAACCCTGAGGGGCAAGTTTCTTCGGTAAGACATTGAAGTGGCTGATTAAAAAGGAATAAATTGTGGGTGTCCAGCGAACAACAAATCTCTCTCTGAAAACTGACAAGAACCTTCCTGAGTGCTAACCATTTAACTTTCAAGCACCAAAGCCTGGTGAACTTTATAAATGTTAAATTTGGTGCACAGTATAAGAATTACCTGCAACCAGTGAACTTGGAGGAATGAGATGTGAGATTGGACTGTGAATTGAAGAACTTTTCTGAGCTTACACACACATTACATACACATGTGCTTAGAATTAGAAGGGGGTTAAGTTAGGTTAGATAAGTCAATAGTGATAAGTTAAAGTGTGATTCTGTTTTCATGTTTAAAGACATTTAAAAGCAACTTTTGTTTAAGTAACCATTTGTCTTGGTGAATATCTATTGCTGCTGGGTGCTGGGGTCTGCTGGGCTTGTAACTGCATCCTCAATTGTAAACTGAGATGTTACTGTAAATTGTGGAAACATTGAAGTCAAGTAAAAGAGAAAATATCAAATTAGCAATGTCTTCTGAAACTGTAATAGGAGAAAAAAAAATTGTTTCAGGAGTAGGAATAAAAAAAACGAGGGCTCAATTTTATGCAGGGATAATAGGACGATGCATTTCCTAGTAAAGTTCATAATAATCAACTAAGCAAATAACAGAGGCACACACACATTCCAAATATTTCTAATACTGCAACTATAAATATTCATTTATTTTAATTACATATTTATTAATAATTTTTCTGCCTTGAAATATTGTGATAGTTAATTTTAAGCTACTGTCGTTAGTGTACCTTACATACCTATGTTGCTCCAGAATGTCAGTAGAACTGTACATATGCGATACATACTCATCTCATCCAAGAATGCTGGTTTAATATCATTGGGATTTAGATTCAGAACAAAATCAAATCTTTCTTGATATTACATGAGGAGTGGAAAAAAGATTAAATTTGACCTTTATTCTGATAAATAATATAATACAAAAAAAAAATTCTTTCTCTGTCAGATTTGCATATGATCTATCTGAATGAAATAGAATTTTATTTGCAGTTTTGTGCCAAATATCTAAAGAGGAACATACAAGCCCTGGAGAGTGTCCTGAGGAGGTTTATGAGAATCATCCCAGTCATGAGAGGGTTAACATACGAGGAACATTGGATAGCTCTGGGCTGGTTCTCGCTGAGTTTTAGAAAGATGAGGAGGGGGAGCAGGGATCTCATCGAAACATTCCAAATATTTAAAGGGTGAGATCGATTGAAGGTGGAAAAGATATTTCTTGTTGTGAAAGAGTCTCAGGCCAGAGGATGCAGTCCACCGCACCCCCATAATAAAACTGTGTGCCTTTAGAAGAGGGATGAGAAGTTTCTTCAGTCAGGGTGTTGTGAATCCATAAAATTTGTTGTTGTGGACAGCTACGTCATTGGGTATATTTAAAGTACAGTTTGATCGCTTCTTGATTAGTAAGAAAATCAAAGGTTATGGAGACAAGGCAGGAAAATGGGGTTGAAAGCTAAAATACATTAGTTGTGATTTGAAAGGTGGAGCAGACTTGATGGATTGAATGTCCCAATCCTGCTCTCAGGTCTCATAATTAATTTAGGATCCATTTGGGTTGCATTCTTGGCTGTTTTGTATTATAGATTTGCAACAAATAAAGACTGCACGACTTGATTTGGAAACGAATGGAACAGGTGATGGGCCAAATAGGTAATTTCCTAGAAATCATATTATAATTTCAAGCTTGTAAGTTTAAATTAAAAAGTTCTCTATGTAGATCCTAATTTATTTGCTGTGTGTTATCTTCATTTTCTGCTTTTATTTTATAACTTGTTTGCTATTTGAAGGTTTCCATATGGTTTTATTTTTGTCAATTAACAATTAGATTTCAGATCATTTTCATTTTCTCTATTGAAATCTGCAGGAAAGCTGCTGGATGTAAAAAAATATAATTATTTCATGAAGTGCTTTGGTAGTCCTGAGGTAATGAGAGTTCATAGAACATAAAAGAGTACAGCTCCTGAACAGGCCCTTCGATCCATGATGTGAATCTAAAACTCTGCTGCTTGCAATTAATCCACACCCCTTTATTTCCTGGCTATCCACATGTCTGTCTGGAAACCTCTTAAGGCCCTTTCATATAGTCAGAAAGCCCGAGTGTAAAGGCAGAGATTTAGGAGACTTACTTCCATAAATGCGCCCTGGCCGGCTATAAGGCGCTGACTGCAATCCTTCTTGGAGAAGGGTCAGTGGCAGAGCGCTCTGCTCC
Organism: Narcine bancroftii; assembly: GCF_036971445.1. NCBI lineage: Eukaryota > Metazoa > Chordata > Chondrichthyes > Torpediniformes > Narcinidae > Narcine > Narcine bancroftii. The sequence goes on along the minus strand of NC_091474.1, from coordinate 218,754,712 downwards.
ACCGCCTAGCACTGCAAGTGACTGTCTAGGGGTGGGCTGATGATGTCATCAGCCCTTGACCCATCTCACTCACCCCTCTCTTTCTGCAACCCCCTCAAGGCAGTGGCGGCTGGCAAGGGCTGTCAAGACAGGATCAGCCGGCAGGGGCCATCAAGGCAGGGATGGCCAGCAGGGGCTAACATAGGTTGGCCAGTGTGGGTTGTGACAGCCCCGCTGACGACTTGGGCCTCTAGCACCTCACCATGCAGCTTTGGCACTTCGGGGTCGCTCGTCGGCGCCAGCAGCTCAATGCATGGCAGAGTGATGGCCCTAATCCCCCATGCAGTTGGAACCTTTCTGGGAAAAGCAGAGTGGTTCCAGCTGCATGGGGGATTATGGGTAATGAAGTTGGCCATTTCTTGGTGCTTATGTATGTCATCATGGCCCCAGTAGGCACATCTTCTGAAAGCCGCATCATCACCCCAGCCACCTTCATGGGAGGCTGAATATGAAAAGGCCTTTAGACACAACAATCAGATCTGTTTCCACCATTACTCCTGGAAGCCTATTTCAGTTGATATTTTTACCCTGGCAGGAAGATTCTGGCTACTTATCACTATCAAAATTTTAAACACTTCTATCATATCTCCCTTCAGCCACTGACTCTCCAGGAAACACAACCCAAATTTGTCCAATCATTCCCTATAGCCCATACCCTCTAATCCAGCAGCATTCTGGTAAACCTCTTCAATATGCTTTCTAAAGCCTGCAAATCATCTCTTTAATGGAGTGACCAGGATAGCACAGTGTACTTCAATCGTGGCCTAACCAAAGCTTTTTTGTAGTTCCAGCATGACATCTTTATCAGCCTTCTTAACCATCCTACTACAGCGAGGTACTCTGGTCCCCAAGATTAATCTCCATATTAACGCCAGAGTCTTGCCATTAACTGCATACTTTCTTCTTACTTTTGACCTCCCAAATTGCAACATCTCTTATCTGTTTAGATAAAATTACTTGTATTTTACTGATCACGTCTCTAACTGACCTTCGATAACCATCAACACTGTCTGTCAAACTTTGTGTCAGCTGCAAACTTATGTATCCACTCAAATATTTTTATCCAAGTCATTTATATATACCACAAAGGGGTCCAAACATCAATCCCTGAGAAAAACCACTAGCCATGGACTTCCACCCTGAATACACCTTTCCACCACTCCACTCTACTTTACATGGGCCAACCAATTTTGTATCAAACCTATCAAGTCACCATGGATCCCATGAATCTGCACCTTCTTGATCCATCTAGCCTAAAGACCAGTATGCAACATCTACTGTCTTATTTCACTAACGACGTTTATAAGAGATGACTTGCCGCTGTCTTGGGTAAACTTATACCTCTCAGTTTGTTCATTTTAGATTGGTCACAGTGTTTGAGCTACCGAAAGAAAATAGACACACTCCGAGAGCAGTTCAGATTATACAAATGTTTATTACAAATTCAAAAGCTGATTTCACACTACAATATGCAAGCCCTTCCCAAATATACTTATCAACGCTTGGACTGGTCCCAACTGCCGAAGCGAGGCAACGACTGCACACTTGTAGTTGGTTGTCAGGGCGCCGGTAGCAGCTTCTCCACCTCCCCTGGCTGGACTCCAGAAATTCTTCTTCTTGCTGAGAGATGTTGCCACCTCTCAGAGAGTCTCAAACTTCAGCAGCGGGACCATGACTTATATTACCCAAAAACTGCTTACCCAAGCACCTATTCCCAGCACAGCACGAAAGATAAGCAAGCAAGCTAGCATGCTAGGCTATTAACGAATAACATAATTTTCAGCTTATCACTTTGAATACAATGGTTTATTTTGCATCAAGGCTAGGCCTCTGACAGTCTGTGACCAAAACAAGCAGGAAGATTAAATGTTCGGTACACAGATGTCCTTTCGTCAGATAACAGCATCTCTGGCCTCTTGGTGGAATTCAGCTTATGTCTGCTGATTCTAAAACACAAGCAGGTTCTCAGCCTTGCAGAACCCAGAGCTGCAAGTTTAAAAAAACAGGTTAGAATCTTCCATTACATTCCACCCCTTGGTTACAGGCTGTCAGACACGAGACTTGACAAACATAAGAGTACAAAAAGAGCGTAAAAGAGAAATTAAAACTACAATAATCACAAAAACAAGCAATAATGCGAGCAACCAACGGAGAAAATGTACCAGCTAACCATGAAAAAGGATTCCAACCAAGGCTCACATTATCCTTGTTGGCCACAATACCCAGACACTGGAGCTCACGAACAGATTTTGGAACTTACTGAACAATAACATATTTATATAAGCTGCACTTGAGGCGAGTGACCGAGGACTTCCTTGATGTAATTCATCGGACCGTATCTCCCATGGGCAACTCACTCGGAACGTCCTCGTCAATACAAATCCAATTGTTGGTACCAAAGCAGCTGTTAAGCCAGATCACCAGGAGCGTAAAATGGAGAACCTGGAACAAAGAAGCCTGACACATGTCACTCACGATACCGTAAGCGTTCAATGCTTAAACAGACTAAATAATCCTGTCCCTCAATAGCTACCCATCGAGTGTTACCCTGGGCAGGTGTCACTATTTTCCCTTTTACAGGAGGGCCACTACCTGGTGGTGCCACCCATACCTTTTGTCCGGCATTCTCTAGTTCAGGAGCGGGGGGCAATGACTGTTTTTCCTCTGGAATAGGCTGTAGTTCAGAAGCGTGAAGAAGTCGGTGGAAAGGTGTACCTCCTTTTAAAGGGCAATGATTTAAATTGACGACTGCCTGCTGCAGCACATGACACCACCCCTTCAGGGTTCCCAGTGGTGTTAACAAACAAATTTGTTCCTTCAGTAAGCCATTCATTCGTTCAACTAACCCGGCAGCCTGTGGGTAATAAGGAATATGGTGAACCCATAAGATACCATTGTCATTTGCCCAATCACAGATTGCCTTCCCAGTGAAGTGCGAGCCATTATCAGACTGAATCTCCTCTGGAACATCATAACGAGAAATTAAATGATTTAGTCCTTGGATAGTGCTAGCTTGGTCAGCCGTCTTGGTGGGAAAAGCAAAAACCAGGCCCGAAAAGGAGTCAACCATTACTAGGACGTAATGTTTACCCATACAGTCTAGCATGGGGCCTATGTAATCAATTTGCCAGACCGCAGCTGAGTGAACACCCCGTTTTATTCAGCCATGAGGACCAGGAGGAATGACACGGGACTTCACAAGTTGACATTCTGGACATGTACGCACGACCATGCGGACATCATCCTGATGGACGGGTAAAGCATGTGTACGGGCCCACATAGCTGATCCCTTCTCCCCCAAATGATCACTCTGTTCATGTGCCCATCGAGCCGGGGGACGGTATCAGTACGGCTGATAGGTGCAAGCTGATCTGCAACTGCATTATGTTGTGCCATGTTAGACGCCACATTAGTATGGGCATTAACGTGATACACGGTTATCTCACGGTAGTGGGAAGCATCCTTCAACAGCTGCCACAACTTTGCCCCACACTGGGTGGTCATGTATCATCCAGTCATTCCTTTGCCAATCAGGCATCCATACCACAAGTCCATTAGCCACAGCCCAGGAATCGGTAAACAGGCGAAGAGGGTGATCATGTGGATCTAGTGGTAAAATGACTGTCTTCAACTCAGCATACTGGCTGGAGCCACCATCCCCCTCCTCTGATAAGTGAGTTCCTGACTTGGGATGGTAAGCCACTGCCTTCCACTTTTGCTTTCCTTGCACACACCGGCTGCTATCATCAGTAAACCAGGCATCATCCTCTTGTTCTGCTGGAGTGAGCAGATCATATGGTTTACCCCACTGAACTGGTGAAGGGGGTAAAGGAGGGGGCAAGGTTGGTTCAATGTCCTCATGACGAGACGGAAGATCAGCCACCTGTTCATGTATGCAGCCCACCCCTTCAGGCCCTCTGGCTGCACGACTCTGAATATACCACTTCCATTTAATAATAGAAGACTGCTGAGCCCGCCCGATCTTTAGATTAGCATCATTAGCCAGGACCCAATTCATTATTGGAAGTGCAGGTCGCAATTGAACATCTGCATCGCCTGTCATTCTTTCAGTCTCTAGCAGGGCCCAGTAACAGGCTAGTAACTGTTGTTCAAAAGCAGAATAACGAGTGGCAGCCTCGGGCATGGTACGTGACCAGAATTCCAGCGGAACTCGGCAGCCTTCTTGTTTCTGCCAGAGGCTCCAGGAGGTCACATCATCAATATAATGGTGAATTGAGAGGGAAGGCGATACTGGCACCATCTCCAGATCACGGGCAATTAGGCTGTGGCAAATAGTGTGAGGGTGTACATAACACTGAGGGAGGTGGTGGAAGGTATACTGGCGCCCCTTCCAGGTAAAGGCGAACTGATCCTGTGAGACCTCAGCTATAAGAATTCTGAAGAAAGCGTTAGCGAGATCAATGACAGCATACCATGTTCCTGAGTTCCCAGTAGCAATGTTTTCAATAAGGGTAACAATGTCCGAAACTGCCGAAGCAAGTGGTGGGGCATGTTTGTTCAAAAAATGATAATCAACTGTCATTCTCCAGGAACCATCCGGCTTCTGGACCGACCAAACAGGGCTAATAAAAGGTGATGTTGCGGCCCTCACTACCCCTTCTTCTTGCAAAGCATCAATGGTGGCAGTAATCTCTTCTTGCCCTCCAGGGAGGCGATATTGTGGAATGCACACTGGTTTCATGGGGGGTGGCACCATCACAGGATCCCACTTAGCCTGACCCACTACTAGTTTTTTGTAATAGTCCGAATTCCAAATGCAAATCCACCTTGGCTAGTATTAAGGGACGTTCCGGCCAACATATTAATACCCAGGATATACTCGTCAGTAGCAGCCACCAGGGCATGTAACCAGATAGGGGAAGGGCTATCACCCACCGTGGCATGGACTTTTATTTCCTTTGCCAGGGTGACCGCTCCTCCCAACCCCTCTATTCGAAAGGTCGGTCCAGTCCAGAGGTCGGGGTTACCCGGAATCACCGAGTGCTCTGCACCCGTATCGACCAAGGCCGAATATTGGTAGTCATTACCCCCACCCCAATGGATTGTTAACGGTATGTAGGGCCGTGGGTCCCCGTGTATCCGCCGTATCTCAATGGTGTAGACACGGGAGCCCTGCCTACACCTTCATGCTTTAGTAGGGTTCAGGGGCTTCCAGGCCCACATGCCACTATTATCCATAAGAGCCTTGTTAATCATTTGTTGTACCTCATCATGGGTAACTGGAGCAGGAGAAGCCGGTTCAATAGAAGCAGCAGGGGGAGCAGAGGGCACAGCTGGGCCAGGAGGACTCAGCAGCTGGGGTAGATGTTCCCCTGTCTTCCTCTTATAAAGGGCATAAAGGACCGTGGTAGGTTTCCCATCAATATCACTTTTAGGTATGCCTAACTTTAACAAGGTTAGAAAAAGGTCCTTTCTTGTCGGTCTCTTGTTAGCAGCAGGCCCTCTCTTTTCATCCTGCTTGTCTGATTTAACCTGGGTTGTATGTGAGTAGATTTTACCTCCCAACTCTAATTCTCGAAGCCCAGATAAGGCATGCACCACCTCAGACACAGGGTGCCCAATTAGCGGACTAGTTACGGACAGAAGCAGTCCCCATGTAGTGGGTTGGGCGGAACGAACCAATCTGGTATGCATTCCGGCCGTGAATATCTCTTCATCAGGGCTCCCCCCATGTACCCACAGCCTCAAACGCCCTGCATACAAGGCAGAGGCCAGGGTCTGTTGATGAATTACTGCTATACCCTCCTCTGGGGTTCTCCAATTGTTCTGTGATGGGTATACTTGTAGCAGGGCATCCCCTAGAGTAGTAAGTAAGTAATCCACCTCTCTCCCTCTACCCCGCAGCTCAGCAGTGACCCTGATATCAGTAGACAATGTTCCTAATCCCAACAATTCCTCAGGGGTTAAAAATACATTACCCCCTCCTTGTTCCCCGACACGCAGGAGCCAGGCTGCCAGAGTTTCACCTGCTTGCCTAAATCGATCTCCAATGGCATCCAGCTCTTTTACAGAGAAGTCACGTATCATTGCCTGCTTCCGACCCCTGTTCCCACTTTGGCCCACAGGGCCCTCCACCCAGTCTAGGGGAGGAGGTCGAGGCCATCCCGTAGAGGGAGTAGGCCATAGAGCATAAGCAGGGGTTTGGGTATTTTCCCTTGGGACCACATGGGAGACCGGGGTATCTATCCCTTCAATCTCTACCCTTACATCATCCCCCCTTCCGTCTGTTTGGGAAATCTGCTGCCTTATAGGGTGGGCGTGAACAGCAGGTGGAGAGGGTAGTATGTTAGACACATGCTGAGGAGTATCTGCATTATTACCATTGTCATTCCAGATATTCCCATCCCAATCCTCAATTACATCAGGATCGTCACCATTCCTTATCATGACATGAATACGATATGGATCGGGTTCTACTCCTTGCCTTTCCTTATCTGCAGAGAGCTGCTGCCGGAGTTTAATATTATGGCAGATTGTTTGGACATGCTTATCTTCAAATTCCTTGGCTCTGTCCTGACTGGTGCGAACAATTTCGCTCATCATGGAACAGCGTTGTCGCATGGCTTCTAGCTCCTCCTCTAATTGCTTTCTCTTGTGCTGAGATTCTACTTCTCTTTGAACGCTGAACGGAGTGGCGTAAGGCTGTGGCCAGCAACCAAAAAACCATTAATCAGCATCCCCTTTTTATCAGGAAATGTACTTTCTTGAAGGAGAGTGGCAACCCACTCTCCCAGAGGTGCACTTGATGAGTCTAACTTCTCATCCCAACTAATAGGTGGTCCCAACAAAGACAGGGTATTGGCCAACATGCCAAACCCATCGTCTTTGGAAGTCCATCCTGGAATCAAGAACTGCTCAGGGCTCACCTCTTTCTTTTGGAGAAACATCTTGAGACCAACCCTGCTCACAGCTCCAATTGTCTTGGGTAAACTTATACCTCTCATTTTAGATTGGTCACAGTGTTTGAGCTACCGAAAGAAAATAGACGCACACACCGAGAGCAGTACAGATTATACAAATGTTTATTACAAATTCAAAAGCTGATTTCACTCTACAATATGCAAGCCCTTCCCAACTATACTTATCAACGCTTGAACTGGTCCCAACTGCCGAAGCGAGGCAACGACTGCACACTTGTAGTTGGTTGTCAGGACGCCGGTAGCAGCTTCTCCACCTCGCCTGACCGGGACGTTGGCTGGACTCCAGAAGTTCTTCTTCTTGCTGAGAGATGTTGCCACCTCTCAGAGCGTCTCAAACTTCAGCAGCGGGACCATGACTTATATTACCCAAAAACTGCTTACCCAAGCACCTATTCCCAGCACAGCACGAAAGATAAGCAAGCAAGCTAGCACGCTAGGCTATTAACGAATAACATAATTTTCAGCTTATCACTTTGAATACAATGGTTTATTTTGCATCAAGGCTAGGCCTCTGACAGTCTGTGACCAAAACAAGTAAGAAGATTAAATGTTCTTGGTACACAGATGTCCTTTCGTCAGATAACTGCATCTCTGGCCCCTTGATGGAATTTAGCTTATGTCTGCTGATTCCAAAACACAAGCAGGTTCTCAGCCTTGCAGAACCCAGAGCTGCAAGTTTAAAAAAACAGGTTAGAATCTTCTATTACAGCCGCAAAGAAGAAAATGGAGTTAAGGGAACTGCAGATTCCCTGACTGCCCCAAACCTGACCTTGATGTTCCAAATGTGTGTAATTCTTATCCCTAAATATCCTCCCCATAATCTTCCCCACCACTGATGCAAGGCTCACCAGTCTTTAGTTCCTGGATAATCTTTATTTCCCTTCTTGAAAAAAAATTTGGCTATTCTACAGTTATACAGGACATTGCTGTTAGTGAGGATACAAAGATCTTACTCAGAATCCATTAAATCTTCTCTCTTACCTCTTTCAATAATGAGATATATCCCATCAGGTTCTGGGGACATATCCATCTTGATATTCTTCAAAAGACTCAGTACAACCTCTTCCTTAACCTCAAAATGCCTTAACATCTCAGCATTCTCCACCCTGCTCTCACAGTCCTCCATGTCCTTCTCATTGATGGATACCAATGCAATGTATTTATTCAGTGCCTCCCCCACCCCCTCTGACTCCAAGCATAAATTTCCTCCTTTTGTCTTGTGCAGTATTGTCCTTTCTCCCACTTGTTTTAAATGCAAGTATAATATGCCTTGGGATTCTCTTTAATTCTACTCACTGAAAACATCTCATGGCCCCCCTTAACCTTCCTAATGCCCTACTTGAGCTCTTTCATGCAATATTTATATTTTTCAAGAGTCTAGTCTGGTTTTAGTTTCCAAAACTTTGCATAATCTTCCTTTTTGAAAACTAAATTAATAGCCTTCTTATGCCATCCAAGGTTCTCGCACTTTGCCTGCCCTCCCTCCTTTTTGCAACATGCTCATCCTGAACTCTAATTTGCAGTTTCTTAAACAACTCCCACGTTAGTTGTAAACTTTCTCGACAATAGATGCTCCCAATTAACACTGCCTACATCCTATCTAATGATGTCATAATTCCCCCCCCCCCCCAATTTATATTTTACCCTCATGAGGTCCAGGCTTATATAGTTCATAATTATCTTGAAACTCAAGGAACTGTGATCACTGTTCCCAAAATTCTCTTTGACTGAAATTCCAAATATTTGGCCAAACCAATATCCCAGTGCAAGGTCTAGTATGACCTACTTCCCTGGTTGGACTATCCACGTGCTACTTCAAGAAACCTTCCTGGATACACAGACAAATTCTGCACCTCTTCAACCTCTGGCTCTACACAAGTTCCAGTCATTATTAGGAAAATTAAAGTCTCTTAAGATAACTCTGTTACTTTTACATCTGTCCATAATCTGTCTACAGATTTGATCCTCTATATCTCATTGGGAGGACTATATCATATAAACCTGTCAGAGTGATTATCCCTTTCTTATTTTTGACCTTTACCCTTTTTCCCCTCAGTGAATGAGCCTACGAGTATGTTTTCTCTGAGAGCAGTTCCGACTCTTTCTCTCATTAGTAATGTATTTCCTCCATTTCTTTTACCTCCCCCTCTATCCCACCTGCCGCGTTGACATCCAGGAACATTAGCAACCAGTCCTCTCCCTCTTGCAGCCAAGTCTCTGTAATGGCCACAACATCATAATTCCATTAGCTGATATAGGTTCTAAGTGCATCTGCCTTACCCATAATACTCCTTGCATTGAAATAAACACACTTTAGCCCATTGCCTCACTGTGTTCATTTACCCATTCTATCTTGTCTTCCCTTTCAGACTTGTCATTCTTGACATCTGCCATTCCCTTAACTGCTCCACTTGCTGTTGTACCGCTCCGGTTCCCAGTCCCCAATCCCCTGCCTTGCCAAGTTAACCTACCCGAGTAGCACTGGTCCTCCTCTTTTATAGGTCTCACCTACCCTGAAAGAGAGCACATTGATCCATATACCTGAAGCCTTCTCTCCTGCACCAGCTCCTTAGCCACAAATTGAACTGCACAACTGTAATGGAGGATTAAAACCATGTGCCCAGATGCTTTTTGCTTATGTGAAACTGACGACACTGGGTCCACACTCAGGTCACCTTACTTTCAGAACTAGCAGATGTAATTCAACTCAGCTATGGGGATTTATCTGAAGATACACTTTTAAATGGAATTCCACTGTGAGGCCCAGGGAAAGCAGTTGTCAAATGCAACACTCTGAAATTGACGAATTGGTCACAACCTGTCTAGCTCGAGAAGTTTTAATAAGTCTTTGTATCTACGAGATAAACCAGGAAATCATAACATCCTGGTTCCATAATAATTAATCTTCTAAATTGTAGAATAGTATGTTCAGTTTTGATTTTGACTGTCAAATGTTAGAAGGAGTAGGCGCATGATTAATTGTTTTTGGGGTATATTAGCCTGTGGTCCTGCTGCTGAAGTTTAGACTCTCCGAGGGGTGGGAACACCCCTTGTCAAGAAGGAAGAACAGCCAGAGTCCGAGCAACATCCCGGTCAGGGGAGGTGGAGAAGCTGCTACCGGGGCCCTGACAACCTACTACAAGTGTGCAGTCGTTGCCTCGCTTCGGCAGTTGGGACCAGTCCAAGCGTTCATAAGTATAGTTGGGAAGGGCTTGCATATTGTAGTGTGAAATCAGCTTTTGAATTTGTAATAAACATTTGTATAAACTGAACTGCTCTCGGTGTGTGTGTCTATTTTCTTTCAGTAGCTCAAACACTGTGACCAATCTAAAACGAACAAAATGAGAGGTATAAGTTTACCCAAGACAACAACCTTCCTATTTCTTGTCTCACCATTCTGACATTATAACCCAGTAAGCCCTGCTTTTTAACTCCTTATCAAGCTCATGTCATTCTTCAGGACCCTGTCTCCTTTTTGCCGGTGTCATTGGACCACAACCTCTTGCTGCTCATTCTCCCCTCTCAGAATGACCGGTACACACTGATTAAGTCAGATTACCTTGTTCCTTGAAGAAGACTCAGGCCTGAAACGTCATTATATATCTTTGGGTTCTATGGATGGTATGAGATCTGCTGAGTTCCTCCATCATTTCTGTGTTTTCACAACTATCATAGCCTCTGCAGACCTTTGTGTTTCACTCCTCTTCATTGTGATCCACTTTGGAAAATTTGAACATTACGCCATAATTATCACATTACGATATAATTCTTTGATGAAGGAACAATGGTCAGTCATAGCTCAGCAGATTTCTTTGCATAGAGGAGCAAGTAATATAAGAACCTGTCAACACTATGGATGTGGTCTACCTGAGCCTCAGTGGGAACCATTGTGTAAGGAGGCTGTACATTATATTAAATTGATGTTAGCTCATGTATTCAGTGATACAATTGCAGAGTTTTCTCATTGAGCCTTTGGGGAACCAGAAGCCAATTGTTTTCTATGATGATGAGGTAAATCTGTAAGACAAATGCAAGTTGATAAGTCCTGGGAGTATCTTGAGAGTGGGTGACAGTTTGTGGAATAAGATCCACTTCCCCAAGATAACCTGATCACCTGTTGATTTTCTCCAATGTTGTTAAATGGAGAGATCAGTCTACAGAGCATTTCAATCTGGGGTGAAATATACAAAAGATGTTGCAATATATATAAATCTGGATTAAGTTTTAAGTAATTAACTTGGCATGTCCCTGAGCAATCTATGCAGAAGCTTGAACTGTTTAGTGTGACATGCCCATCTGCTGGTGGTCGAAATTTACACAGAAGACAGAGGGTGGATGTGTATAATTGACTTGGTTATGTACCACAAGCCTCACCGATTAAGATGCTGGTATGAAGAGAGATGGCATGATCTGTCCAATATGCTGCACTGGGACTGTGCCAAAACAAGGGCTAACTATGCCAGCAAGCATTCTTGCAGAGAATTACATTTAAATAGATTGAGAGAGCATTTTTGTTTTCTGGAGATTTTAGTTGGGATTCAAACTTTGTCATTTTTAACTTAAATTCCGTGTGCTAGAATTTGAAAGGTGATCAATTTACAAGGAAAATGTGTAAAGCGGCTTTCAAATTGATAAGAATTGAGTTTATGCATTAACATTTCTAGACTATTACAATTCCTCTTCCATTGACACCTTTATAAGCCATTAATGGACATTCAGTGATAACTGAGAAAGAAGAACATATTGAAGAGGGTACTGCAAATGTCATGGTACCAAATGTGGTCATAAGGTTAAAAGCATTTATTAAAACAGGAAGGTAAAACCTTTGAGAGCTTTTTCCATCCAGAATGATTTCAGATACAGTGCAACCCTCACTTTATGTAAGATGTAATGTTCTATAGGGCAGTTGAGGTCCAAGAATAGAGTAGGCCTTACCCACTGAAAAAGGTTTTGACCTTGGGACCAATTTTTTGGGCTGGTTAAATGGTTCCTTAAACCTCTGGGATGTTGTCTGACCATCTAAGGAGCACAGTTTCCTCTCAGCAAGAAAGCTTGTAAATGCTGGGGTTTTGTGGAATATATAGTCAAGTCAAGACAAGTCAAGTTTATTGTCATCTCATTGTACAAGTGTTTCTTTTCTTTGGCTTGGCTTCGCGGACGAAGATTTATGGAGGGGGTAAAAAGTCCACGTCACCTGCAGGCTCGTTTGTGGCTGACCAGTCCGATGCGGGACAGGCAGACACGATTGCAGCGGTTGCAAGGGAAAATTGGTTGGTTGGGGTTGGGTGTTGGGTTTTTCCTCCTTTGCCTTTTGTCAGTGAGGTGGGCTCTGCGGTCTTCTTCAAAGGAGGCTGCTGCCCGCCAAACTGTGAGGCGCCAAGATGCACGGTTTGAGGCGTTATCAGCCCACTGGCGGTGGTCAATGTGGCAGGCACCAAGAGATTTCTTTAGGCAGTCCTTGTACCTTTTCTTTGGTGCACCTCTGTCACGGTGGCCAGTGGAGAGCTCGCCATATAATACGATCTTGGGAAGGCGATGGTCCTCCATTCTGGAGACGTGACCCATCCAGCGCAGCTGGATCTTCAGCAGCGTGGACTCGATGCTGTCGACCTCTGCCATCTCGAGTACCTCGACGTTAGGGGTGTGAGCGCTCCAATGGATGTTGAGGATGGAGCGGAGACAACGCTGGTGGAAGCGTTCTAGGAGCCGTAGGTGGTGCCGGTAGAGGACCCATGATTCGGAGCCGAACAGGAGTGTGGGTATGACAACGGCTCTGTATACGCTTATCTTTGTGAGGTTTTTCAGTTGGTTGTTTTTCCAGACTCTTTTGTGTAGTCTTCCAAAGGCGCTATTTGCCTTGGCGAGTCTGTTGTCTATCTCATTGTCGATCCTTGCATCTGATGAAATGGTGCAGCCGAGATAGGTAAACTGGTTGGCCGTTTTGAGTTTTGTGTGCCCGATGGAGATGTGGGGGGGCTGGTAGTCATGGTGGGGAGCTGGCTGATGGAGGACCTCAGTTTTCTTCAGGCTGACTTCCAGGCCAAACATTTTGGCAGTTTCCGCAAAGCAGGACGTCAAGCGCTGAAGAGCTGGCTCTGAATGGGCAACTAAAGCGGCATCATCTGCAAAGAGTAGTTCACGGACAAGTTTCTCTTGTGTCTTGGTGTGAGCTTGCAGGCGCCTCAGATTGAAGAGACTGCCATCCGTGCGGTACCGGATGTAAACAGCGTCTTCATTGTTGGGGTCTTTCATGGCTTGGTTCAGCATCATGCTGAAGAAGATTTAAAAGAGGGTTGGTGCGAGAACACAGCCTTGCTTCACGCCATTGTTAATGGAGAAGGGTTCAGAGAGCTCATTGCTGTATCTGACCCGACCTTGTTGGTTTTCGTGCAGTTGGATAATCATGTTGAGGAACTTTGGGGGACATCCGATGCGCTCTAGTATTTGCCAAAGCCCTTTCCTGCTCACGGTGTCACGGTGAAAAACTGCATGAGTTTTTCAAGCTTTGTTGGGACCAAGGTAAACTGCCTCAGGATCTTCGTGATGCCACCATCATCACCCTGTACAAAAACAAAGGCGAGAAATCAGACTGCTCAAACTACAGGGGAATCACGTTGCTCTCCATTGCAGGCAAAATCTTCGCTAGGATTCTACTAAATAGAATAATACCTAGTGTCGCTGAGAATATTCTCCCAGAATCACAGTGCGGCTTTCGCGCAAACAGAGGAACCACTGACATGGTCTTTGCCCTCAGACAGCTCCAAGAAAAGTGCAGAGAACAAAACAAAGGACTCTACATCACCTTTGTTGACCTCACCAAAGCCTTCGACACCGTTGTACAAGTGTAACCTGATGAAAAACACGCAGACATACAATGAGATATAACACACGTACAGACAAACAATACATACACCGGACAAATGTTCATCTGTACATATAAATAAATAAATATTACTTCATGAATATTAGAGCCTCAGATGGTTAGAGTGAGCTGTCCCTTTGGTCATTCAACATTTTCACTGCCCATGGGAACAAGCTGTTGCTCAGCCTGGTGGAGCTGGCTCTGATTCTCCTGTATCTCTTCCCGGCAGAAGCAGTTGAAAGATGCTCTGTGTGTCAGGGAAGAAGTCTTCAACGATTTTGCACATCATCCAGACAATGATCCTGGAAGATCTCATCAGTGAGCATGAGGAAGATTCCAGTGATATTCTCTCCCACTCTTACGATTCTGTGGATTGATCTCCGATCAATTTCTCTGTAGCAACCTTACCACGCTGTAATGCACCCGGCCAGAATGCTCTCGAAAGAGCTCCTGTAGAAGGTTGGCATGATGGTAGCTGGTAGCCTCGGCCACTTCAGTCTTCCTAGAAAGGGCATTCACTGTTGTGCCTTCCTGACAAGTGAGCAGATGTTGTTTGTATCCTTTTTAACCCTTTTTAAAAAAACATCTACTGGAGACTTTTTCCCACTGCAACCACTTTGCAACCACAAATGCTGAGATGCCTCTCTATCCAGATCACCTGCTGGATACTTACTCCAATTTATTAACTTCTGCTGAGAACTCTGTTCTTCTCCATGGCAAGACAATGCAGAGAAAATTCTACATTGGGGGAAAAAACCTTGGGTGTCATGCAGTTATTTCGTGAGATTCAATGTGGGGCATGCTGGCTGTGTTGTGTATAAACCTGATTCAAAGAAATAGCAACTTTCAATTACATAGGATTGGTAATAATGCAATTTGCTCCAAGGGACACCAGAAGCAATAGGATAATTTAGGGTGGAAAGAGCAAGGAGGAGAACTCCGTTGGAAGTTTGCACTATTGATGTCCAATTTAAAATAACAGGCCAAAATGATGAAAACTTCAAGATTTCAAAAATGAATGTCAAAAATGAATGTCAAAACTCCAAAGACATTTCCAATGATTAATGAAACCCTTAAGAAGTTGAACTGTAAATGAGAAGTAGCAGAAGATTTATGCACAGCAGAACACAGTTTCTTTTCAGAATGCAACTGAATTTAATGTTCTTAGTTTAAATTAAAAAGTGAAAAAAGCTTTTGTTTCACAAAAGTGAAGGAATATGGACTCATGGTTTTAAATACAAACTCTTTGCTTCCACTCCACTTTGAATGGGCCAGGATTTCTCAGGATGGAGTTGGTTCACTTAAACTTCCAGTGACTTTGAAGAATTTTGATAAAAATACATTGTTGGTAATTTTTAAGGGCCTTGTTGTCCCTGATGTAGGCAGTACCAGTGTGTTAAGTGTACAGTCTCAAAGAGGGAGGTAAATCAGCTTGTTAAAAGGTATAATGACAACAACCCTTTGCTCAATGTTAGCAAAACCAAGGAGATGATTGTGGACTTCAGGAACACAACCTCATCAAGGGCTCAGTAATGGAGAGGGTCAATAACTTCAAACTCCTGGATGTCAATAGGCTCACCAGCGGCTATACTTCATGAGATGTCTGAGAAGATTCAGTCCGTCACCAAAGATTCTTGTAAACTTCTACAGATGTACCGTGGAGAGCGTTCTGGCTGTTGCATCACTGCCTGGCATGGAGGCGCCAACTCTCAGGACTAGAATAAACTCCAGAGGGTTGTTAACCTGGCCTGCGACATCACAGGCACCAGACTTCACTCCATTGAGGATATCTTCATGAGGCAGTGTCTGAAAAAAGCAGCCTCTATCCTCAAAGACCTCCATAACCAAGGCCATGCCATCTTCATTCTGCTACCATTGGGAAAAAGGTATAGGAGCTTAAAGACAAGCATCCAGTGGCAGTGGCACAAGGACACCTTCTTTCCCACTGCCATCAGATTCCTGAATAATCAATGAACCAAAGACATTGCCTTACTTTTCCTGCACTTTTTCTTTATAGTAATGTTGTAAGATGGTTATAATATTAATATTTGCTCTTTGATGCTGCCAAAAACACTGAATTTTATGACTTGTTCATGACAATAAAGTATGATTCTGATTCTGATCTGGGAAAGCAAGGATCCTTGCCAGCCAATTGACCATGAATTTTGTGCCAGGACTCAGGTTTTGATCTTCAAATATCTTTATCTTCAATGACCAAAGGTAATGTTCATGCATTGAAGGTTTTGGTGAATTTTATCAGCAATATTTTCTCTGCTGAGAGGTGACTCCCAAAATATGAGAAGCAGTTCATATTTTGAATGGCCTTGCATTGAAGCATTATTGCCATAGAGAGGTGTGAATAATGGAAACACCTTAATAGAGGATCATTAACTTGTAAAGACCATCCTACTGTGTAGTTATATTGTCAGTCAGGACACAGTAGATTTCATAACTGTATAGATAGTAGTATGTAGGGATATAGGGAGCTCTGAAGAGAGGGAGTACTTTTGGTGCTTATAGCTGTGCCTCACTAAGGTGGGGATGGTAGGCATCATTGGACCTCACTCATCTCCTACATCTCTCACTTTTTGGCTCTTCGTGCCACACCCTGGAAACCGCTTCATCTAGCGGGTAAAAACAAGTGAGGGGGTGGTGTCATTATTACACCACTAGGTGATCATCCCAACGGCGGAGCAGGCAGAAGAGGAGAAATCTCCCAACAGTTGCAAAGGCGGATGAGGATGCCCAACAATGGATGGGGAAGCTTGTGAGCATGCTGCATTAACTGTCATAGACCCACAACACTCAGGGTTTGTTTACCTAGTGTTGAAGCCTGGATTTGGCAGATTGTGCAGAAGAAACCATCACTGGTTCAACGGGCAGGAAGGCGATTCTCAGCAATGAGTGATGGAGGACTAAGAGGGCACAGTGAGACACATACAGAACACTGCTAGCCATCCACTTCATCCTGACCTGTCTCCAACCATCTCGACTATGTCTTGCCACTGGGTCCAGATAGGCTGGGATGAGAGAGTGAGGCTGATGACCTGCGTAACTCTCCCTCACTTTAATCCAAGTCAAGTGCAAGTCATGACTTAAACCCAAAAAGGTCTGGGTGTCAACATTAGCATGTGGGGGATGCTTGCCCTCGACTGTCTAGCTTGGTGTAGCAAGATCACATCAGGAGCCTGTGCAGCTGAAGTCAGGTGCATCACCGAGACATAACAAAAGCATGCTGTGCTCAAGGCCCGAGCACCCATCCAGTTGTGTCCCACATGCGGGTGAGTCTTCAGGGCCCAGATTGGCCTCACCAGTCACTTTCGGACCCACAGCCACCAATTTCCCATTTGATTTTGAAGTTATGGTCATCTTTAACTACGAAGGACAAACACAAAACAACAACAGTATTGTGGTATTTCATGCTTCGAAAAGCAGGTTAGAATCCTGGATGTCGGGGGGCGTGGCAAGATGGCGTAAGGATCAAATGTGCCTTCCAGTCCTCTCCTGACTCTATCTTATTGTTTTGTCTAGAAATGCCCGTTAAAATTCTTTAAAAGTTTAGATAACTTCAGTGCTGTTAATTTAACTTATGATGGTACAATTTGTCAACTGTAGCGATGGCACTGCAAACTGCACCTCTTGAGATAAAAGAACCTATACAACTTGATGTACTGGGAGAATTTAATACATTATGGACTGGGGAAAACCCCGGCCAGCGTCCTCCAGTCATTGCTGGAGAGGCTGTGGCTGGGGTTTCCACACGCAGCTGTACTACAAGGAAGGCAACCAGAATGAAGGAAGCAACAGAAGACCCTTTGATTATGCAGAAGAAGCAGGAATCTGTTGAGCCAGAATCTCTTCCAATTGAAAAGATTCTTGTGAATCTTGAATCTAAATTATCTTATACAATGCAGGGATTATCTAAGATTATGACTGAATTTGGTACAAGGTTCAATACTCTGATGGAAATAAATTCTCAACAGATGGCTGAGTTTGGAGCTTTTAAGCTTGAAGTGAGAGATAAATTTAATTCGTTTGAAGAAGATATAGACGAAATACGAGATCAAGTTTCAGATATGACCAAAATGGTCGAAGATTTACAAACTCAAAATAAAAATTTGGTGAAAAAGATTGATTATTTGGAAAACCAATCCAGACGGAACAATATAAAGATTATTGGTTTGCCGGAAGGAATGGAGGGACCAGACCCAAGTAAATTTTTTACTGAATGGATTCCACAGGTGCTGTGTCAAGAACATTTCCCGGAAGGTGTAATACTGGAACGTTCTCACAGAGCCTTGCGTAGAAGACCTATTTCAGGTCAAAGTCCAAGACCTGTTTTGGTTCGTTGCTTGAATTATTACGACAGAGAAATAATTTTACGAGTGGCTATTAGAAATGCACAACAGAGAAAATCACCTTTGATGATTCAAAATAATCGAGTTTTCTTCTATGCGGATTTTAGTCAAGAAGTTATGTTCCAACAACGGGAATTCAACTCTGCTAAAGAGTTGTTGTGGAAGAAAGGTTATAAGGCAACCTTTAGATATCCAGCTGTTTTGAAGGTTTTCAAGATGGTTACCAACCAAAGTTCTTTGATTCTCCAAAGGAAGCTATAGCATTTGCTCAAGAGCCGCCAATTACTCAGTTTCAACAGAGACGTAGTCCGCCGCGATCTCTAAGGAGACAAGAGATGGAAGAAAAGAGTCGTGCTCCAAGAAGGAATGGTTGTAATGGTGACTCGGCATTTGGAGTTGACTAAAAGAAGAGTTGTTCTTTTTTTTTCTAATGTTTTTGTTAAAAAAAAGGAATATTAAATAATGATGATGTTAGTTTAAGATGAAGTGAGAGTTGGGGGAGAGAACTGGATAGGCACTATTTCCTGAAAGTCATCTGCTATGTGTGAGTTATCTCACACCCATTTTTTTTTTGGGAGTTACCGCATTGCGCGGTTTAGACGGGAAGGGGTATTTTTAACCTCCTATCCATTTTTTTTCCTTTTTTTTGTATTATTAGATTAAAGAGTGAAGGGTTTTTTTTGTGTTTATAAAAAAAAAGCATAAGAAAGTATTTGATTGTTTAAAAAACTAAAAATTGATGTGGTTTTTTTTGTAAAGTTTATTCGTAGAAAAGAATATTTGAAATTTAAATGTGAATGGGATGGATAAGTTTTTTTTATATTTTTTCTTTAACTTTAAGGTGAAAGGAGTGGTAATTCTGGTGTATATTATTTTGCTATTTTAGTTATAGAACGAAGGGAATAATGGTGAAAGTTATAAATTGAATTGTACATTTCTTAATGAGGCTTGAATTTTGTTTGTGGTTTATGCTCCATTTGTTGAAGATATAGATTTCGTTGTAGATGTTGTCACATTTGTGGCCCGAAATGTGAAGTTAATAAAACATCAAACACAAGTTTTATCAGGTAAACTTCTCCGAGTCTTTATTCTCCAGTTTCCTTTGTTCTCCTGCCTGTGTTCATATCTCTCTCTCATACCACGTGACTTCCGGTACATCTCATACATATTCATTATCATGACATCCCTCCTTTAATCAGAAATAAACTTTACCTTCACTTACCAATATCCCTCGGAAACCTACAAAATCGTAACTAATGGTAATACTATAACTCAACAACATAAAATTTACTTCCTACAGCACTCATACATGCACTTTATGATATAAGATTAAAATACTGTCCCAAAGTTCTTATTAAAACTATGGCACAAAATCTTCGTGTCGTTTGGGCACTTTCCGGTTTCGTTTCGGCCTGCCTGCGATATTGTCGTCGCTTCTCGGTTGTTCACTCTCAGCGTCGGAAATACTGCTCGCCACGGCTTCGGGTGCTTCTGGTGCTCTAGTCACTTCATCAGGAGTGCTGGTAACTGCCTCTGGAACATCATCAGGTCTCTCAGTTTCAGCATCTCGTATTGGCCTTTCAACCTCTTCGCTCGATGTATCTCTGGACTGGTACCCTTTTACACCTGATACATTTCTCTTATACAGGACTCCAGTCAGAGACTTGACTGTCACCATACTTCCACTTCTGGATACGACAGTATAGGGTTGATGGTAATAAGGTGTGTCTAGCTTACCACCAGTTTCATGCCTCACTAGAACATTATCTCCTGGCACATGATGTCTGAGTACTTGGCTCCACGTTTCGAATCTGTGTACAGCTTTGTTGCACCTTTCTTTTCAGCATTGTGGTCCCTCATCTCCTGGTCGTCTCGGATTTCCTTTATTTCTGGCATTTTTGTGCGGATTTTTCTCCCAAAAAATGCTTTGATTTGAAGCAATAACATTATTTCCCTCTCTACAGGGCTGTATATTGTTACTGCTAATTTCCAGGTCCCAGCCGCAGCAGTACAGTAGCTTTCTGTTAATCTGCCATAGTGGCAACTTTGATGCTGCCTGACTAACGAATTTTCTGGGCTATTGGATGTTATTCTGGTTACTACCTTACAACATTTTTTTTCCCATTTGTTACTCAGTGTTGCAATAAACTTCTCAGTGAATGAAGTTTAAACAGGAGTGTGGGTAACGGGACCTTAGAAGGTTGAAGAAGATCACAGAACTCATCTTCAGTGAGCACATGGAAGCCAGGGCCCTGGTGAGTTGGAAGAGAGTGTGGGAAGCCACTGTCAGTCAGAAAAGGACAGTGGGTGGCAGGATCCAGTGAATGGAAGGGAAACTCAAGAACTGAGGCCCCACTGGATTGAAGGGAGTGCAGGTGAGTTGGAAAAGGAACTGGAGCCCCCAGTGAATTGAAGGGAGAATGTGGGAACTGGGACCCAAGCGAGATGGGCGAAGCATAGAGACCAGTGATCCAGTGAAGGGAACAGGAGCATTGGGGCAGGGGACCAGTGAATGTAAGGGGAGCTCAGGATCCAAGTCACTGGTGAGCTAGAATGAAGTGTGGCAACTATTACATGATAAGTCAGCTGCCCAACCATTAAGATTTCTAAATAATAGAATAATATATTATCTTTAATGCTTTACTGTGTTAAAATATTTAGGTCTAGTTATTTTGTCCCAAAGGCATAATTTGGAAATGTTTCATCTCAGCCTAAGCAACAACATCATCATCTACATTCTATGCTTGGGCTTCCCTTGCGCTTTAAATCTCTTCCTTTTCCTAGATTCTAATGCAGGAATTTCATTTTTCTACTGAGCAGCAGTGGGTTCAGATCGCTAACAAGTAAACTTCTGGGAGTGTGTCCTGCGGACTTTGGAATCAACATCAGGGAACATTGAGTTAAGTCTACTGGAGCGTTTGAGGAGTAATTCAGATTAATCTCTCCAGAATCCACCCAAAATGATGAGTAAACAGAATGCAAAAATAGATATACTCTCTCAGTAAAAGCATTAAATCCAAATATATGTTAGCTGTCGAAATCACCATTGGTCCTTCAGCCAAACTTTCCCATGCTGACCAGGTTGGCATTCTGGGCTAGTTTCATTGCCTCCATTCTAGAAAACAAAATCAGAATTTATCGTCACGAACATGTCATGAATTTCATTGCAAATGTCAAAGATAACAAAAACCAAGTGAAGAGGTGTCTGTGGTTCATTGTTTATTTTAAGAACCTGATGGCAGAGAGAGGAAGCTGTTCCTGTGCTGC
The DNA here is from genome assembly GCF_036971445.1 of Narcine bancroftii. Taxonomy (NCBI): domain Eukaryota; kingdom Metazoa; phylum Chordata; class Chondrichthyes; order Torpediniformes; family Narcinidae; genus Narcine; species Narcine bancroftii. Next base: position 218,733,245 of record NC_091474.1, on the reverse strand, counting down.
TGAGTGCTGGTCTTCATGCTCCTAATCCTTTTTTCCTGATGGTAGCAGCGAGAACAGAGCGTGTGCTGGGTGGTGTGGATCCTTGATGATTGCTGCTGCTCTCAGATAGCAGCGTTCCCTGTCGATTTTCTCATTGGTGGGGAGGGTTTTGCTTGTGATGGCCTGGGCTGAGTCCACTACTTTTTGCAGGTCTTTCGACTCAGGGGTATTGGTGTCCCCATACCAGAGTGAATAAAAATAGTCCACTAAACAGTCTATCACAATAAAATAAGAACCAGTAATTAATAAATCCATTGATGAGATAATGAACTCATAATAAGTGTGAATATTTATGTTGATTTTAGAGATTTGGAATGCCTGACAATTTTGGAAATTTAGTTGCCTTGATCTGGGAAGTGGTAAATACTCACAGTTCAGCGGGCAGCAACCTCCTTTGAAGAAGACCGCAGAGGCCACCTCACTGACAAAAGACAAAGGAGGAAAAACCCAACACCCAACCCCAACCAACCAATTTTCCCCTGCAACCGCTGCAACCGTGTCTGCCTGTCCCGCATCGGACTTGTCAGCCACAAAAGAGCCTGCAGCTGACGTGGACATTACCCCTCCATAAATCTTTGTCCGCGAAGCCAAGCCAAAGAAAGAAAAAGAAGATAGACATATATACATTCAGCAGCGAAGCAGGCTCTTTGATCCACGTCAACATTGACCACGTTGTCTCCCATCTGGCTATGTTTGGCCTAGATCTATCTAAATCTTTCTTAGCCATGTACTTGATCAAGTGTATTTGAAATTATGTCGCTGTACCTGAAAATAGTTCACACTTTTCATGTTGACCCAGAATTTTAGGCTGACAATAAATAAGTAGGGAGAGGAAAAAAAATAGACAAAAAAAATCAAACATCAAGTTGAAATGGATCCCAATAATGAGGAAAGGAAACATTTGACAAGACTCGACATTTTAATGAATCCATAAAAGTCAATGGATTGGAATCTCCTGAGGAAAAAAGAGAGGCCTGTTCTAATCTTACACCACTTGGCTATCCTGTCTTCTAAAATTTGCACTGTTGTACAGGGATGCAGACCAGGATAGCCAAGTGGTATAAGATTAGAACAGGTTTCTCCTTTTTTTTTAAGTATTTTAGAATTTTCACACGTAGAATTTAATCATTTGCATACATCCATCAGATTATTCCTAACTACAAAAAGAAATATACCCCCTCTCTTTAAAACTAAAACCCCTTCCTAACCCCAAACCCCCAAAACAAACTCGATCATCACTTATACATTTTCATATTATATAGTAACATTTTTAAGAAAGGAGAAAGAAAGAACTAGAAAAGCTGTTGGATTGTAGTAGGATAGGCCACAGTGCACCAAGGACTTTAACCGACAGATAAGTATTTGCACTGACGGGTGAGACTGTAGGGATCAGCAATTGGACGAGATAAAATTAAACCACATTACCTAACTTTTGTATATATGGGCCCCATATCTGCAGAGGTCGACAGCATCGAGTCCACGCTGCTGAAGATCCAGCTGCGCTGGGTGGGTCACGTCTCCAGAATGGAGGAGCATCGCCTTCCCAAGATCGTGTTATATGGTGAGCTCTCCACTGGCCACCGTGACAGAGGTGCACCAAAAAAAAAGGTACAAGGACTGTCTAAAGAAATCTCTTGGTGCCTGCCACATTGACCACCGCCAGTGGGCTGATAGCGCCTCAAACCGTGCATCTTGGCGCCTCACAGTTCGGCGGGCAGCAACCTCCCTTGAAGAAGACCGCAGAGCCCACCTCACTGACAAAAGGCAAAGGAGGAAAAACCCAACACCCAACCCCAACCAACCAATTTTCCCCTGCAACCGCTGCAACCGTGTCTGCCTGTCCCGCATCGGACTTGTCAGCCACAAACGAGCCTGCAGCTGACGTGGACATTTACCCCCTCCATAAATCTTCGTCCGCAAAGCCAAGCTAAAGAAAAAAGATCTGTAAATAATTATTATATTTATTCCACAAATTAGAAGTGTTTTTTTCTAACGGGATAGACTTTTGAATTTCTGCACGTAACCTGTCAACAGTCAGACGTGAGTCCAGGTGACTGGAATACACTTTCTTGATACCGCCAATACTATTTTCTCAAATTTCCTTTGATTTAGTGAAAGCTTCAGTTTAGGAGTGGTCCCTTCCACGATCCCTAATAAAAATAGATCAGAATTTGTGGGTATTAAATACTGGTAATTTGTTCTAATAATTCCCCTACCTTCACCTCAAAAAGGTCTCACTTTTGGACACATCCATGAAGAGTGCAAAATAAGCACCTTCTTCTATACCACACCTAAAGAACAGGCTTCTCTTGAAAGTAATCAGTACCTTGTGGAGGGGGTGGGTGTAAGTAACTTCAATGATACTTTAAAAATATTAATTGCTTGCTTTGTAAAGCAGTGTTAAATGGACTTATATGAAATTAATATGTGAATGTTCTGACACAATTACCTCAAAATCATTGATGACCTGCTATAATCCCTGTTGCAGGTCCCATTTTCCCAGCCTTAAAGCACACCGACATACAAAAGAAATGGCTTCTCCGCATTCATACTCGAGATAAAGAAGAAATAAAGCATGTGCGTAAATCCAATGAAAGCATATTAAAACTCTAAAGAATACAATGTTTTGGAACCATTTCATTCAACAGCTGGTGATGAATTTCTTATTACAAATTATTAGATTTGTAAACATTTTAGTCTGTGGTTTGGGGAATGATACAAAAGTACTTCTCAAAATCTATGGAGAGTATTTTGATCTCTAATTGAATTGTTGATGGGAGCCAATCCCATCAGCAAAATAATTACATATGCACCAAGCGTTCATGTTCTACATTCTGCACACGTGTAAAAGGTCATTCAGCTTTTAATATTTTTTTGTTAAACTTGTATGTTTAAAATATACCAAAGTATGGTTCTGAGTGGAGATTATAGCACCAGAATGATTGAGTCTTTGCTGCAGACGGTATTTTAGAAAATCCATGAACAGGCGGAATCTCCGATGATAGTTATATTGTTGTATCTCCAGATTTGTGATAATCTGTGCTAGAAAAATGTGATTAACATTACAACGCAGTTTAACTCCAATATTTAACTTGCCCATGGTTAGAACTAGAATGAACCAACATTGACAGCACTGTGTGAGGATTCATGTTACCTCAGGGCTTAGTTCCAGAGATAGGCTCAATACTCGCCGTAAATGACTCATTGCATTTCACGTCAGATCTCTTCGTCTTTGCATGGTTTCACCTCCGGTTGTGAATAGAAATGAAGCAATTCACTTGGTAACAGCTCAGAAGCTCTGCTGTCTTTGCAGAATCTAAGCCCCTGCAGTCACAAGCTGATTAAACTCCAAATAATAAATCACTTTGGAGTTTTTGCACATAAGAAAGTGATGGATTTAAACATTGGTAGGATTGGCAAGTTTCCATATTTCAGTCCGTGTAATCTCATCAACTTTGTTTAAATTCAGGATCAGCCCCCTTGTTGCAACAGTATTCTCTCCCTCTTGCCTGCAGTTTTTACTTGTACTTCATCATGTGCAGAGTTTTCTGCTGGGATCCTTTGCTGGAAATGGACTAATCAGTGGAGGGTCATTTATACTTTGGGGGATGTCACCTGCTTGGAACATAACTCAAGACAATCATCCAAGTCAATCATCCAAGTCAATAGACCTGCTGAGTTTCTTCAGCATTGTGTTGTTACAATAGTTCAGTTACAGCGAATGATACTTTATTTTGGCAATGAAAATGTATTTTGGGAAGCAGACAGTTCAGCAACCAATGAGAAGCTGGAAGAACGTAATGAGTCAGGCAGCAACAGAAATGGTCAATCAAGGATTTGGCTCAGCAAACATTCTCCTCTTTGGAATTACTCTTGACCCTGCAAACAACATCTTGAATTTAAGTAAAAGGGTGAAGCAAATTTTAAAATAATGGAGATCATCTCCATGGCAACTGCCTGGAAACAAAGGGTTCCCCCCCCCCCAAATAAGCACAAAAAGGTTTACTGACTCCAACACTGAGCACTGCTAATCAAAGCAAACATGCTTTAAATATTCTAATGTCAAACACTAGTCTAAATGCTCGTTCCACAACTAGTCTACCATGTCAGTGTGATCTACATGACGCCCTGTGACAACTCAGCAAACCTTCTTCAATTGCACCTGCCCAACCCATAATAACCATTAAGGACGTCAAGGCCAGAGAAACATGCAAACCTTTGGGTTCCCCTCCAGATCACACTCCATTTTATCTTGGAAATACAATAGGATGGTATTATGCATGATCCAACCTACCAGTAAGGACATGGCTGATTCCATGCCTCACCTACTTTTCCAAATGATCCCCATGTCCTCAGTGTCTATCAGTCTATCAACCTTATCTTTGAATATTGTGATCCGTCATCCGTTGAGGTCAATAATCCCAAAGACTTAAAATCCTCTAGGTCAAGAAACTTCTCTTCAACCCTATATGCTATGACAATGCCATGATTTCTGGACTGCACACCAGAAGAAGTGGGACTCAACCAGCCCGATCTGGCAAATAAATCACCCCATCCCATAAACACCGCACAACATCAAAGGCGCCTCCTTTTAAGGATGTGCCATCGCAGGGTGTCCTAAGGGGAAGGTAGCTAGAGTCAGGGCATTTAAGGCGCTGAGTGTATTTTATTTTTGTGAATGTTCTGACACAATTACCTCAAAATCATTGATGACCTGCTGTAATCCCTGTTGCAGGTCCCATTTTCCCAGCCTTAAAGCACACCGACATATAAAAGAAATGGCTTCTCCGCATTCATACTCGAGATAAAGAAGAAATAAAGCATGTGCGTGAATCCAAACTTGAATGCATTGCTCTGCATTTACATTGGATGACTCACACCAAAGAAAAGGTACAAGGACTGCCTAAAGAAATCTCTTGATGCCTGCCACATTGACCACCGCCAGTGGGCTGATATCAAACCGTGCATCTTGGCGCCTCACAGTTCGGCGGGCAGCAATCTCCTTTGAAGAAGACCACAGAGCCCACCTCACTGACAAAAGGCAAAGGAGGAAAAACCCAACACCCAACTCCAACCAACCAATTTTCCCCTGCAACCGCTGCAACCGTGTCTGCCTGTCCCGCATCGGACTTGTCAGCCACAAACGAGCCTGCAGCTGACGTGGACATTTACCCCCTCCATAAATCTTCGTCCGCGAAGCCAAGCCAAAGAAAGAAAATAGAAAATGTACATCTGTAATGTAGTGAAAGGGATCAATTGCCCCAGCATTCGGTGCCATCATCAAAGAATTGTTTTGAGAGGTTAAGAGTTAAGCAAGGGTCAAGTTACAAAGATATCTAAAATAGCCTGATAGACCATTCAATTTGAGACTAATTATCACGATGTCATTTTATTATTCTTTTTTTTTATTTCAAGAAGATAACATTTTTGTTACAATGAGTTCCTGCTGCAGTATTTTGCTAAAGATCAATCATTAATACACCCTGCAAACGATAAAATATTTATATCTTAACATCATTATAATCCGTCCTTCCTTTTGACTTTAACTGTTGAGCTTTTTTGCTTTTTCATCCTTTGATTCAGTGGATCAGACTTATTGGTCATTCTGAATCACTGTTTTATTATCCTTGCTTAGAGCAAAGCTTGAATGACATTGAGCATTTCCAGACATGATGCAAAGTCAAAATTCTTTAAAATTGGAAGATGTATCTTGATGTTGTAGAAAGTCTTCAAAGCAGTGGCCTGTCTCAACCTTCCCTTAGCTAGCTCATTAATGACCTTCCTTCACTCATTAAGTCAAAAGTGGGGATATTTGCACAGTTTTCATTTTCAACTACTCCTCAGATAATGAAACAGTTTGTGTCTGCAAGCAAAAAGACTTGTATACTATTTAGGCAAGTATACACATTACAGCCGTGCAACACAATGGAATTTATAACCTCCCCTGGAAATTCAAAAGATAAATATTAAACCATTACTAAATACCCCCCCCCCAACATCATCAACTTGGAGTGGGAGGTGCATGCTTAACTGCAGTGTAATGTGCAGGACAGAAGCTGGTGTGGAACAGAAATACTTGCTTCTTAACACTTCAGATCTTGACAGGAAATTTCACAAATGTGAGAGAATATTCTGCACTTGACTGGATTAGAGCAGCTCTGTCAGTCTCCAGAAGCTCAAAATACCATCCAGGATAAAGTAGCCTAACTCTCGTATCCTAGCCACTAGTCTAAATGCTCGTTCCACCACTAGTTTACCATGTCAGTGTGATCTACATGACGCCCTGTGACAACTCAGCAAACCTTCTTCAATTGCACCTGCCCAACCCATAATAACCATTAAGGACGTCAAGGGCAGAGAAACATGTAAACCTTTGGGTTCCCCTTCATATCACACTCCATCTTATCTTGGAAATACAAAAGGATGGTATTATGCATGATCCAACCTACCAGCTTCACCTCCCAACCAACCCCCTGTCCTTACCTAATGTGGCTTTATGGGGTGAGTCTCTGAATGTTTGTGGCCTGCATTTACCCTGTGGTATGAAGAGGTCCACAATCAGTGACAGGACCTCAGGCAGTGATTCAAACTCTTACCTCCAGACCATTCAGAGAATCGTATTAAGTAAAACTATTTCTTTATTTTCAATGTTTTTTTTTAAGTAATTTGTGTTTTTTTTTTGTTACCAGATTTGTACAGATACACCAAAATTCTTACTTGCTCCAGCCATATACTAATCACAATATGCCAAGACAGAAAAAGAGATAATAAATATTATAGGAGAGGTAAATAAATATTCACAGTTGCAGTTGGTGCCAGAACAAAAAGTGATATTTCAATCGTGCAGACTGTTCTTTTCGAGGTGCTGGGACCACTGTGGTGTTGGTTAGGGTTTGAATAGTTGGGGGAGATTTAATAGCCAGATAGTCTGGAAAGAATAAACTGTCAACTCTAATTTATGTCAATGTAATTTTGCCATATGTTGCAAAATATGTTAACACAAATGTTAATATGTAAACACAAAAGGTTGCACTAGATCTTTACTATATGCACTTCAGCCTCCACTCTAGCAGTAAGAAAAACAGTTTTTTTAAGTAGAGATTGGATTTTTAAGTATATATCTAGTTATACTGTATTAGCTTTCATACAGTTAACAAAGGGTCATTAAGATTAATGCCAACTATTCTTCCATGCACTGGGAATATCTTAAATCAGCTCCAGGATTTGTAACTCAAGTCAACCACCATGTTTTTGTTTTAATCCCTTAAAAAACTCCGACATATTAAAGCTAAGTAGAATCCTGGGGCCTGTTCATGGAGTATTACCATAATTTAATGAATTAGAGTCTTTGGATGCTCCCGAGTAGCATTGTCTGGTTTCCAAATGTCGTCTTTCATTTCCTAAGCATCAACCTTATTTAGAGAGGGTGGGGGGGGGGGGGGGGGAACAGGTTCTCTTTTTTATTCTTTTATGTTTTTTTTTGGATATTTTGTAAAAGATTGAGAAGTACGTACAATTTACAATCTTTAAGATTTAAGTATTATTTGAAAAGTACAAATTGCCTGTCTTTCCTTTTATTTCAATCTATGCATTTGATCAACATACAATACAAAAAACTCAGATGGTGAATGATTATCTAAAAATTAACAGAGAATAGCTGCAAAAAAATGAATATTGTACTTTTTTTTCTTTTGCACAGTTTGAGTTCTTATACAAATACCTCTGCGATCTGAGATGAGTTTTGTTTCAAAAGTACACTAAAAATTACATCACATGACTATTCACCTGCAATACATGAATAAGAATGTATTAATTCTTTCTTGGAGTGTATTATATTTGCTTTTAAACTTATTTCTAGATCTTCAATATTAATATCTTCTTAATGATCTTTCTATTTATCTTCTTTCTTTAACTCTTGCCAGTTATTACAATGGACACTCACCCTAGCACACAACAATCCGTGTATTCCATGGCATAGTTAAACAGCAGGTGCTGTGATTTTAGTTAATACACAAAGGTGCTGGAGAAACTCAGTAAGCCTCCCAGAGACAAAGATATATAACCAACTTTTCAGCGCTGAATGCTTCTCAAAGGTTTCAGCAGAAAGCAGGCAAGCATCTAAATAAAAAAAGGGGGGGTGGGGCAGAGGAGAGGAAGGAAGAAGGCACAGGCAAACATAAGCAAGTGGCAATAGGTGCACATGGATAGGTGGCCAGGAGAGAAAAGCTGAGAATTGATCAGGGGAGGGGTGTAGCTCTGTGAATGCAGAGCTACTGAAAGGAGATAGAGGGATTGGAAAGGAGAGAGACATATGGAGAAGTACAGGAGTGGGGTTAATGGAAACCAGGTCAATTTTAACTCCTTCTGGTTGGAGGGTGCCTAGAAGTCATATGAATTTTCTTCAATTTGTGGGTGGTCTCAGTTGGGCAATGCATGGGTTCATGGACCAACATGCCAGCATGGGAATGGGACAGACAATTCCTTTCCCCCAGTTCTGCCTTCACAGAGCACCCATCACCACCCCCCACCATCTCAGCATTTCTCTCCTGCCTTCCAACCCATGTCCAACTTGGCAGTTGGCCCATGCTCCTTCCCCTGTTCCTTCTTCCCTCCTCCATCCTCAATTTTATTCAGACACTTGCTTGCTTTCTGCTTTTACCTTGTCAAAGGGATTAGGCCTGAAATATTAATTCCTGTGGAAGCTGAGTATCTCCAACATTTTGTGTATTATGTTCCATGGTGTATACATTCTTATAGCCTCTGCTTTAGGTAATTGGCAATGGCTATCAACATTTATCCTTCAAATAATGATCTGATCATTACCTCCATGTTCTTTTGTGAGTTTTTTTTTTCATTTTATTTGATTTAAGTTATTTTTAACCAAATGCTTAGTCTTTTTTTTTCAAATTATTGGCAATCAAATCAACTCCTATTTCTTGGAATCAATGAACAAAATCAATATTCTAAGACAAAATAATATATCCCATTTATTTTTAGAATGCAAGAACTTTAGGATAAATTTATTAGTGTTAGATTAAGTGGCTTGAAGTTCGACCAAAATACACGCTTAGCGATTGTCTAAAATTGACAGAAGACATTTAAAATTTTTAATTCTATTGATAGTTTATTTAATTGTTCGCTTAGGCAACATAATATTGATTAGGTTTTGGAGGCTGTTTGGCAGTGGATGGTGATTTGCAGAAGATCTGTTATATACTACAATTTCTCAACTGTATTAACAAAAATGGTGTTGGCATTATTAAATAAAAACTGAAAAGGCAGAAAATACTCCACAGGTCAGACAGGATCCGTGGAGAGAGAAAAACAGTAGACATCAGATCAATGATATTTCAACAGAATTGGTAAAGATCTGGAGCAAGTTAGTCAAAATTGTAGTCACATTTTCTGATCATGTGACTATGGTCAATCAGCTGAGATTACAATCAAGCTAACAAGTCTTGTATTGTTTATTGGTTTATATTCATGTTATTTGATTCAGGTGCAAAAGACATATATTTGTGACATTTTATCTTGATGGTAAGATATTCTATAGAATGTGTCTGATTCTTTGGCAATAAGGGATATTAACATCTAGTCCTACATAACATAAACCAAAATTATAATCTCACTCCCATTTTACATCAAATGTTCTGCTATATTTTATATCAGTCAAAGGATGTTTTCTTGTTGAACATCTTATGAAACATAGACATATATTAGGTTCTTTATTCTCACTACAAAGTACTTGATGTTGTCAGATCATTTAAGGGAGGGGGATGAGTAGAATGACTATCTTTAAGAAAAGAGAATTGATTTTCAAATGAAACTGCTGCCATAACAATTTTTCAGCTTTATTCTTCCAAAGTGAAATATTATATTGTTGGTTGAGGAAAAAAGTCAAGCCACAAGAATGAAACGTACTCGTTTATTAATCAGTCAATGGGCTTCAAATAGTTTGAGGGTTGAGAACTTTACTAAACCATCTGTGAACAATGCACCTTTATCTCCAATGGCAGCTCCAGGATGCTCCAATTTACCAATTAGGTGCTATATTTCCTCATGAGCTTTTTAAAGAACTAGCAAAGTGTATTTTGATCAACAAAGATAATCAGCAAATTAGAAGAAAGAAAGAAATTCTCCAGAGTAGGATAGTTAGAGGGTGTTTCACATCAATCATAATATTGGGAGGAAGGAGGGCTAGTGACTTAATCCTTGGACTGACTAACATTTTGACAATTATTTCCCATCAGGAATTGGCAGGAAGATAAAGGATAGTGTAAGAGGTTTGATTGACATGGATTCCATTGTAAAAAAGTGTATAACAAATTGAATATCTCAGAGGAATCAATGGAAGGGGAGATTTAGGTGTCTTTGTGGAGCTTAGAGGAAAATATTCACTCCACAATGATTTGGGCATCTTCTGGTTTCCTACAACCTAGGTTCATCTCTAACACCTTCCCTCTGAAAGCTGGGAGCTGTGGGGTCTGAAAGGCATTTCTAACCTAATAAAAAAGTTCTAACATTGGACCAGAAGGCTGAAAACAAAGATTAGTGGGGTATCAGGCAGTATTTTAAATCAAAGTTCAAAACATCTTTTGTGAAACTTGGTAAAGCTTCAAACTACTTTGAAAGTTTGGGTGCATTTTCTACTTTTGTCCAGAAATATTCTAGCCTGAGATTCCATGCAAGACAAGGCAAAGGGTCTCATGATGTGCACTCAATCCAGATGTCTGTGATATTTTAAGATGATATTTCAAGGAGGAATTTTTTTATATGTCTGACTCCTTTGCAATTGTTAAATTTACTCATGTTGTGATCTCAAACTTACAGTTAATTTTTCTTTAATATTAATCAAAGCAAATTTCTACAGATGTGTAGTGGAAAGTGTGGTGACCAACTGAATCATCGTCTGGCATATAGACACCAATGCCTCTGAGAATAAAGGCCTCCAAAAGGTAGTGGACCCAGCCCAGGACATCACAAGGAAAAATCTCCCCACCATTGAGAACATCTACAGGGAAGTTTGCCATCAAACAGCAGCAGCAATCATGAAGGATCCACATCAACCAGCACATGCTCACTGGTACCATCAGGAAAGAGGTACAGGTGCCACAACACTTACATCACCAGCTTCAAGAACAGTTGCTACCCCTCCACAATCAGACTCCTCAATGATAAACTCAACCAGGGTGTCATTTAAGGACACTTACTTTTGCACTTTATTGCTTTTTTTTCTCTTAGTATTGCATTGTAAGTTTGTTTTCATTTCTTCATTTGTTTAGTCAAGAAATAGTTGAGTTTTTTGGTCCAATTTTTCTGCTCAAATTTGGGAGGCAATCGACGTTTACACAGGTCATACTTTTTATGGCATTAAGTACCTGCGTCGATCAAGGCTTTGGGAGCACAGATAGCCAGGACCGAATGGGGCATCAGAAGCTCTGATGGGTGAGCATCTGGGACAAAGGTCCACGGTTGGGGCGTTTGGAAGTCCAGTGGGTGGGTAGTTGGGGACATGGGATAATCAGATGAGTGGGCCATCGGGAGGTCAGATGGGCAGATATCTGGGTAGAGGATCTGCAGTTGGGGCGTCGCAAGCTCCAGTGGGCAGATGGTTAGGGTAAGGATGGGCATCGGGAGCTCTGGTGGACAGGATGCTGGCAGCTCAGATGGTCATACATCTGGGTCGAGGATCCACATTTGAGGCACTGGGAGCTCCAGTGGGCAGATGGCTGGGGTGAGGATCTGTGATCAGAATGTCAGAATCTCAGGTGGGCTGGTGTTCAGGGTGGGGATCCATGATCAGGACATCAAGACCTTGAATAGGCGGGCAGTAGGAGTAGCAGTAGTTTGGATTAGTGGGAGGCCGAGGCTAGGGTTCACAGTTGGGGCATCAGAGTTCATTTGGCTGCGTGGTCAGGGTCAAAAATAGAGTCAACTTTTACACCAGTATATGGACCAATAAAGGGGGAGTCGACTATTACATGAGTATATGCAGTTCAAATTAGTGACTGAGTGTATATTTTTTGCACTACCAATAACTATAGAACTATAGAATGAAGGAGAGAAACGGGCCTCTTTGACCATTCTAGTCTGTCCATTTTATTTCCTATTACCATTGACTTGCATCAGTCCATAGCCCTCCCTACCTCTCCCATCCATGTACCTGTCCATATTCTTCTTAAGATTAAACCCACATTCATGATTTCAGTTGACAACTCATTCCACACACCCACCACTCTCTATTTGAAGAATTTCCCCCTCATGTTCCCCTAAACTTCTCCCCTTTCACTCTTAACTGATGTCCTCTGGTTGGTACCTCACCTACTCTCAGTGGAAAAACCCGATCTACATTTACTCTGTCTATCCCCCTCATAATTTTAAGTACTTCTATCAAATCTCCCTTCATTCTTCTACTCTCCAAGGAATAAAGTTAACCTTTCCCTGTAATTCATTTCCTGAAATCCACACAGCATCCTAGTAAATCATCTCTGCGCTCTTTCTATCTTATTGATATCTTTCCTGTAGATAGGTGACCAGAACTGCACACAATACTCCAAATATGGCCTCACCAATGTTTTGTACAACTTTAACATAACATCCCAACTCCTGTACTCAATACTTTGATTTACAAAAGCCAATATGCCAAAAGTCTGCTTTAGAACCCACTTTCAGGGATTTATGTATTTGTATTCCCAGATTGCTCTGTTCTACTGCACTCCTCAGTACCTTATCATTTACCATGTATGCTCTACCTTGGTTTGTCCTTCCAAAATGCAATGCCTCACACTTGTCTGCGTTAAATTCCATCTGCAATTTTTCCAGCTGGTCCAGATCCCTCTGCAAGCTTTGAAAACCTTCACTGTCCTTAACATCTCCACTCTTACTGTCATCTGTAAACTTGCTGATCCAATTTACACATTATCATCCAGATCACTGATATAGATGACAAACAACAATGGTCCCAGCACTGATCCCTGAGGCACACCACTAGTCACAGGCCTCCAGTCTGAGAAGCAGTCTGAATGTTCCTGACTAACCTCCTATGTAGGACTTTGTTAATAAGTGGTGTTTCTACCTCACCTGCAGGAAAAAAAGAATCTCAGTGTTTTATGTAATCTGATAATACATCTAATATCTGATAAGACACTTCTCCTTTACATAGGTGGATGTTTTCTTTTTCAATATTTAAATAAAAATGATCATCAATTGCAATATAGTGAGTTTGATGCAGATAAATGAGTAACTGTCTCAACATATCCAAACTGAAAGCACAACTAAATTGGTGCTACCCCTGCAGTGATAGACCTCCTAGGTTGCGGAAGGAAAGGAAGTGATTGAGGTTGTATTTCATCTTTTACACTGGATTATTCTGTGGGTGGAGGTAATTCTGGGGAGCAGTAAGTGTGAAGTTTGGGCCAGAAAAAGTCAAAGTACAATCCATTCAGGCACCAGAAATGAAGGGAAGAGGAAGTTGTGTAGTAGTGTATTACGTATTGTTGTCTGTCTTTGTGTTATGTCTAATTCTATATCTGCATGGATTGCACTGAAGGGCAGGATAATAGGCTTGTACTTGTGAAATCAGATGATAATAAAACTTGATTTGACTTGAGAAGTCACTCAGATTTGTCCTTTGGGACACAATAGAACAGGAACCCTGGCATGGTTAGGAAAGATGAGAAGAGAATGAGAGAAACCTGCCACAAGGAGGATTATAAATAAGTTTCAAAATCCTTATATCATGAAAAAATAGGTTTTGTGTTCATTTAAATTCATGAAGAAGCCTCTCAATATCCAAATAAATCAATTACTATGTTTAGATAAGTAATGTAAATGAAAAGTATATGTAATTTTAACCAATTGGGTGTAATTGGATGGCATGGTCTTGTGGGCTGAAAGGACCTGTTACTGTGCTGTATGTCTACATGTAAAAAATAATTTTAACCTTAAAGTCCTTTTATTTTTGCAAGGGTCATCTGCGAATCATATTGTTTGCAAATCTCTGGATGGATTCCTTTAAGTCAAGACATCCTCTGAAGCTAAGATGAAACTGCTGCCATTCCCAGCTACTCAAATGAAAAATATTGGACTTGGAACATTCTGCATGCATACCTTCTGACCTCTAATTCCAGTGTTTTCAGCCTTTACTCTCAGGACTGCAGTGTACGGAAATACAACAGGTTGGATGTGCAGGAAACTAACAGGAAGAAATAATGATGTCTTCAGTTAGAAGTAATGGAGTGGACAATTGAAAATTATGTATTGCAGATCTGCAAAATGCCTGGTCAATCTTCCTTGATATCTGATTTTTCAATATTCCCATCCTCAACTCCAATGACCGGATATCATTGCAATCAATGAATGCTTCCATTGTAAAGATTATTTTGCCTTTTCTTTCGTCAGGTGCCAATAAACCATTGTTAAATTTTGATGATTTCAGTTTCTTAATATTTGCAGCATGAGAAGATTACACCAAACTACATGTTTTAATGGAAGAGGCCAAAAGATATACAGTAGGTCAAATTCCACCAAACATTGTCTCATTTTTGTAGTACTGTTTTAACCTAGTAGCAATCAGTATCAAATACCCCTGTATAAAAGTAGCTTTAATAGAAATAATAATTGTTATCTTTCTCAACTTGTCTCATATGAATTTAACCAGTTATAAAATCTTGGCATAAATAATAGGATTTATTTTGTGATTATAATAATTTATGATTGCCCTGTCCAAGCAGATAGAATACAAACCCTTTGTGATGCAACTATTTAATGACCAATAATATTATTTTAATAATTGTATGCAAGTATAAGTATTGTCCATACATATTGTTGGCTATATGATCATTGCAGTGTGTTGCACCAAGGACCGGAGAATGTTGCTGCGTCAGGTTATACTTGTACAATTGGATGCTAAATAAACTCGAACTTGAACTTAATCTCACACACTGAACAAAAAAAAAATTGGACAGGTTTCCTCACATCTTGATTTTCATCTGAATCCATCAATAAAGATCATAGCCACCAGAAACTGATGTTCACAAATGGATGGTTGATGTTGCCTGGGCATTTATATATTGGCTAGCATACCTTCAATTGCAGGTACAAAATTACAAGTAGCCTACCTAAACTGAAATCTAATCTGTCTTTGAAATGCTGGAAATCCTCTGGGGAAAGGGGAGGAAGGGTTTCAATTTCAAAATGATCCAGGAGATACTGACTCTTGGTTTTATTTTGTTCATTCCTGAAAGGTGACAACCACAGGAAGCCAACATGTATTACCTTACTCAATTGCCCAAACCCATTTACTTCCTATCCCATTTCAGAGAACAGCAAAGAGTTATCCGTATAGGTCGGCTTTGACCAGATTTCCCTTCCTGAGGGCCATGAAGGACCTTTTGGGTTTTGGTAACATTCCAATACAGCTGCTCTTCAACTTGCAATGGGGTTGTGTTCTGGCAAACCCATCAACAGTCAAAAAAAATCACACCTACAATTTTTGGTGAGTTGCGTACAGTGCACTCGCAAGATCACTGCAGAGACTGCGAGCATGGTTGAGTCACCATTGCAAGAGAATATACTGCATGATTCTCTCACACGATGCTGCCATCACCCAGCATCGCGAGAGAGTAGTGTACTACAAGTTGCAGGTGCGGGAACAGATTGGAATTCAAAATTGAAAGTACAGACTCTATCTAACGGAACTTTGAAAAATCATTAGTCGGACCATCGTAAGTAGGGAAGCACCTGTAGTTTCAAGGTCGCATTACTTACATGAGCTTGTTACTTATGAATCTTTAAAGTTTATTTTTTTAAGAGGCTTCTAGATAGAAACATGAACGTGCAAGGAACAGAGTCCAAAAGTCAGGATGCCAGAAATACAGACCACCCAAGAATTTGGACTTCTTGAAAACATTTGGCATGTGTGCATGCACAAGCCATAAGCAACCACACAGAAGTCACAGAAATATTTAAAAGGTTTATTTTTGCATTTTGTATTTTATTTGAGTTTTTTTTGTAAATGAACTATCAAAATGTACCTGTTTATTCTCCTTAAATTTGAATTTTAAAAGTACTGTCCTAAAATTCTCAAATTCCAGTCCAACCCAATCCCCGAGTAGACCGGATTTTAGGACTTTTACTGTAGTATAATTTCAGCATTGTGTTAAGCAGAGACATGATCTGAAGATGCTCTTCCTTTATTGTACTAATTTAACATAAAATTACACCATGGTGTAATGGAGGATTTAGACCCTGCTTTTGCTTCTGCAAGGCTGAGTATCAGTAACCTACTTTGAGAATAATGTGAGAATCAGCAGGCAGAAGCTAAATTCCACCGTGGGGCCCAGAGATGCAGTTATCTTTGAGATTGATGGGATTGTTGGTCGCAGACTGTCAGGCGAGACTTTGAAGCTAAGTAAACCATTGTATTCAAAGTGTTAAGCTAGAATGGGTAATATGAGCCGCGGTCCCGCTGCTGAAGCTTGAGACTCTTTGAGGGGTGGGAACGTCTCTCAGCAAGAAGAAGAACTTCTAGAGTCCAACCAACGTCCCGGTCGGGGGAGATGGAGAAGCTGCTACCGCCGCCCTGACAACCTACTACAAGTGTGCGATCGTTGCCTCGCTTCAGCAGTTGGGACCAATCCAGGTGTTGATAAGTATAATTGGGAAGAGCTTGCATATTGTAGTTTGAAATCAGCTTTAGATTTAGTAATAAAGATTTGTATAAACTGAAGAGCTCTCGCCGTATGTCTCTGTCTTCTTTTGGTAGCTCAAACACTGTGACCAATCTAAAACGAACAAAGTGAGAGGTACAAGTTTACCCAGGACACATGGTGGGATTCAAATTCATGTCTCCACATCAGTGGTGCATGCTTCTGAATACTAGCCCAATAAGTTTTACAGTATAGTCCCTGGCCTTGATGGATTTGAATGAGCAGCAGAATTCTTCAGGGGATAAAGCAGCGAGAGTATATTAAAAGAGCTGGAGATATTATAGTTTATGTTTCATAATCATATGTCATACCACATCTCCAGCACTAACCTTTTAAAGCTCTCCCATCAGTGGGGTGGGTGGAAGAGATGGAGTGGTGGTCCTGGATGGACAGCTTTTGGAGGAGGGGAGAAGATTTGAATATTGTTATATCATTCACAATTGTGCTCCACTTTTAAAATCATGGCTCCAGGAACAAGCTTGTGCTGTAATTTGAAATTAATAGTAGAATGAGATTCACTACAAAAATTTTAATGAAATTAGGTTGTGTGCCTATTGTTAGTAAATGAATCACTTGGTTTTTTTTGGTAATCCTTTTTTTAAATTAAAAAAAATTCACACTATGAACCATATTGATCAAAATACACACAAACATTTCCCTCTTGAATATACACTTGGTATTCTTGAGACCTTGAATGTATTGACATATTTTACAATTTAAGTTGGGATTAAAAATTGTTTATTTTTTTCATTTTATCATGAAATATTATTTTTTATTTGGTGTTTTTTTTATTACCCTTGATCATTTTTACCATTTAAATACCGAAACAAAATGAAGAAGATGGAATATTTTCCAGAAGTAAAGCCTGGAAAATGTAATGTATAAGCAGCTGATTAAAAAAAAAACAAACAATTAAATGTATGCTTCAATTGACCAGATATTCTCAAATGAGAGAAAATGGAATTCTCATCGGGGGCAGATAGTGGGAAGAAAGACAAACGTCAAATGCCATGTGATTGGACCTCAGAAGTCACATGATCCAATCGGATTTACGGCGCAAACCACACCTCATTCCTGATCCATGCTTACAGCCCTATGAGATAGCCCATGATTAATACCTTAGTCCAGAACATGTAAAGAGATCAAATTGTAACATTTGATTTCTCACAAATGGCTCGGACTAAATTTGAAATGCTTTTGCAGTATGAAAAAATTCAATCTCCTGATTTCTCTTCATACTTTCCCCCTCCGAAAAAAAAACATTAAAAAATTCTTTGGCATTCTCCATCTGGATTAGCACTTCAACACACTTCTCAATCCAAGATCCACTTGCCAGATCCAATCCACTTTTATTTGTCCATTTATGGAGTCATAATCACCCTTTAGAGCAACTTATCCATGCTGATCAAGGTGTTAACCAAGTTAGCTCCATTTGCCTGGGTTCAACCCTGTTAACCCTTTCTGTCCATTTACCTATCTAACATTAAATTTGTCACCAATTTTGGCAGTTTGTCCCATATACCCACGATCCTCTCTGTGAAAAAATACCTTTAGGTTCCCTTTAAGTCTTTTCTCCCTTTAGGGCTTTTCTTCTCTTTATTTTAAATCAATGCCCTTCAGTTATTCTACTCCCCTCTGCTGGGACAATGACTATGACTGTTTACCTTATCTGTACTTATGATTTTATGAACTTCTATAAGATCCCTCACCAGCCTCATCAACTACACCTCCTCTTTCAACACAATGGAACCAAATAATCTAATTCCTAAGCTACGTGACTTGGTCTCAACACCCCTCTCTGCAATTGGATCGATGATCTAAACCGCAGATAGAAATATAACGGTTGGTGACAGCCCCTCCTCCACAATCATCCTCAACAATTGAGCACTTCAAAGCTGCATATTCAGCTGCCTACTACAATAGTATACTTTTTGTAGTCCTATGTCTGTGTGGCCAAGCACAGCACCAAATCCATATTTAAATTTGCAGATTTATCTACCATTGCAGGCAGGTTCTCTATCGTAATGAAAAGGTGGAGAACAGGAGAGGGATAGAGGGACTAGAGGCTTGATGCCAGGACAACAATGTCTCCATCAGTGTCAGTATGACCAAGGAACTGGTTAGAGACTTGCTGGAAGAGGGCACTCCCCAGTCCGCATCAACGTGGATGAGGTGGAGCTATTAGACAGCTTTACGTTCCAAGGAGTAAACATTTCCAGTGACTTGTCAACATAATGCCAAGAGACCTCACCAATGTCTCGACTTCCTCTGAAGCCTGAGGAAATTTGCAGGTCACCTGCATCCCTCATCAACATCTGCAGCTGGACTGCCACACTATTGAAAGCATCCTGTGTGCATCATTCTGTTGTATGAGAATTGCTCTGCCCAAGACCACAAGTAACTTCAGAGGGCTGTGAACGTGGCTCAGGCCAGCACACACACCCTCACTCCTCCATTAAATTTGTTTGTAACTCTCGCCTTGGAAAAGCAGCCCTCAAATTCACAGTCCCACGCCATCCCAACTACACTCTCCTCACATCAAGAAAAAAGATTCACCAGTATGAGATCATCAGATTCAAGGACAATTTCCCTTCCATTGTTACACTGATGTAGTACAATTATGTTGTCTTTGCTCCATATCAACTGCTTTCTCTCTGTAATTCTGAATGTCTGTAATGTGTCTTACTTGTTGTACTGGAGAGTCAAGATTCAAGGTTCTTTAATTGTCATGTAATATTACACAAAAATGTTTTCTGCCTGGAGTAAGGCAGAGTCACCATTAGTGCTTGGCACCCTTTATAGTCAGAGAGAAAGCAAAGCAAAAGAGAGTCCCTTTATAGTCACTGAGTGTCCATGGATTCACCTCCAGTGGCCCACAGCTGGACAGATTCCTTTTGGATCCATCGGCAACTCGAGCTCCAGTTCCAAACCTCTGACATGACCAGGAAGTCTTCAGCAGCCAAGGCCCTTCAGGAAGCCCTTTCTATATATGAGCTCTTAAGACAATTTTATCACTGCATCTTGAAACATCTGGCAACAAACAAACTTGAACTTGAATTTTGTTCCAGGGAGAAAAGTCTCAGTCAACCCTAATTCTCCTGATGATTCAAGCCCACCAGTCCTGGCAATATTCTTGAGAATAATTTTTGGACCTTTTGAAGCTTTGTGATATCTTACTTCTAGCTGGGTGACCATAACGGCTCACAATGCTCCAAGTGTGATCTCATCAATGTCTAGCACAGTTGTAACCTGATGTCCCTGCTGCCGTACTCAATGTCCTGACCAATGAGGGCAAATGTTTCAAATACCTTCTTCTGTCTGCTTGTGTCATCACTTTCATGGAACGATGTACCTGTCCCCTGAAGGGACAATGTTCTACTACACACTCCAAAGCAGTAGCATTCACTGTTTGAGTTTTGACTACCTGGAATTTAAAGCTTATGTCACAACTCACAATGAAAAAAAATGTTAGATCTCGTCATTATGTAATATATGAGTCCCTTTCAAATTAACGATCTTTTACATTTATAAATGTAGACAATACAGCATGGTAACAGGCCTTGTCGGCCCATGAGCCCGTGCTGCCAAGTTGATCTACACCCCCGGTGCCTTTTGAATGATGGAAGGAAACCAGAGCCCCCAGGGAAAACCCATACAACAAGGGGGTAAAATACAAACTCCTTTCAGACAATGCGGGATTCAAACCCAAGTCTCATTTGCTGGTGCTGTAACAGAGCATTTTTATCCTTAACATTTTACTTGATGCATTCTGGGGTGGAAACATTCTTGAAATGAAGTTTAGTGATAAGGTCTACTCCATGATTATGAAACTGGAATGGAAGAATGCTTCCTTCGTCAGTTTTTCTTTCCAAAGCACATATTCAGTGTAGCTAAATCTTCCAATGTTTTAAAAGTGACATTAAAAGGCATTCAGTTGCTGCAGAATTTCCACAGCCCACTACATTCTTCATTGCTTTAATATTTTGGAAATTAATACTGTCAAGAATATCCTTATTAGCAATGTCTGGCAGTAAAACAGCTGCATAATTCTCTGGTGAGGCACATTGCTGCAGAAGTTTACTGAAAGGAAACTCTTTTAGTTATTTGTTCACACTTATTTTGTTGGAGTTTGAGTCAGTCTCCAAATGTAACACCATTATCATTATAAAACAGGCAATTACAAATATTAGCGCCAAGATAAACAGTTATGTTTCTTTTTAACAAAGGGGTTTCTATCATTGCTGTACATGCATCATTTTACCTGTACAAATGTAATGTCGAGGAATTCTTCTAGTTGGGTGCTACAAGCATTTACTTCCTACACTTTACTTCACTTTTCTCATCTGAAAAGTAAGGGATATCTTTTAGTTTGAAGGGTTTGCAGAGAGAATGGAAGGGCAGCTGAAAGGTGATTTGCCATGTAGTGTGTGTCAGGTGTAATAAAACCCATGACAGGCATCTCCTCCACACAAAAGTGGTTATGCCTCTGGGCAAGTTTCAGCAAGCCTCTTTGTTCAGTGGTTGCAGGACTTTGAAGTTAAGGTGAAATGTGAAGGGCCTTGACCATCCTTTTCACTTCTTTTCCTTCCTTAAGCAGTGCCACCTGCCAAGAATGACCTTTCTCCATTCCAGTTTTATGTGTTCTGAAGTGAACGATAGACCAACGTTAGATTGGCAAGCACTACTACACGCGGGATAAGGGGTGCAGACACCGGAGGTCTAGTGCAGCACACAAAAGTGCTGCAGACACTCAGCAGGTCACACAGAAAGCAAAAGGCAGTCGAGCTTTCTATGGATGTTGCATGACCTGTTGAGTCTCTCCAGCTCTTTTATGGCCAGTAAAAGATCCCAGCATCCGCAGGCTTTCTTGTCCACCTGATTGAGTTGATAGTTGAGAAGGTGGTGTTCTAGTTTCCAATTATGTTACTCAATGAATCAGAAGTTCTCAATACCATTCTGAGCATACCTTCTCCCATTAGAGTGATCACAGGCATTTGAGAATTTTCAGGAGTGGGCGGGAATGCTACATATATTTAAGGAGGCTTTGAGAACTTTCTGAAATTATTTCCTTTGTGGTTCTGTTGTGTTGCCTCTTGATGCGGCAGAGATCAGAGCAGCATGCCTGTTTTGGCATAGCCTGCCTAATGGAGTTGAGTGAGTGTCATCAGAGCTTCAGTACTGGGGAATGTTGACCTGGGAGAGCGATCTCATGCAGGTTTGCTTCTGCCAGTAGATTTGGAGAGATAGCATTCATGGTAACTGTCCAGTGCCTTGAGATACTTGCTGTAGGTAACACAGAAGGCTTGAGGAAAGCAGGGTGCACTGCTGCCTGGTAGACCATGGTGTGTGGACTTGTTCGTTAAACATACCTTTTTCAGATATTCTAATAGTTAAGATCAATATATTCATCATCAATATTTGTCTTTGTTCAGAGATGAATCTTGAGATATGTTTGAATGGGTGAAAATGCATCCAATTGTTTGGTTTGGATTAAGTCAAGAACATTCACATTAAGGACTGAGTCACGGTCGCCAAGTTGTTTAAAGTTTTCTTGCCGTGACTATTGTTGCCCCTTTCCTCCCTCTCACCAGCTGGGACCTTGCAGCTGTAGACAGCTGTAGGATCTGTATGCTTCATCAGTGTGTTGGAGGCCCCTGTGTTTGATCCACCAACCTTCTGTTCTTTTTGTTGCTTTTTTTTTGTCAAACATCTTACTTTGGTGATAGGAGAGGTATTCCTTTCACCTCGGGAGATTTTGGAAACAAACAATGCCTCATGATTGCAAATAGTTAGCTTCTTAGATGGCAAACAATTCTGATGTTTCTGGTGGAGAAGCAAAAAGAACCTTCCCAGGTCGTCAATCACGGGGGAACCTCAGGACAATCCAATGTTTTGGACAACTCTGTGGCTGCTTTTGGTTGGGGAAATGTCAGGTTGTGAGGAGGCATGTTTTGAGATGAGCTTTCTTTTAGGAGGCTTTGAAATCTTCAATGTTGTCTTCAAATGCTGCAGCATTTCTGTTGCTACTATTGTTTTGGGGAAAAACTGAAGGAGATATGAGAACAGAGGCCAGTCGAACGGACGTTGAGGACTGTCATGGCTTGGGTGATGCAGTCAGTCTAGTGATCCCTTGTTCAGATGATATCACCTAACAGGAGCCATGGCATTGACTTGGGGTGTTAACGTGAGTGCTTGTACTTGTCTCCAGAGCAAGCGGTGTGACAATACTGTCCTTGGAGCATTTTGTGAGGAAGGTTGAATCAACTCTTCCTACCAATTGTGGTTTGTCAGAGGACCGCGTGGAGTCATGGAATCTTACAGCACAGAAACAGGTCCTTTAGCCCAGCTTGTCCATGCCAATGAAGTTGTCTGCCTTAGTCTTCATTTGGCCCGTATCCCTCAGCAATTCTTGGATTGGAAAGAGCACTGTGGAAATACTTTCATCACTGAATGGCAGCAATTCCAGAAGGCAGCTCACCACCGATATCCCAAGGGGTAATGAGAGGAGTAATAGCCACTAGTCCTGCCAGCACTGCCCTCAACTCATGAGCGAATAACAATATTGTGAAGCTTACTCACGGTAAATTAGAGCATTCCAGATCACAAACACAGCCAACGCCTTCAGGTACAAAAGAAATAATTTGTAAAAAAAAATTGGATATAATTTGCATAACTTTACAATTCCTTTTTTACAACCAGCATGTCTCCCTGGGTAAAAAAGCAATTCATGCACTCGCGTTGCTGAAATAAACACTAATTTTTCTCTTGCAGCAAAAGGAAATACTATTTTAATTGTAAATAATAAAAAAAACCCACAACCAATCCTATTCCAATTAATTTGGGTAGTGAATCTTTCCAATCCTCATCCCCCAAAGGGCGATGATATTCAGATGTTGATAATGTTCAAGAATGCAATTTATATCGTTGAGTCTTTCTGGATCCCAGCAACAGTACCGGAGAGTGGGTGAGAATTGTTATGATCTTTTCTCTATGGTTTAATTATATGGAGGGTAACTCTGGTGGAGCTCAAGGGGCTAACACGTATTTCAACTTCTTATCTGATTGTTTTGTTTAAATTGCTTAATAGAACTTTGATTTCACATTTTCAGTTAACTATAATATTTCAATATTGTGAAAAAGACAAGATCATTTGTTTCAGTTGCTGTGATCTGAACGAGGAGTGACCCGGACACCAGAAAAAAAGTGGCCTGTTTTAAAAGGTAAAAGATTTGGAGAATTTTCGGCTCCCAACAGAAACACGAAATGGTGCCTTTGTAGGATATCGCATAAGGAAGAAGATACTTTTGAGAGTGCAGCACCTCCTCAAGTGGCCAGCGGCTGGATGAACTCGACGGGTCAGACACCATCTGTGGCTTAGACATGGTCGGTCAATGCTTCGTTGCAATTTTATGAGTCTAAATAAAGGGTCCTGACCCAAAACGTTGACTGATCATGTCTGCCTTTTGGATGCTGCCTGACCCACTGAATTCTTTCAGCATCTCATTGTTTGCTCAAGATTACAGCTCCTGCAAATCTTCATGTTATTCCACAAGTCCGTCTGGATTTTGTGCTTCAGACTCATTGGGTGGCACGATTAGCATAGCGGTTAGCGCAATGCTGTTACAGCATCAGCCATTTGGATCAGGTTTCAAATCCAAGGTTGCGTGTAGGGAGTTCGTACATCTCCCCATGTCTGTATGGGTTTTCCCCAGAGGCTCCGGTTTCCTCCAACCATTTGAAACGTATTGTGGGTGTAGGTCAATTGGGTAAATTGAGTGGTATGGGCTCGTGGGCAGAAGGAGCCTGGTTCCGTGCTTGTATCTGCCTGTTTAGGAACTGTTATGTGAACCTCTAATCCTTTGACATAAAGGCAACCACTGAACCCTGCCATATCTATTTCTGATACTATTTGTAATAAGAGGAGATACAGAAGTCTGACTCTCCAGTTGCCCACCAAGAACCATCTAATTTAAAAAAAAATTCTGTATTTATACTGCGGCAGTAAGGAATCAAACATGTATGCCGAACCCTCCCACTAAAAACTGTATGGCACCCTCACAATCCACAAAGTTCAAGATTGCATTTGCATGTCTTTGCACATTTCACCTTCACAATTGATTCAGTCCAGTTTATTTCATTCATTCATTCTTGTTGACAGCATACGGTGCTTTTCTCAGAATCACACTTGAAAAGACTGGGTCACATGTATTAATGAACAACTTTTGCAGTATGCAGATACTTTTGCAGTTTTGCAGATATTTTTGCAGTATGCAGATATTTGGGCTAAAATACCACCTTGCTGATTATTTGCACCAGAGTCCATGTTGCTGTTGGCACAGAGCAGAGACATTGTCCAGTAGAGGGCAGCAGTGTCTCATAAATAGTTTCACTCTTGTCGCCTCCACGTAACGATGGTGACTGCACTGAATGTTCACAGGAGAGTAGAGCAAATTAATTGTGCTCATTTGTTTTTGGAGCAAGTGTTTCACTAACATGGCCAACAATGAATCATAGTGGAAATGGTATATCCATGTTTTGGCAAGTGAAAAGGCACCACCGTGCTCATTGCTAACTTCCTGCAGGACTATGTCTATGACACAAAGCTCCTACACAGGCCATTGAAGAGATACTTGAACCTCATCTCCCAAGTGAGTGGAGAAATGCACCCCCATTTTTACCCTTCAGTTTGATAAATGGGGACAAACAAACCATCCTGCTCCATATTAAGAAGAATGCTGGTTCGCTGTTTCCATATTTTGTACCAAGTAACAAAAATGAAATCATCTCTCACCGAAGACATAACTATACTGACTGTTTGAAGTTCATTTGCATTTGAATCTAATTGGAATAAGGTGAGAGTGCTCTGAATCGATACCATCTTCAGCATCAGTAAGACTTGAAACAGTGAACCTCCTGATAAATAATTTGCTTGTGCTGTTAAACTTCCAGGGTCAGCAAATAAGCTAAGAGACTTGGTAATAGTCCATGCACTGAATTTGTAATATAAAAAGAGATGGACGAACAAATCTGAAGAGAGCAGACCAATGTAAGAAACAGAAAGTTGTGATAGTAGGAGATTTTAACTTTCCACATATTGACAGGAACTCCTGTATTGTAAAGGGCTGGACGGCTTGGATTTGGTCCAATGCATTCAGGAAAGTTTTCTAAATTAACAAGAGAGGATGTTATATTGGATCTTCCATTAGGGAACCAGACAGGTCAGATGACTGAAGTATGTGTAGGCAAACATTTTGGGTCCAGTGACCATTAGTTTCGTTAATTATGGATAAGGATAAATCGAAGAAAAGCCAATGTTGTGGAAATGAGAAAGGATCGAGGAAGAGTGGATTGGGATAAGTTGTTTTCTGGCAAGGATGTGTTCAGTAAGTGGAAAGCCTTCAAAAGCCTGTTAGGATTAAAGGCAAAGTTAACAGGCATAGGGAATCTTGGTTTTCAAGGGATATTGGCGATCTGGTTAAGAAGAAGAGAGAGGTATATAGCAAGTATAGACAACATGGAGCAAATGAGTTTCTAGAAGAGTAAGGAAAAATGTAAGAAAAAACAGAAGGAAATCAAGAAGGCAAAAAAGAAGAAATGAGGTTTCTTTGGCAGATAATGTAAAGGTAATCCCGAAGGGCTTCTACAAGTGTATGAAAAGTAAAAGGATAGTAAGGAACAAAATTGGTTCCCCAGAAGATCAGAGTGGTCATCTATATCTGGATCCCAATTAGATGCAGGAGATCTTAAACAGTTTTTTTTTTGCATCAGTATTTACACCTGAAACTGGCATCGTGCATAAAGAAGGAAGGGAAACAAGTAGTAATGACACGGAACATATAGACATTAAATAGGATAAATAGCCCGGGCTTGACGTGATATTCTCTCAGACCTTAAGGGAGACTTAACAACCAACTGAAAAACCTCACAAAGATAAGCGTATACAGAGTCGTTGTCATACCCACACTCCTGTTCGGCTCCGAATCATGGGTCCTCTACCGGCACCACCTACGGCTCCTAGAACACTTCCACCAGCGTTGTCTCCGCTCCATCCTCAACATCCATTGGAGCGCTTACACCCCTAACGTCGAAGTACTCGAGATGGCAGAGGTCGACAGCATCGAGTCCACGCTGCTGAAGATCCAGCTGCGCTGGATGGGTCACGTCTCCAGAATGGAGGACCATCGCCTTCCCAAGATCGTGTTATATGGCGAGCTCTCCACTGGCCACCGTGACAGAGGTGCACCAAAGAAAAGGTACAAGGACTGCCTAAAGAAATCTCTTGGTGCCTGCCACATTGACCACCGCCAGTGGGCTGATAACGCCTCAAACCGTGCATCTTGGCGCCTCACAGTTTGGCGGGCAGCAACCTCCTTTGAAGAAGACCGCCGAGCCCACCTCACTGACAAAAGGCAAAGGAGGAAAAACCCAACACCCAACCCCAACCAACCAATTTTCCCTTGCAACCGCTGCAATCGTGTCTGCCTGTCCCGCATCGGACTTGTCAGCCACAAACGAGCCTGCAGCTGACGTGGACTTTTTACCCCCTCCATAAATCTTCGTCCGCGAAGCCAAGCCAAAGAAAAGAAGAAGGGAGACTAGTGTAGAAATTGCCCCGGCAGAAATATTTAAAATGACATTAGCCACAAGAGAGGTTCTGGAGTATTGGAGGGTAGCTCACATTGTTTTGCTGTTTTAAAAATGTTCCAAAAATAAACCAAGTGTTACGGGTTATATTATATTATATATAAATATGTTTTTGAAAGAGATAGATTGTGGGGATTAGTGTTTGGGTCACTTCACAAAAGACACCTCATTTAAAATGCAAGAGCTTTGCTGAAAGAGAGACTTCATGTCCACAGTGACTTTACAGAAACTTTGAAGAATGCTTATGGAGACTTCACAAGTAAGTGTTAATTGGACTGATGCTGCGGAGTAAATGGATTATTTTTTTGAAAGCTCCTGTCTGCTTACAGTTTGCTGTTCTAAGAGGGGCCATGTGGTTTTGCAAGCAGAGAGAGAGAAAAAGCCAAATAGGTTTTCTGAGAGAGAGAGTGAGAGTGAGAGAGAGAGAGTGAGAGAGAGTGAGAGAGAGAGAGAGAGAGAGAGAGAGAGAGAGAGAGAGAGAGAGAGTGAACTGACTTCTGCAGTGGCTTTTGGAAGCTTGTAGAAAACCCATTTTGAAGACGGTTGTGAGTTCTGAGTTCAGCCTGTTGAAAACCCTTGTAGTCCTTACAAGAGGAAATGGCTGGCTAAAGCATTTCTCCTGAAATAACAGAAGCAAATGCGACTCTGTGGTAACCTGCAGAAGAAAAGGTTATCATTTGGAAAACCCATGATGGGGCAAGTTTCTTCGGCAAGACACTGAAGTATTGATCGTGGGAAATCAGTTTGTGGGTGTCCAATGAGCAACAAATCTCTCTGAAACCAACAAGAACCTTCCTGAGCGGTAACCATTTGCTTTTAAGCACCAAACCCTGGTGAAGATTCATAAATGTTAAATTCTGTGCACAGTAGAAGAATTGCCTAATAATGGTGAACTTTGGAGGAGTGAAAAGTGAGATTGGACTGTGAATCAAAGAACTTTCTTGAACTTATATACATTACATACATTTGGTAAAGTTAGATTAAGTTAATAGTAGCAAGTTAAAGTTTGATCCTTTTTTTTAAAGAAAATTCAAAGCAACCTTTCTTTAAATAAACATTTGTCTTGCTCAGTTTCTATTGCTGCTTGGTTTTGGGGTCTTCTGGACTCATAACACCAAGAAATTACAGGCTGGTGAGCCTGACATCAGTAATGGCTAAATTATTGAAGCTATTCTGAGAGATCAAATACACAAGTATTTGAACAGCCAAGAGCTGAATAAGGATAGTCAGCAAGGCTTTAAACATGGTAGGTTGTTGCGCGTCGAATGACTCAAGGACTTGTTGACTCAAACCAAGGCTTTTATTAACAAAAGACTGGAGCGTATTACATCGAGGTCGACCAGTCCAGACTAACCTGGGTCTAGTTAAGAGCAGCCCTTTATGACCTGCCAGTGGGCGTGGCTACGGCTCTCAGCCAATCACTACTACTATATGTAAATATATACAAATATATACATTGGTGATAGTGTCCTGTACTATTACATACATCATGTTTAATGAATCTTAGAGTTTTTTGAGGAGGTTACCAAGAAAATAGATAAAAGAAAGGCTGTGGATATTGTCTACATGGACTTGCGTAAGGCCTTTGACAAGGTACCATATGGAAGGTTATTTCAGAAGGTTCAGGCACCAGATATCCATTTAGAGGTTGTAAACTGGATTCTAAATTGGCTGAATGGGAGAAGACAGAGTGATAATGGATGATTGCCTCTCAGATTGGAGGCCTGCGACTAGTGGTGTGCCTCAGGGATCGATGCTGGGACCATTGTTGTTTGTTGTCTATATCAATGTACTCACAAATTTCAACTGAGCTGCTTCATAATAATTTTGAAAATGATGTAACTGAGGTCCACCTAATGCATATTTCCATGTAAGTTTGTGCAAGGCTACTCGTGCTAATTTTCCCTTCCATAAAAATTCCCGCACTGCTCTATTCAAATCCTGAAAAAAACCCTTTGAAAGAAAACATGGTATTGACTGAAACAGATATTGGATAACAGGAAAAATGTTCATTTTAATACAATTTACTCAGCCAATTAATCTTAACGGAAGATATTTCCATTTAATCAAATCCATTTTAATCCTTTTTAATAAAGGAACATAGTTTAATTTATGTAAAGATTGATAATCTGCAGTTACTATTTCTCCTAGATATTTAATTCTATCTGACCATTTTAATTTTATAATTTTTTTATATTCTGATTAATCTCCTTCCCTGACTGGCAATATTTCATTCTTATCCCAGTTTTCCTTATATCCAGATAACTCTCCAAATTTCAACAAACAATCTTGCAAATATTTCAAAGACTGCTCCGGTTCCGTCAAATACACCAACACATCGTCTGCAAATAAATTAATCTTATATTCATCATCTGCAAATCTCATCCCTTTAATCTTATCATTCTATTGTATTGTCTGAGCTAATGGTTTGATACCCAATGCAAACAAGGCTGGTGATAATGGATAACATTGCCAGGTCGACCGCATTAATTTAAAAATGGTAAAGAAGTTTGACCATTTGTCACCACCCTAGCAATTGGATTTGTATATAGAGCCTTAACCCAATAAAATAAGGGCCAAAATTAAACTTCTCTATCACCTTAAATTAAAAATTCCATTCAACCCTATCAAAAGTTTTTTCCACATCCAGTGCAACCGCCATTGGGTGGTTGGGTTCCTGTCTAGATGCTTTGACCAATGCTATCAATCTAAGGATATTGTCAGACGCATTTATATTCTTAATAAAACCTGTTTGATCTATATGTATCAACTGAGGTAAATATTTAACAAGTCTATTTGCTAACACTTTCGCTATAATTTTATAATCTACATTTAATAAAGAAATAGGCCTATATGAAGGTACTTTCAGTGGATCCCTATCTTTATTTGGAATCACAGTAATTATAGCACTCAAACAAGATTCTGGTAACAATTGATCCTCAGTTATTTGCTGCAATACATCTCCAAATACAGAGGATAAATCTTCATAAAATACTTTATAAAATTCAGCTGAAAATCCGTCATCCTCTGGTGACTTTCCATTTGGCATCTCCTGTATAACTTCTTTAATCTCAAAATCTGTAAATGGAGCTTTCAATTCTTTAACCTCCTCCTCCCCCAAAACAGGTAATTTTAATTTAGATAAATAAGATTCAATAGAATCAATGTCCTGCTTTCCCTCAGAAGTATATAATTTTTGATTAAATGAATAAAACTGATCATTAATTTCCTGAGGTTTATAGGTAACTATTGAATTATTTTTAACAGCAATAATAATTCATGATGTCTGTTCCATTTTTAATTGCCATGCTAATACCTTATGAGCTTTCTCACCCAGTTCATAATAACATTGCTTAGATTGGTGAATTAAAAGCTCATACTAAAGCAGGTTTTTTTATCTTCCGTAACATCTTTCTGAAATTCCTTTTCCAACTCAGTAATTTGTTTATTCAATGTTAAACTTTCTGCCACGTATTGATTTTCAAATTTCTAGCATAAATAATAATTTGCCCATGCAAATATGCTTTCAAAGCATCCCACAATACAAAATTACTACTTCCTGAATTAATATTCTCAGCCAAGAACAAAGTGATCTGTCCCTTAACAAAAGTAATAAACTCTGGTTTTCTCAGTAGCAATGTGTTGAACTTCCATCTATAAGACAATTGTACCACTTCTGGATTACACAGGAGAAAAACAACATAGAATGATCTGATATAACCCAACTTTTATACTCTACCTTGAAAATGTGCCAATACCAAAAGAAATCTATTCTAGAAAATGAATCATGTCTAGATGAATGAAAAGAAAAATCTTTCTCTGTTAGATTTATTCTCCTCCAAATATCAACCAAATTCAAATCATTCACCAGAGCTCCTATTTGTATTGCCATCTTTGATATCCTTATATTCTTCAGAGATCGATCCAATAAAGGATCCAAAACACAGTTAAAATCTCCTCCAATCAAAATATTTTCATTGGTCTGATTTAACAATAAAAAAGCCTCCGACATGAACTGTTCATCGTCTACATTAGGTACTTAAATATTTAACAAAGTCCATGGTTCAGCAAAAATTTTACAATTCACCATCAGAACCCTCCCTGCATTTCCTTCAAATGATTCCAATTCAAACAGTAATTTCTTATGAATTAAAATCGCTAAACCCCTTGCCTTAGAGTTAAAGGAAGAAGAAAACACATGCCCAACTCCATCTCTCTTCAATTTCAAATGTTCTTTTTCAGATAAATGTGTCTCTTGCAAAAAAACAATATCATTTTCTTTATGTAAGCCAATTCTTGTTTACGCTTAATTGGATTATTCAATCCCTGGACATTCAAAGTTGCAACATTCAAATTAGACATTTCATTAATAATAAACTTCACACTACTATAAATTTGCTCCCCTTTCTAATTCCATTAATATTCTAAACCCTTCCCCCATATAAAAATTCCACAAAGTCAAAAAAAATAGAAAAAATATACTACCCCAAATATGCTACTAGAAAGTAGTAACTCCCTGAAAATCTGGGTGTGCTAAAACCTACTAGTGGCAGATGACTATAAGGTCTCAGTGTCATCCATCCCCCCCAGACTTGCACAAAGTACTTAATCAAATATATTCAACCCAATGATTCCAGTCACAATGATTGTTCCGGGTCTTCAATATCAAGAAGACTTTGCGTCAATTCAACTTTCTTCCCATTCTTCCCATTCCCATTTTCCGTCCTTTTAGGCGACAGTAATGGCAACTCTCCACTTCCTCGCAAATCTGGCAATGGATTAGCAAAAATTGTCATTTTCAAAAAATTGAGATTGAAAATTCCCATAAAAAACTTTCAATACAGCCAGGTAACAAAAAGGGAATTTATAACCCTTTTGCCACAATACTTCATTAGCTGAATTAAATTCTTGGCGCCTTCTAATTATTTCTTGACTCAAATCTGCATAGAAAAACACTCTGTTATTTTGAACCATCATTGGAGTTTGATTTTGCCGCGCCTTCTGCACCGCAACTCGTAATATAATTTCTCTATCCTGATATTTCAAACAACGAATCAAAACTGCTCATGGTGATTGACCTGGAAATGTTTTTTTCCTCAACATTCTATGTGCTTGGTCTAGCTCCAGACCATCCGGAAAAAAATCATTGCCCAGTACCTCAGGAATCCATTTCTTAAAAAAGTTTACCGGATCTGAACCTTCCATATCTTCTGAAAGACCTACTATTTTTACATTATGTCTTCGACCTTGATTCTCTAATGAATCAATATTTTTCAGTAATTCCTTCTTCTGAATCCCCAATCCAGGAAAGAATCCTCCACTTTTTCCATTTTTTCTCTATTACGATCCACTTGATTCTTACATTAAAATAAAGCTTCTTCAATTTTTAAAAAATGATCCTGTACAGTGTCCACTGTTTTCATACATCTACTAACATCACTTTTAACTACAGTCATACCTTTCTTCAT
Source organism: Narcine bancroftii (assembly GCF_036971445.1). Lineage (NCBI taxonomy): Eukaryota > Metazoa > Chordata > Chondrichthyes > Torpediniformes > Narcinidae > Narcine > Narcine bancroftii. The sequence continues at coordinate 218,700,385 of NC_091474.1, read as the reverse complement.
AGAAGTCATCTCTTCACACATATTATTCATTTTAGTTTTCACTTCCATAAATCCTTGATTTATCTGAGTAGAGATCTGCATTGACATGTTTTCCATTTGATGAGCAATCCCTTCCAATATTGTAAACACAGAATCCAGTCCAGGTTCCATCACTTCCCCTTGAGGCCTACCTTCTCTGGTCCCAGTCCCCATATATTCTTCCTGTGTTGATTTCAATAGCGCTTGGCTCTCTTCCTCTTCTGGCACACTGGTTCCTCTTCCAATGCGACTGCGGGTCTGGATACCCGTCGACAATGCACCGACCTCATCAGCCCACAGTCTTTCAGGCTCCCCCACAGCCCACACCTTCTCTAGTAATACTCAAACTTGCGACGCACCGCGCATGCCCAGAAGAGTTACCAACTGCGCAGGTGCGTCTTCCAGGCATTACTGCGGGTTTGCAAGTCTGTCCCCACTCGGCTGATCTGCCCACGTGCCTGGGCTCATGGGGGCGCGAGTCAGGATTGGCCCAGCTCATCACAGAACCGGCACCATCTTGCGGACGCGCGATCAGCGCTGGTGTAATACTCAGCCAAGCAGGGGTCCTTTGAGGCTTGAGAACTCCAGTCGACAACTCCGTGGCTTCAACTTGGTAGGTAGGCCTCAATTCTTCATCACTTTTATGAGGTAATTTCTTTTGTAACTGAGTTTTTGATTTCTTATCGTTTGTAGCCATTTCAATCCTCCACTATTCCAAAGTCTGTAAAAACTATTTTTAACCACTTTTATAGGTTTTAAAATCGGGTATTTATAAGTCTAACAAGGGAAAGGTGGAACTGCATGTCTTCATTCTGCACCATCTTGCCATGACTCCCCCTCCCCCCCCAAAATATGGTAAATTGAATCAGCAAGTGTAAGATTGGAGGTGGAGTGGACATCAAGGAAGGCTTTCAAAGCTTGCAGAGGGATCTGAACCAGGTGGAAAAATGGACCAGAAAATAGCAGATGGAATTTCATGCAAACAAGTGTGAGGTGTTGCATTTTGGAAGGATGAACCAAGGTAGGACACACACAGTAAATGGTAGGGCACTGGGGGTGAGGAGGAACAAACAGATCTTGGAAAACAGATAAATAATTCCCTGAAAGTGGTGTCACAGGTAGACAGGTTTGTAATGAAAGCTTTTGGCATCTTGGTCTTCAGAAATCATGTATTGAGCACAGGAGTTGGTATGTTATAGTGAGGACATATATGACATTGGTGAGGCTAAATTTGGAGTATTGTTTGCATTTCTGGTTGCCAAACTACAGGAAGGATATCAGTAAAATTGAATTATTGCTGAGAACATTTACTTTGTTCCTTAGAGCGTAGAAGAATGAGGCGAGATTTGATAGAGGTTTACAAAATTATGAGGCAAATAGACAGAGTAAATGCGAATAGGTTCTTTCCACTTAGATTGGCAGAGATAAATACTAAAGGACATAGCTTTAGGGTGAAAGGGGAAAGGTTTAGGGGAAATATTAGGGGGATTTTCTTCACACAGAGTGGTGAGAGTGTGGAACAAGTTTCCATCTGATGTGGTAAATGTGGACTTACTCTTAAGTTTTAAGAATAAATTGTATAGATAAATGGATGGGAGAGGTCTGGAGGGTCATAGAATGGGGGTAGGTCACTAGGTCCTTTCAAACTGTTGTGTAAAATGGGGTTAACCAGGCAATTTGCCCGGTTAGCGCCCCAGTTATGCATCAGTTAGAAATGGTCCAACCAGCTCCCTGACCTATCTCAGAGTTAGTCAGGGAACCCAGTTAAACTTAACTGGGTCTCGTTCACAGCTGATTTGAAAATGAAAATGGATGACCCGCTTATTCCAGTGACGTCAGCGCTCTTGTGTGTGTGTGTGTGTGTGTGTGTGTGTGTGACCAGCATTTGGCAACACTTCCAATGAATGAGTGTTAGGGTGGGATTCCCCCTTAAATTGTCAGGTTCGCAATATAATTGGTTGATCCCCTGCAATTTAAAAGGTACTTCCAGCACCTTTGCCACAATTATCGCACCAGTGTCCCAGAAGGGCTACCTAGGGACTACAATTTAATAAAGGCTAGTGGGATTAGCAGTGAGATGTTTCTGCACAGACTAGAAGGGCTGAATGGCCTGTTTTCAGTGCTCTAATGTTTATGGTTCTATAGTTTTGTGGGCATTGCTTCGGAAATTCCCTTCTACTGATCTATTAGGAACTAAGTTTGGATGAAGAGTTGATCATCCATGTGCTGTCATGCTACACAGTTATAGGGGTGGGGGGGGGGGCGACACAGTTAGCTTAGTAGTTAGTGTGATGTTATTACAGTTCCAGTGACCCGGGTTCAAATCTGGCGCTGCCTTTAAGGCATTTGTACATTCTCCCCGTGTCTATGTGGGTTTTATCCAGGTGCTCTGGTTTCCTTGTACAGGATTAGAAGGTTAATTGGTTACATGGGTGCCTTTGGACAGTGCACCAGAAGGGCCTGTACTTCTAAATTGGAATATTCAGTACAGGTGACCAAGAATAGATTTCTACCTTGCCATCAAGATAAAAGGGGAAAAAAATAAGTGAACGGTAACTATAACTCTCACTTTAATGAATATATCAAAAAAGGATTAGCTGGTAAAACACCTGTGAAGTGGGCAATAGTTTCATGATAATAAAAGCACCAAAATGCTGGAGGAACTCAGCTGGACTTTTCAACATCTCGAGGAGACAAAGACGTTTTGAGCCTGAGCCCTTCTTCATGGAAAAAAAATCAGATAAGGCGGAAGCAGGATATATCAGAATATCTCAGAATTTAAACAATGGGGGAGAAATCCAGGTCAACTAAAGGTGTTAAATGGATATAAGGGACTAAACAGAATTTATCATGTCTGTGTGAAAGGAGACGAAATGGAGAGACGGCAAGAAAGCAGGGGGGTGGGTTTTAATGAAAGCCAGAGAAGTTGATATTAAGGCTGCTTTGTTGGAGGGTGCCCAGTCAGAATCTGACTGCTTCAGTCTACGGGTGGTCTCAGTCTGGCAGTGCATGCCTCCATAAAGAATTAAAATAAATCAGACTTGTTAAATTGCTATATGTTGCAATGGTAGTGTGGCAGGTAAACCTACAAATAGGTCAATGGGGATGACACATTGTGGATTTGATGAAAGCAGAAAAAATAACCATAAACAAAATAGGGGACGAGCACAGATCTCTTGGATCTTCGCCTAACATTTTGAATGAAACCAAAAGTTGAAGATACAGTATTCTTAATTTGCTAAAGCTCTTAAGAATCAGGAATTGTATCTGTGCATTAGATTCAGCTTTTTGAAGAAGATGGGGAGGGAGAAAGTGGAGACGAGTGAACGCCAATTAGGAATAAACATTGAACTCTGAGAAGAATCTGCAGACCAGAGAAAGTCAGGAGAGGGATAGGCATGGACTTGATGGGCCAAGGGGTCTCCTTCCATAATATATCAGTTCCGATTCTGTGAATTATAGAGAGGCACGCCTGCATCAGAGGCAGGAAGAGTGACAAAGCATTCCAAAATACACTGTGATTTGTAAAATGAGAATGGGGTCATGTTGAATTTATCTAATTGATGTTTTTTGTCTGAAGGTCACTGGCATGGGAGATGATTCAGTGTCTATTGATGTTGTCATTATAAACTTACAGATGGCATTTGACAATGTTCTGTATAGGAAGTAACAACCAAATTGAAAACAAATGGATTTGGAGGCAATTGGTTGAATCGGGGACAAAAGTCAAGGATAAATACTTCATTCTCCGAAGAGTAAAAAGTGAGAAAACGTGTGCCCTGTGTCCTAGCTCCATACAAAACATGTTAATGAAGACTGAAGGAACAGAGAGTTATAAATCTAATTCAGCAGAAGATGCTACATCAAGAATTTCAGTCAGATATGTGTTAAAGTTAAAGATGGCCTCAAATAAAGTGGCAGAGAGATGAATCATTGTTCAGACACAACATAGGCAAAGTCAATGGTAATGTGGTCAAAATTAAGGATTAACTTCTAACTGCTGGAATATAAACTTTAATATTCCCTTCATGTGTGAAATGAGCATCTGTGATGAAGCAGTTATGTGTCTTCATAGAGGTAAAAAACACAATAAGAATTTCAATAACACAATAGGTATACACATTTGAATCAAGGGAAATGTAAATCCAACAACTGAAAGAGAGGCAGCATAAAGAGATAAGGGGGAGGGGTGAAAAAGTGGACAGTAGGTCATAGGTGAAATGAGGGATGATGAGCAGATGGAGCCAGGAGGGGGATGAGGGGGATGAGACAGGAGGTTAGAGGTAGAAGTAGGAGGTTGAGGGGTGGAAACACAAAATGAGCAGATGGAGACAGGGAGAGGAGGGAGAAGGTGGTGACAGAGGCCAGAATGTGATCAGTGGAACCAGATAAGAGAGGGCTGAAGGACGGATGGAACTAAATGGGGACCAGGGATAGGAAAGGCAAGCCAAAGGAGAAGAAATGAAGGTAGAAAGATGTAGGGGTGATGGGCAAAAGGGACAAGGTGGATCAGGTGTATGGGTGATAGGCAGAAGGAGCCAGATGGACCAGTTGTATGGGCCATGGGCAGAAGGAGGCAGATGCACCAGGTGTAGGGGCGATGGGTAGAAGGAACCAGGTGGACTAGGTGTAGGGGTGATGGTCAGAAGGAAGCAGGTGGACCAGGTGTAGGGGTGATGGGCAGAAGGAAGTAGGTGGACCATTTGTAGGGTGATGGGCAGAAAGAAGCAGGTGGACCAGGTGTACATGTCTGTGTAAAATAAAACTTGTTCCACACATCTCCTGTAAGGGGGCAACCAGATTTGCACACAGCACTTGAAGTACAATTAACTAAGGTTTTGCATGGCTGCAACATGACTTGCTCATTTCTCTACACAATGCTCAGCCCATTGAAGGCAAATTTTCACATACGCCTTCTTTATCGCCCAATCTACTTGTGCGGTCACTTTCAAGGAGCAATGGACCTCCTAAAGTACAAAACTCATGTTTGATTTATTTAGAAAGTCAGAACCAGGTTATTCAGGCATGAAGTTGGGAAACGTTTTTCCCATGGTGTGGGAGGTATCTTGAACTTTCTCTCTCGAAGGAGTGCGACAGGTGAGACTTTCATGAAGTCACTTTGTAGTTTTCATGATGAATGCCTTTGCCCTCCTGTTGTGAATGAGGGAACAGATATGATGGGTCTCTGGGACACCAACTAAGATCGTCCCAACCCTTTACTAATGCACACCTTACCAAACAATTGGTAAGAGAGAGAGAGAGAGAGAGAGAGAGAGAGAGAGAGAGAGAGAGAGAGAGAGAGAGAGAGAGAGAGAGAGAGAGGCACGCTTGGCACCCTTTATAGTATTGGAGGGCTGGGAAATCCAGTCCAGGTAATCTACTGTGAGCCAATGGCTCAGTGGCATTAAGGTCTAATTGATTACGAAGGCCATTGGCCCAAGGCCAAGTACAAAGGTACTTAAAGGGGCCAATGGTCAGGTGTGTGCTGATGGGTGGGGCCAAACCTTAACTGGTGTGTCTTCTGACCAGGTAATGGGCAGTGCTGTCACATGACAGCCATAACTCTCCACAAAACACCGCCTCCTCTATATAACATGCTTCATTCATCTGGTCAGCATTAATGAAATAAAATATGTGTGATAACTGTTTTATGAAAAAGGTTTATAATTATGATCTGTGTGGTTCTCTAAAATGCAATGTAAGCATTTAAATCTAAGGCTTGATAGAAATAATATATGAATTAATTTTATGGAAAGTCATGCAACTAAAATGTTACATTAATATTTTATAGTCACTAAATGTCCATTTAAGTACAACACAGTGAATATTTAAACTTTTATAAGTCACGGGCACCATAATCAAACAGCTCATTGTGAATGTTCATCAGGCCCCAATGTGAAATGCTTGTATATTTCCTGTGAAGAAGGGATTCATGTTGGTAGAACAGTCGAACGCTTGAGTTCCATCAAAAAAGTTGCATGTTTGAGTCCCCAGACAGTTGCTACTCAAATGATGAGTGCTTGGCTTGTTAAATGCAGTGTCACTTGGAAACACGGTGTTCTCTCATTCTCACTAATCATCCACTTAAATCACATCTCCTCTCAATCAATGAGCGTCAGCAATGCTCGTCACACACAGTCCTAGCCACATTTTTGTATGGGCACACATAAGATCCATGCTGCCAATTTAGGCACGTGAGTCAAAAGAAAAAACAATAGAAGTCTTAAATATTTCTGCTTGCCCTAAACACATATACTTCTTGGAGTTTCAAGCTATAAATCTTCTGATAAGACTAACTCAGAGCCACCATCTGGTCAGCATGGACAAATTGGGCTGAAGGACCTGCTTCCATGCTGTCTAAAAGAGGGGAAAAAGTGAAAGAAGACATAGCTGAAAACGAAAGGGCAAGAATACGAGACATGTCAGATTTTCATAACCACAGGTACTCTCTATTGTAGGCAGTGTGCTAACCTTTGCAGTTGAGATTTCCTTTCAAAGATACACTTAAGCTACAGCGATCGGCGCACAGAACACTGGTATGCCGAGAGGAGTCAGTTAAATTTAGAATCATCCTCCAATACCACGTGAAACTTTAATTATCTCTTACTCACTCTTGGATTTAGCTGTCGTGTGTGATGCTTTAGAATTAAGAGGACTTACAAAATAATGCTCAGTTTATATTCAGTGATGTGCCAGTCAATAGATTGATTTTCATTAACCCTTGGGAGCTCGCCACTTACCTTATTATACTGCTTTTCGTTTTACAGCAGGCAAAATTCAGTGACCCAGATTTTTCTCTGGGGCATTTTGTCACAAGATATTGCCTTGTCAGATTTGCCAGAAGCATGAGTTCATGACGGCACACCAAGGGAAATAGAGGATCTAGGATCTGAGTAAAGCAGACTAAGCAACTGTATAACTCAACTGTAATAAATTGATGGATTGTAAACTAAATTGTGCAAAGGACTGGGAAGGCATTAGCATTAGAAAGAATCAATTGAATGCCAAGTTAGGTGCAGAATGTGGAAAAAAGGAAACAAAAGGGCAAATTATAGATTAATGGAGCCATTGAGTTTTATAGCATGGAAACATGCCATTCAGCCCAGTTGCCCATGCTGACCAAATTGTCTACCTGAGCTTGCCCCATTTGTCTGCAGTTGGCCCAGAAGCCTCTTAACCTTTCCTATCCACGTGCATGTCTAAATGTCTTTTAAACATTGCAACCAGCCTCCACCACTTCCTCTGGCAACTTGTCCAACCCTCTGCGTGAAAAAAAGAAGTATCTCTTAGTTTCCTTTAAAATCTTTTCCCCTTTCACCTTAAATTCATGTTCTCTAGTTTTAGGCTCTCCTACCCAAGAAAAAAAACTTGGACCATTTACCTCATCTGTGCCCTTCATGAATTTGCATACCTCTACACCGATCCCCCTGACTCTCCCCAGTTCCCCAGTTTCTACGTTCCAGGGAAAAAGGTCCCAGCCTTTTAATCCAAAGAAAAAAAAGTGGAAAAATATTATATTTGACTTTTTAGAAGATACTCCAAAAATGTTCAATTCCTGTGGAAATGAGACATCATAATTGCAAAAGTTATTTTTTTTGGGGTGTCAGTGAAATTGTTTGGCAGTAATGAACAATTATCATTTTATTGAAGGGTTACATGCTTATAATTATCAATCCCATAAATCTGTGACAGATTTACTTTGTTTTTATGGATGGATTGGCAGCAATTAACATGTACCACATTGTTAAGGCTGAACTATGACTTGAAGTATGAGAGTTTAACTTTCCATGAGAAGAACAGTCACAGTTCAATATCATTTTGAAAGGCACCCATTGTAGTGCTGAGACAGAGAACAAAGGCGACTTTCTGCAAAGCCCACAGTCACACAACCCTGACAAAAACATCTGGCTGTTTGGGTTTAATCAGGCATGTATTCCTCATCTGCTCTTTCACATGGAAAAGCTGATCTCTGATTTCTTAAATTCTATACAACAAATGGCAGAACCCTTTCGAGCACTGATGTCCAAAAATTCCACGACAAGCAAGCCATTGAGAAGGACATGTAACACAAATGGATGGGGTGGTAAAGAAACAAACACTGGGCATTAGTTGGAGCATCAAATATTATATTTGTAAAGTCATGCATCAGCTGTAAAAAAGTTGGTTCTGCCACATCTGGTGCATTGTGTGGAGTTCTGGCTGCCCAACTGAAAAATTGATGTGCAAGCTTTGGGGAGAGAGCAGAAAAGATTTATCAGGATTTTGCCTGGATTACTGGGTGTAAGCTTTGAGGAAATGCTGGACAAACTTAGGTTGTTTTCTCTAGAGCGTCAGAGGCTGAGGTACAACCTCATATAAAATTATAAAAGAAGTACCCTATGTAAAATTATGAGGCATTGATAGGGTAGATTATTGGAGTCTTTTATTTTAACCCCAGAACAGAAATACAAAATTCAGGAGGACATAGGTTAAAGGTGAGAAGGGAAATGTTTGAAAGAAATTTGCAAATCAAGGGAGGAGGTGGAAGCGGAGATGATAGCTACATTTACAAACTGGTTCAGAAACAAACATGAACAGGCAGGCTAAGAAGGCAGATATAATTAGTTTAATTTTCCATCACAGTCAGTGCAATCATGTGGGCTGAAGGGGCGGCTCCTGTACTATATTTGATGTTTTATGTTCTAACACCGATCCTGTAAATCTGAAAAAAATTCAGAAGATATTGAGAATGTAGAGCAGATCAGTTAAAGGTATAGAATCAAAAACAAGAAAACTCTATAAATACATAATGTGTCAGATATTATGACAGAGAAAGAGAGTTAATACAGTAAAATCCCTGGGAACTACAGGGATTGGTAAATACCAGATAAGCAAGTTTTCCAATTGCTTGAGACGCTCTCTTATCTTCTTTGGCTTGGCTTCGCGGACGAAGATTTATGGAGGGGGTAAAAAGTCCACGTCAGCTGCAGGCTCGTTTGTGGCTGACAAGTCCGATGCGGGACAGGCAGACACGATTGCAGCGGTTGCAGGGGAAAATTGGTTGGTTGGGGTTGGGTGTTGGGTTTTTCCTCCTTTGCCTTTTGTCAGTGAGGTGGGCTCTGCGGTCTTCTTCAAAGGAGGTTGCTGCCCGCCAAACTGTGAGGCGCCAAGATGCACGGTTTGAGGCATTATCAGCCCACTGGCGGTGGTCAATGTGGCAGGCACCAAGAGATTTCTTTAGGCAGTCCTTGTACCTTTTCTTTGGTGCACCTCTGTCACGGTGGCCAGTGGAGAGCTCGCCATATAACACGATCTTGGGAAGGCGATGGTCCTCCATTCTGGAGACGTGACCCATCCAGCGCAGCTGGATCTTCAGCAGCGTGGACTCGATGCTGTCGACCTCTGCCATCTCGAGTACTTCGACGTTAGGGATGTAAGCGCTCCAATGGATGTTGAGGATGGAGCGGAGACAACGCTGGTGGAAGCGTTCTAGGAGCCGTAGGTGGTGCCGGTAGAGGACCCATGATTCAGAGCCGAACAGGAGTGTGGGTATGACAACGGCTCTGTATACGCTTATCTTTGTGAGGTTTTTCAGTTGGTTGTTTTTCCAGACTCTTTTTCCGATTGCTTGAGACGCTCTCTTATAATGCCTAACTAAAGCACTTGCATTAAGAATAAACAATTGTAAAGATAAAAATATGACACATTACTTACACTGAACAAATTTCACCAGCATGAATTTGCATGGAGATATACCTTAAAGCATTTTACTTTATTTTCAGTCACATTCTTTGAAAACATTTAACCGTCACTGCATCTGCAGGTTCCACGGAGCTGCTCGGAAGATGAACAATAACTTTCTAGATAATTTATCCCACCCCCAAGCTTGCAGATAAAGCCGTACTAATGTACTTAATGTTCTAATAAAGATAAAGACTCTTACTAAGCAGGGATAAGGAGGGCAAAGACTTTACAGCACCAGCGATCAGGACTGGGGTTCGAATCCCGCTCTGTCTTTAAGGAGTTTGTACCTTCTCCCCGTGTCTGAGTGGGCTTTCCCCAGAGGCTCACATTCCCTTCCACTATTCTTTTACACACTATTAATAGGTCTCATCATCCTGGAAGGGTTACAGGATGGGTATATGATCAGAACAGACCAACATTGTTTTATGGATATTTAAGTAAGACCCCTTAATTTTCTATTGACCAGACTTATAACCTGGGATGAGTAAGCATTTAGTTGTCACTTAGATTATTTTTGCTGGATCCTTGTATCTGATCTTCCTCAATCTATCCCCTGTACCTATAAGATCAACCGAAGCTGCAATGATCATACTGTATTGAGATCACGTTTAAGGAATGTCTTGATTGCAGTATTTTTATCTTTGCATGAACTCACACCTCCCTATCATATTGTAAACTTCACCAGCAAGAAATTCTTTCATGGTTTTTGTTCTCTTCAATTCTGACTCCTTGGCACCGCTGCTGGAGCTACTGTAATGGCAGCACCATGCTGGTGTGAACCCAGGACAGCAGGAAATGGAGATGATTTTCTGGTCCACAGGGTCCCACTGACCAGTCCCAATTTCAATGGTTCTGTTGAGGTTTCTCATGACCTGTTAAAAGATCTTACAATGTTTTTTTTTAATCCTGTGAACACTGGGTCTGTGCTCAAGCTGGTGGCACCTATATTGGGCAACTTACCACAAGGGACTGCAGGCTCTGGAGGAGCAGCAGACTTGAGAGGGGCATCGAAAATGGGGAGAGCACCCAATGCTGAGAAGGAGATGAACCTACAGGACCGTGACCATACCAGTGAACCAGGGAGAGGCTCAGCAGCTGAAGGACCACAAAGGCGGTAAGTTGCTGGTGACTTGTAATCAAAGGTTCCACACAGGCTGCAAGCTGCAGGAGACTAGCTCATGGGAATCAGGGTATCAAAACTGGGATTCAAGAGGGTGCTGAGGGCAAGAAATGCTTCTGAAGGGTGTCGGGAGCTGAAGATCGAATTGGAGGTTTGGATCTGGCGCTCGGTTGCCCATGGTTTGAATTGGTTTAAATTGGTGTCTGTGCAGCTCTGAAGGGACTCTCTTTCTCTTACGGTTAGGAGGACCTGGCAATACTCATGACTCTTTCTTTGCCTTATGGCAGACAAAAGTTGAAGCATATGTGTACATTACACTTTTAGTGTATAATTATGTGACAATAAAAGGAACCTTGAACCTTGGATTTAAGTTTATTGCCATATTATACCTGGTAGAGTGACAAGGGTTCTTCCATCAGCAAATCATCTCTACCATACAAAGTAAAAGGGAAAGGTGCCATTACAGAGAGTGGTGTGACTTCATGGCATGGTGGACAAGTCTATCCTTATTAGCTGGACACATTCCCCTTGCTCTGTAATTCATAAATTCTTTGCTTTCCCGTTATTCTCATTTTCGATCTGCTCCTCTTCACTCATTTACCAGTTCACCTTGTTTACAGCTTATCCCCACAGCCACCTCAGGTTTCAACCGATGAGCGATATGCCTCGCATCCACCCTCCCCTCAGCTTCTTCTCTTTTCACTTTAGCTTTCATAAAGAGTGTTTGGCCCACAATGTGACTCGGTTTCTCTTCCTGATGTCGTTCAAAGTTCAGGTTCATTGACAGAGCATCTACATGACATCTCATACAGCCTTGCTATTCTTTTTGTTTTCTTCCCTGTGAGCCGGGCAGAATTTCTATTTATTGGTAGTCCAAAAAAAAAATTACACTCAAGAAAAGAGACATATACAAAAAAAAAGAGAAATGTAAATGAGAAGGAAGTGCAAACAAACTGAAATTCAGAAAGGAAACATCCAACAATAAAGTAAGAGTCCTTTAGTGAGTCCCTGATTGAGTTTGTTGAGTCTGACGGTAGAGGGGGAGCAGCTGTTTCTGAACCTGGTGTACATAATGCTTCCAATATTTACTATTTTTTGTTTTCATTGCTTTCACCATTGACTCCTGTTGCCAAAGTTGTAATTATTGACATCCCCTTATGTTGATATTTCTCTCTTTCATCCTTTAAGATGCTGATTAGAATCTAACTCTTCAATTAATCTTCTGGTTATTGTCTTAAAATCTCAGACAAAAAACAATATTGAACTGGGTAATTCTCCAATGAATTTCATTTGGGTGTTTTGGTAAATTGAAGGCACCATAAATATATTTTTAAAATGCATGGATGCCGTTTAATTATTTGGTGGGGGGGTGGTGGGGAAGTTAGCTTTTTGTAATTTAATTATATTAAAGTCAAGTTCAGGTTAGTTTATTCAATAAGGAGACAAGGCTTTGTTTTTTTTTAATCTCAGAATGTCTAAGTCTTTGGAAATCTCTTCCATGTGGTGCATATGCCTCAGACAGAAGAGGATGGTTTGCTGGATAAGCATTGAGAGTGGGTGAGAATCTGGATCCAATTAGTTTTTGTCCTGTTGAATAGAGGAGCAGCCTTCTGTGGCTCTTATTTCCAACACTGATGTCTTTGTTTGTTTTTAAGGTTCAAGTTTAACGTTAGTGGTTACATAATACCTAATTCAATGAGAAGGATTCTGTGAACAGGCCAACAGGTTATCTCAAATGTTCATATTGTTGTGTAAAGAGCTCACTTTGCAGAAGATAGGATTATAATGAAAATGAAGATCAATTAACACCAAGCAAGAACAGCATAGGATTCATTCAGGAAAATGATGGCTGCAGGAAAGCCTGTTGCTACCTGCTCTCACTCATTTAAGGCTTCTCCCCAATAGGAAGATGTCTTGCAGTATGTTGGCTGCATTTCCTCGGCAGTGGGAGATGTAGATGGAGTCCGTGGAGGGGAGAGAAGCTTGCATCTTATCCTGAGCTGCATTCACTGCCTTCTATAGCTCCTTCTAACCTTGAGCAGAGCAGCTCCTGGGCCTCACTCTAATGGATCTAGCAAATTTAAATTTGATGGGACACCTCTAGAAATTGTTGAGGGACAAGGAGACCATGCTGACCTTCCTCCGTCTCCAGAGAAAGTAGAAGTATTGGTGCACTTTCTCGTCCATTGCATCAGCATGCTTGGCCCAGGTCATGACATTGGAGAACTTGAAGCTATTTACTCTTTTGTGCCATTAATGAGGACAGGGGTATGGACTCTGGCCTATTCCTGAAGTCAATGATCATCTTCATCTTAATGACATTGAGAAAATCATTATCTTGGGATAATGATAGGCATTTAATCTCTTTTACAAATTTTACAAGGATGATCGTAAAATGTAACTCACATACCCAGCCAAGGTAGGAGTGAGGCTGAGTCATGTGTTTGTGGCCTTGAGTTAGTATTCATGTAGCGTCTTAAAGTAATAGCAATCTGCACTGCCAGATTATTGGCTCAGAGAAGAAAGTAAAATCAAACAGTGATATCTCAAATGGAATTTTAAATCAGATCACACACATCTAGTGGGGAAATAGAATTAATTACATTGCGAACTGATTCGTATTTACTCTGATTTAATTAGTACTCCGATGAGCTGTGCATCCCAATTTAATATTTAGTTAACATCATTAATCTTTTCACTGGAACTTTTCTGGATTGCAAATGTAGCTATCTGCAAGTTAAAATATAATGAAAATGGCAAGGGAGGTGTTAAATGAAAGTTACATGCATCCATCACAGTTCTTAACCGTTACTTTTCACTCTGCAATATACAGCGCTAAAAACTTTGCACATTCCTTTTCTAATTTATTTGAATGCCAAAATGAGCTGAAATAAAGACACTCAATTTTACAGATTATGGCCAAAGAAATGGTTTTGGAAGTGAAATTGTAATAATGCAGGAAACAAGTAGGTCAATTTGACAAAGAATATTCCCAGTAAAATAGGGATGTGAGAACTGATCTAACTTTTCCTTTGGTGTTGATGTTGAATGGATTTGTGGGGCCTCTTTGTCATGGTGATCCATCACTTTCTGTCCAAAGAGGGTTTTGGTGGCTCAGGAAATTCATTGATAGATGTTTACATATCGGAGGAGCTACAGATAGGGGAGATTATGTTTAATGATTAACTGTGATCTTCGTAGGTACAGGAGCCTAAAGACATGCGCTCAGCGGCACCAGGGCAACTTCTTCCCCGCTGCCATCAAATTCCTCAATGATCAATGAACCAAAGACACTGCCTTATTTTTTTGTGCACTATTTTTTTATATAGTAGTGTTGTAAGGTGGTTATAATCTGAATGTTTGCTGGATGATAGGCTGCAGCAAAATATGACATGTTCATGACCATAAAATTCTGATTCTGATCTGACTGATAGGAAGAACGGCCATGAGACTTCAAATGACACCTTCCTTGCATATGTGTGTTTTTTATTGAAATGTTATAATTGTTGCTTTATGAAAAATAAAAAAAATAAAGCATTTTATAAAAGTGACACCCACCTGCCTTAATTGTTCTGTTTTTATGGCTCCATCTTCCCTTTCAGACAGGATGATTAACAGGTGCATCTTGACCATAACTTTGGGGTGACTTTCTACATTCCTCTGTGAAACAATACAACCAATTATTGACATCCATTGGACAGGGTGGATCGGGCCTGTTTCACCAACATATCCATGATAAAACAGTGGTGCTTAGAAGGTTTCCTAATCAAACCCATGACATCAATTGTTCAACACAGCACAAGTGTGGAATATTTCCACATCATGATAAATGTGCAGCTTTTGACAATTTAGTTAAATGGCAATAAAATATTTAAAAAATGGTTAATTTCCAGCTTTCCTCCTGCTGTGTTTCATGCAACTTATTTTAAATTCAGACATACAGCCTTACGAGTCCATGCCACCCAATTACACCCAATTCACCTAGAGCCCTGCACATTTTTGAAGGGTGGAAGGACACCGGAGCACCTGGAGGAAATCCATGCAGACATGGAGAGAATATACAAACTCTTTACAAACAGCACTCTTAACTGTTAAAATCGCTGTTCCTGGGTTTCCTCAAATCATCAACCTTTCAGTTAAGACCTGAATGTGCTAACCAATAGCACCACAATGACCTACTCAAATGATTTCAGAAATAACCAGTCGGCTTTTGAGATTTTCTTGCCCAAATTAAATGGCTGATATTTTTGATCGACACAAGATTTCCACCTAGTGCCTCTCTGAATGCAATGAATCAGAGTTATTTTTGGTTAGATAATTTTTAATACAGTAATTTCTGGAGTTTATTTTATTGCAGTGACTCTTGGAGGTGGAACAGTTAGGTGAAAGCTAAGAGGAAAATACAATTTGCAGTAAAATGTTTCATTTTTGTTATAAACATTGAAAGAGTTTTCATCTATTGAAATGAACTCTTACAATTTGTAAATGTACATTTTTCCAAATTGTATTTGCACCATAAGATCATAATTAGATGTACAGTTGTAGGAAATTGTTGCAGTCAGATGCACAAGATTCACCAACTACAACAGTATACATTAACTTGCATGAATTATACCAAAAGAGAGAGAGAGAGAGAGAGAGAGAGAGAGAGAGAGATAAATATAAAATAATAGATGAACAAATATTTAGAATTGCAGTTTGAGTAAGAAAATAAAAGTGACATTTTGGTGGTCACAGAGTTGTTTATGATTAGGGCTAGGTCAGCATGGTAAGGATAAGGAGCCTAATAGCTGTTTGGGGCAGAAAAACAAACCTGTTCTTGGATATAGAAGTGCTGGTTTTCAGGCTTTGTACTTTCTGTCTGAATGTAGCAGTGAGAAGCGGTGGAGACCAGTGTGCTGAGCGTCCTTTTTGATGTTGGCTGCTGTCTCAAGGCAGTGCCTCACATAGATGTCTTCAATGGATGAAAGGTTAGTGCCCATAATGGACTTGGCTAGGTTTGCCACTTGTTAGTGTATCACCTATTTTAGAAATGGTGATCTGATTTTGATCCAACTAAATTCAAGTGAATGTAGTTTAACACAAGTTCCAATGCTCACGAGACTACAGAGCTGATTTCCGTTCTAATATTAGCTCAAATTAAAATGTCTCATTATGGTCTGTGGCCTTGATTCCCACTCCAAATCTTCCAACTCATGTATCTGACTCCACTCCATTCTGTGACTGTACCCGTGCCTCTTCCCTCGTGACCCTGTATAAAAGCTCCAGCACCATCACCCCTCCCCAGAAAGTCTGGGTCACAGCCCAGGATGACCTTCAAATTTATTTTAAATAAAAGCCTATCATTCTGTAACTCTAGTCTTTTGAGTTATTGATAACGCATCAAATTTATTTACAAATTTTTCCAATTATCGAACAACTCTTAAGCCTGATAAGCTGGAGATTAACCCACAATTATCACCAGCCTCAGATTTATTTGAATTCTGGCTACCCTGCTCTGAAGTCTTTCTGCAAAATTCCTCTGGAATCAAGGCCATGGAGGCAACCATGCTGCACCTACTCTTCTCCCGGGTTGGACATGGAGTGTTCCTGATGATCAGTGATGCCTCAAAATACAGGGAAGCAATGCACATACATAAGGACCAGTACAGAGAGAAAGTTAAAGAAGCATACGCCAGGTACATGCTGGCTACCCGCAGACAGCGGCCAGGTGAATAGAACGACAAGTTCCTCTGGGCCCTGTGTGGACTCACACAAGCATGTAACTTCCAGTTGGGGTTGACATCCAAAACACGGGGGACATTTGTGACAGATTATATTATATTTTATATTGTATATAGATATGTTTTTGAAGGTGAGAGAGAGAGAGAGAGAGAGAGAGAGAGAGAGAGCAAAGAGGCTTTTCTAAGAGAAAGAGAGAGAACTGGTTTTTGCAACAGCTTTTGGAAGCTGGTAGCTTGTTTAAACCCCATTTTAAAGATGGGTTGCGAGTTCTGACTTCAGCCTGTTGAAAACCCTTGTGGTCCATACAAGAGGAAATGGCTGGCTAGAGTGTTTCTCCTGAAGTAAGGAAAACAAGAGGAACTCTGCGGTGACTGGGAAGAAGAAGAGGTTATCATTTGGAAAACCTATGCTGGGGCAAGTTTCTTTGGCAAGACACTGAAGTGGCTGATTGGAAGTAATCAGTTTGAGAGTGTCCAATGAGCAACAAATCTCTCTCTGAAACCGACAAGAACCTTTCTGAGTGGTTACCATTTAAGTACTAGAGCTTGGTGAAAATTCATCAATGTTAAATTCTGTGCACAGTATAAGAATTGCCTGATATCGGTGAACTTGGAGGAGTGAGAAGTGAGATTAGACTGTGAATCAAATAACTTTTCTGAACTTATACATATTACATGCACATGTGCTTAGAATTAGAAGGGGGTTAAGTTAGGTTAAGTTAATAGTAATAAGTTAAAGTTTGATCCTGTTTTTAAGTTTAAAGAAAATTTGTCTTGGTGAATTTCTATTGCCATTGGGTTTTGGGATCCTCTGGGCCCATAATTAGACTTAAAAGGGGTGATATAAATGGTCAGTTCTGATTAAGTATTTAGGTGTTAAGGTAGATTGTAATTATAGTCATTTATATGAATTAAATTATTTGCCTTTATTATAGAAATTAAATACGGTTTGCCTCGATGGAAAGATTTACCCATTATGTTAATATAATGAGGTAATTGTATTAAAATGAATATTTTTCCTCAAATTCAATATTTTTTTCAGTCTATTCCTTGTAAGATTTCTCAAACATTTTTTTAAGGATTTAAATGCCTAGGTGAGGATTTTTTTTATGGAAGGATAATGGAAAGGGTATCATTACAGAAATTCACTTGGAAATATGAATTAGGAGTTCTGCAACTTCCTCATTTTCAAAATTATTATGATCCAGCACAATTGAAATTTATTAAAAGGATGTTTGAAATAGATAAACCTTTGATATGGGCTAATATTGAACTATCTGAGATTGGTGAGAAGAAGATGGATTAGTTTATTTATAGATGGAATCCTAAGTTATTGAGTAATTGTAATTTACCTGATTGAAACACTTGATGGATTTATGATATAAAAACAATGAAGCCAGAGTTATTGAAAGTAAGATTTCAGGTAAAACTCCATTGTATCAAAATAAGCTTTTCCCCTTTACACTTAATAATCAACTTTTGAAGTTATAGAATCAAAACTGGTGCAAGATTGTAATGAAGCAGGATATTTTATTTTCAAAGAATGAAAGAAAAATATGATACATCTTCAAATACTCTTTTTTTAAATTATAAAATTAAAGCTTTATTGTTGGATAATTTTGGATGTACTTGATAGTTACCTAAATGGTCTAAGTTTGAAATTTTACTTACTGAAGGTGGTAAGAAGGGATTTATATCTGAGATGTATGCTTTATGACAGAATAAAATGCTTAAGCTGGATATTCATAAATCTAGATTGAAATGGGAGAAATATTTAGGTATATATGTTTCTCAGGATGATTGGATGAATTTATGTAGGGATAGTATGACTAAAATTGTAAATGTAAGGTATCGATTAGTTCATTATAATTTTATTCATCAATTATATATAATTTAATCTGAGGCGCCTGCAAGCTCACACCAAGACACAAGAGAAACTTATCCGTGAACTACTCTTTGCAGACGATGCCGCTTTAGTTGCCCATTCAGAGCCAGCTCTTCAGCGCTTGACGTCCTGTTTTGCGGAAACTGCCAAAATGTTTGGCCTGGAAGTCAGCCTGAAGAAAACGGAGGTCCTCCATCAGCCAGCTCCCCACCATGACGACCAGCCCCCCCCCACATCTCCATCGGGCCCACAAAACTCAAAACGGTCAACCAGTTTACCTATCTTGGCTGCACCATTTCATCGGATGCAAGGATCGACAACGAGATAGACAACAGACTCGCCAAGGCAAATAGTGCCTTTGGAAGACTACACAAAAGAGTCTGGAAAAACAACCAACTGAAAAACCTCACAAAGATAAGCGTATACAGAGCCGTTGTCATACCCACACTCCTGTTCGGCTCCAAATCATGGGTCCTCTACCGGCATCACCTACGGCTCCTAGAACGCTTCCACCAGCGTTGTCTCCGCTCCATCCTCAACATTCATTGGAGCGACTTCATCCCTAACATCGAAATACTCGAGATGGCAGAGGCCGACAGCATCAAATCCACGCTGCTGAAGATTCAACTGCGCTGGGTAGGTCACATCTCCAGAATGGAGGACCATCGCCTTCCCAAGATCGTGTTATATGGCGAGCTCTCCACTGGCCACTGTGACAGAGGTGCACCAAAGAAGAGGTACAAGGACTGCCTAAAGAAAGCTCTTGGTGCCTGCCCCATTGACCACTGCCAGTGGGCTGATATCGCCTCAAACCGTGCATCTTTGCGCCTCATAGTTCGGCGGGCAGCAACCTCCTTTGAAGAAGACCGCAGAGCCCACCTCACTGACAAAAGACAAAGGAGGAAAAACCCAACACCCAACCCCAAACAACCAATTTTCCCCTGCAGCCGCTGCAACCGTGTCTGCCTGTCCCGCATCGGACTTGTCAGCCACAAACGAGCCTGCAGCTGACGTGGACATTTACCCCCTCCATAAATCTTCGTCTGCGAAGCCAAGCCAAAGAAAAAAAAAATATTTAACTCAGGAAAAATTAAGGAAATATAATTTTATTTCTTCGGATTTATGTTTTAGATGTCATAAGTTTGTGGGCTCTTTTTTTACATTCTACTTGGTTATGTGAAACAGTGAAACCTTTTTGGAATAAACAAGGATTTTTTAGAAGTTATTTTGAAAGTAAAATTTTCATTAGATCCATTAGTATTTTTGTTGGGTAATATTAAGAGGATTAGTTTAGAATTAAAATTAAATAGATTTCAAATTGATTTTTTGAGATTGGCATTAGAAAATGTTTAATTACTCGGAAAAATTAGACTGATTTGAATCTTCAGATATGGCAAATGGAGTTGAGGTCTTGTATTTCATTGGAAAAGATAACATATAATTTATGTGATAATTATCTTTTTGAGCGTAACACTCGGAGCCCGTATCTGGATTACCATAAATATTCGTGATAATGCAACCCCCTATTTTTGAGGGGAAAAAGGAGGATCAATTTTACCCCTGTGTATAATACGACCACCCTCCTGTTGCCCGCCTGATTCATGCTGGCATCTCCCCACCTCGCCCACCTGAGTCACGCTGGCGTCTCTCCCCCCTTGCTCGCCCAATTTGCGCTGCTGTCTCTCCCACCCTTGCCCGCCCAAGTCATGCTGCTGTCTCTCCCTCTCGCCCGCCTGAGTCACACTGGCATCTCTCCCCCCACCCTTGCCTGCCCAAGTCATGCTGGCATCTCTCTACCCCCTCACCCACCTGATTCGTGCTGCCACCTCTCCCCCGCCCCCCCCCCCAGTCGCGCTGCCATCAAAATAGGCAGTTGCTGATAATCTTACTTATTAAACCTGCAGAAAAAAAACTGTTAAAATATTACCCTCACGTATATTGCGACCCCACCCCCCCCCCCACTTTGAGCTCAAATTTCAGTACAAAATTTTTTGCATTATACATGAATATTTATGGTATATGGGGTTGAATTATTAAATCCCCTTGCTGCACAGTAGTGGTGTTGCTCCGAACCATGGTAATTAAGTGATGATGTTACGTGATCTCCTCTTTCTTTTTCCTTTTTTTCCTTTTGGGGTAGGTTGGGGGGGTGGGTTAGGGGGTGGGTAAGGGAAGGGGATGGGAGGTTGTAGGCAATTAGTTTTAAAATATCATGTATGTATTTTGTATATTGTTTTTCAAGTTTTATTCATTAATTGTATGTTTTAACATATGCATCATGAATCAATAAATAAAATTTAAATCAAAGGGGCTGATTGACCTCATGAAATCACTGGAGATCACCCTCTGTAACATGGAAGGATACTCGGCAAATAGCATGGGGTTCTCATGGCAGCCGCCATCTTGGGATGTGGGTCCACAAGCCAGCAGCCCACTACCATGTTTGACAAGCAAACCCACTACAGCCAGAGTATCCCAGGAGCAGCCAAAGTGTTACTTCTGTGGTTAACCAAAGCATCACTGAAAATGCTGCCCGGCGAAAAACGTGATGTGCTCAAAGTGCAGAAAGAAGGGACACTAAGTGAAGGTATGTCAATCACAGTCGCCTTTCAGTCCCAGTGCTGCCACATGTGCAGTATCAGGGCTGCCTTCTTGACCACTGTCATTTTCCGGCGACAATCACATGCAACATGTGGGCTGCCATCTTGGACACTGTCAATTTCTGGGGATTATGACGCCACCATTATGCTCCCAGACTATGAGTTAGCATGGACCAGACTATACTGGCCTCCATGGTACTGGATCAAAGCAGCCCACATCAACTCTCCCGGTTTATGATTGATATCTCGATCAATGACCAGGTGACAAGGTGCCTTTTTGTTAGTAGGAGTACTAAGAGCTTTATCTACCCTGATATAGTGCAGCATTACTCCATAAAAGCAAGGCCAGTATGCCATAAATTTGCCCTGGCCTCAAAGTCCCACTCAGCCAAGATCTTCATCATGCCACAGCTCTGTGATGCTGACCATGCAGGGCATGACTTATAGGGACTTTAAACTCTTCATCATGCCACTGCTCTATGCAACAGTGTTTCTGGTGTTAGACTTTCAGTGCCACCTCAAGAGTGTTACGATGGAATATTATGGTCCTCTCCTCCCCCCTCATGGTCAGCAGCCTGCAGTTTGTCAGCCAGTCGCCGTGATCCTCCTACCTTGCACCCCACTTGCTGGTCCAACTGACATGCAGTCTCTCTACCCTCATTGATCCCACACCATTGTTTGCGAACCTCACCCCACAAAAAGCAGGAGATACAGTGAAGGGGACAGGGTGTTTATTAAAGCAGAAGTGTGAGGGGATCATCAAGGCCATTGCCAGCCTGTGGAGACCTCAAGTAGTGGTGGTCAAGGGTGGGAGTAAACACAGGATGGTGATTGATTATAGCCTGACCATTAGCCAAAAGACAAAAAGACAAAAGACAAAGGAGGAAAAACCCAACACCCAACCCCAACCAACCAATTTTCCCTCGCAACCGCTGCAACCGTGTCTGCCTGTCCCGCATCGGACTTGTCAGCCACAAACGAGCCTGCAGCTGACGTGGACTTTACCCCTCCATAAATCTTTGTCCGCGAAGCCAAGCCAAAGAAGAAAGAAAAAACACAGGATGGTGATTGATTATAGCCTGACCATTAGCCACTATTTGCAGCTGGAAGCACATCACCTCCCTTGCATTGCAGATATGGTCAATCAAATTGCCCAGTATCATGTGTTCTCCATGATCGACCTGAAATCTGCCTACCACCAGCTCCCCATCTGCCCAGACAACAGTCAGTACATCGCCTTTGAGGCAGATGACCGTCTCTACCATTTCCTCAGGGTCCCCTGTGATGTCACTAGTGGTGCTGCCATTTTCCAGCGGGAGATGGACCAGATGGTGGATGAAAATGACCTGTCCAACATCTTATCCTACCTGGATAACATCACAATCTGTGCCCATGATCTACAAGATCATGACGTCAGCCTCCAGAAATTCCTCTCAACAGCCAAAAGCCTCAATCTAACCTACAACAGCGATAAATGTGTTTTGCACACTACCCACCTGACGATCCTTGGCTGTGGTGTGGAGAATGGCATCACTGGCACCCCCTGCTAGACCTCCCCCCCACCCCCCCCCCCCCCCCCCCGCAGCCTCTGTAATAGTTTATAAGGACATTGCTAAATGGGTAGAAATAAATCTAACCCCACACAGGTCTGCAAAGGTTACATGCAGGCATTATGTTAAATTGTATCCCAATTAAACCAATTCAGTTGCTGGAGAACTCATCCATATGTTAAATTGTGTCGTGTTGAAATGCCGCACAGACAGAACAAGAGATTGAACTAATCATCTTGAAATTGACACAGATTGTCAGGTGGAGACAGCATTGATATTACTCTGCCAGAGTAATATCAAGATACCTTTTGCCACAATGGACAAACAGAAACAGAATCATTCTTCTCATGGGACTAATTAACATCTTATAATTAACCTCCAAACCAAGCCAAATGAACAATGCAACCCAATGTAACTTACAAGTAACGTGCGAGACTCTATCAAAGGATTGGAGCTCTGACCTGTAAAAGACTGATCGTTTCCCATTTCCTAAATCATCTGTATTCATTTGCATTTGTATGAAATGTCAATCAAACAAATCGTGTGAATAACTTACCTGTAATGTACTGCTGAATATATAGAAATATGGTTAAAAAAGTGTACCCTTGGTGCCTGTAATTTGAACAAGGTTCAATGCAGAACAAGAGTCAGAACTTGTATTCCTTATTCCTGCCGGAGTAATAGTTGTGTGACCGTTGTGAATAAATTGGGTTGAATTCTCCATGGTTCTGCTGTGTTTTATATTTCAATGCAGTCAGACTGCACAATCAGGTGTCTGGGGTTCTTTTCCTTCCAGAATTATGCGGACAAAGCCCACTCCCTTATCAAGTCCACATCCTTCCTCCTGACAAGAGTGCCTGGGCAGCCTTCAGTTGCATAAAAGAGGACATCGCTAAGGCTGCAAAATACGCGGTGGATGACCCTGCCCCATTTCAGGTGGAGAGCGATGTGTCTGATTTCACACTGGCCGCCACCCTTAATCATGCAGGTTGGCCCGTGGCCTTCTTCTCCCGTACCCTCCAGGGCCCTGAAGTCCGAAATTCCTCTATCGAGAAGGAGGCTCAGGCAATAGTTGAGGTGGTGCAGTACTGGAGGCATTACCTGGCAGCAGATGTTTTACCCTGCTCACGGACCAACGGGCCATGGCATCTTGTTCAAGTTGAGCCTCAGGTTGTAATTCTCGCACTATATCACTAGATTTTCCACTCCTTCTCCGTAGTGCGACTCATCATTTTTGCTAATAAGGCCAACTACTGTTGTGTCATCTGCAAACCTGATGAATTTGTTGGAGCTGGACCTGGTGATGTAATGGTGGGTCAGTAACGTGAACTAGAGGGGCTGAACATTTGCTAAAGGGGATTCTGAGGGAGAGGAGTTACTTCTGATGTCAGGGTGTACCAGTGGTCAGCCTAATGGTGCTTGATGTTCCACTGCCATCCTGGACAGACAGTGGTCTTTCTTTTAGGAAGTTCAGTATCTTGTTTCAGAGAAGAGTGTTGAATCCCAGCAAGGACAGCTTCTCCACAAGCCTCTAGTGGATTATCAAATTAAACTCCAAACTGAAGTCAATGAACAGCATCATTCTCCAGGTGGATCAGGATAGAGTTAAAGGACATGACTATAGCATCATCAATGGATCAGCTTCTTCTAAAGGGGGATGAAAAATAGATCCATTACTCTGGAAGGTGCACTTTGATGCATTCTGTTAGAAATTAAAGTACCTTTAAAGAAATTGCTCGAGACAAAAATTGAGAACAAAGAACATTTATTACAACAACAATGCAAAGTTGGGTGCTTCCCCTTACCCTGGGAATACACACACATACTGGGGCTCACCCAGCTTTTATACAGTCAATTTCAGTATCAGAGTGCCCTCCCCCTTACATTCTTCTGCCCCCTGGATGGGTTTGGCATAGGTAATCCTTCCTGCTTACGTGCAGTTTCAGTACACTTGGAGGACCAGGGGGTATCCTGTGGGTGTCCCATCATGTCATTGTCCTTATTCACACCTTCCTGATTCTCGGGGCTACAATCTCTTGGTATGCGGAGTTGACTCATTCTATCTAGGGTTGGCTAATTTCATATGTATAAATCTGTGTATGGTTAGCTAATTAGATATGTAGGACTTGGTACTTCTGTCCAGGGCTAGGAGACCTTTATCTGATCCAGACTACCTCAACTTCCTACATTCTATTGTACCTTACCATTCCTTTTCTTAGTCTTATGGTCTTGTCACAAAGACTAGAAGATTCTTATGTTAATCGTGCTGACTCTGCTTTCCTGCATCCTAACCCCCAAGCTTATCCTGTTTGTACTGGTTACAGCCATTAACTGATGAATTTTAGTTTCTTCCATGTTCATAATTTTAGATCAATTTTCCCATCTCTCACAATTCCATCACCAGATGTTCGATGGAGGTCAGTGTCATGGGGCGATAGTCATTTAGGCCCATTACTCTATCCCTACTTTGTACAGCCGGTGGCTGTCTTGAAACCTGCAGGAATGATGGACTGCTGCAGTGAGGTGTGGAAGATGTCCAAGAAGACCTCCGTCAATTGGTCTGTGCAGTCCTTCAGTATGCGACCAAGTATGTTGTCTGGTCCTGCTGACTTGAAGAGAGTTAAATTCCATTTGCTATTACTTTCACAGCCTTCCTGACTGATCTAGACAATATTGTAAACCGTGATATCATTCCTCACTCTCCACTACACCACAAAATTTGGTATTGTCTGCAATTTACTAGCACAAATTACTAATATAGATAATGCACCACAGTGGATGCAGAACTGAAACCTCCAGCATCACTGGACATAGACTTCCAATCAGAACAACATCACATCACCAATGTCCTCTGAATCCTTCCACAACACAAATAGGTCAGCTTCCCTTGGATTCCATGTCATCCAAACTTCCAAACTAGCATGCCTTACAGGGATTTCCTAATGCCCATATGTACAATATCGATTGCCTTGATCTCATTAATCCTCTTTGACATCTCTTCAAAAAAACAATCAGATTTTTGAGACATCATCTACTACAAATGGAGCTACCCAGTCAGTCCCTGCCATCAGATGTAACTCCTCTCCCTCAGAATCCCCTTTAGCAAATTTCCAACGACTGACCTCAAGCTCTCTGGCTTGTCCTTGGTGCCCACTTTTAAATATGGCACAACACTGGCCATCCACCAATGGTCCAGAACTTTGCAATTCACTTGCTTCAATTCCTTCACTTCCATGATCGCCTCCCATGGAAAGGCTGATGAGAAATATTCAATCATCTCCTCTGGCTCCAATAAAAGGCAGCCACATTGATCTTCAATGGGACCAATTCTCTCCCTAGCCATCCTTTTTTAACGTACTTGTGGAGAATTCTGGGATTAACTGTGTGTTCTTGAAATGTATAATTAACACACACACACTTTCTTTTGTAAATCCAATCAAAGTCGATGAGTTAATTCATCACGAGATCTGGGAAAGTCTGAAACTTACTTCCCTAATCACTCTCTGAATCAATCATTAGGCCTTTTTATGGAGAAAAAAAAGGCGAATGTGAAGACAGATTCTCCATCTTTACATCACTGCATTTACCTCCATAAAAAAAGTCCAAAGGCGGATGGACAGCTGGAATACGCTCCATGTAGTGATATGTTTTCTCCATGTACGTTATCTCTACCTGTGTGCTGTTGTAGATATGAGGCTGGCCCGCCCACTAATGACTCCCCTCCTATGTCTTCTCTCCCTATGACCTGGCCATAAAGGTAGATTTCCCTCCCCACTCTGGCAATCCTGTACCTAGATCCGGGCCAGTCAAAGTCTTGTGTTTATTAAAGCCTATCATTCCCCTGCTCTCGACTTCGTGGTTATTGATAGAGTCTATCACTCCAGCTTCTTCACGCCTAGGGGTGAAGCATAGTACTCTAGCTCCTCCATAAAAGGAATGTTGCTGAAAGCGGCTGCAAAGTATAGGGCTGATGACGTTTTCGGCCTGCGACCCAAGTGCAAATTTTAAAGCACTCAGTGTGTTAAGATACAGGTCAATAGCAACTGGAATTTGTCTCTAAAGGATCATTACTCTAATCATATGAGTGATGGCCAAAGTTCTTTATTCTTTTGGGTGGGAGGGAATGTCTATATCAATTTTTACCTGCCAGTGCATATGCTTGATGTCATGGTCATGGGTGGCACTGCTACAGCACTCGCCCTGCCTCCAGAAGACGGCTCCCGACTCTGTTCTCCATAAAAGCAACACCGGATCCACATTATAGGCTGTGACCGTAAAAGGAAAATTCAGCTTTTTTTTCCTTGACCTGGCTTTAATGCAGGGTTGCACCATAAAAAGTCTATTAACAGCCCATAAGTAATTAATGATCCATCTAACTGTACAAGCCAGTTTGAATCCATCCAGTTGTGAAATGCTTGAAATGTTGCACATGGTGAATGTATTATTCAGTGCATCATTGAGTTCTGCTCCATATCGTTAGCAAGAAAACAGCTGTGCACATTGACATCACAATCTCTTCATGTTTGTGACACTAGAGACTGGAGTAACTATGGTGAACATTGAAGTCCATTCCGAGAGTGTGCGCACAAATTGTTTATCGAAGCAAATTGGTATCTATGGTATCAATTTAAAGGATACCGCCAAACCAAATCCAGGCTCATTACATTTTAGATAATGGGCTAAGAACTTTAGCTGCTGTGCCTGTTCCACGAGCTGTGGGTTGTAAAGCTCCCCTGCAGCTGTTCAAAAAACAATGCAGAATTTTTGCCAATATTTCCCCCACCAGATGCACAAATAAACAAGGGCGTGTTCTCTTGTTGTTAGTGTTACTTTATATGCTTCTGCGGCTCCCAAAATAACTGCTGTATTTGTCTCATAGCAATCACCACACTGCAAAATAGTTCAGAGTGTGAAATACCTGGGGACAACTTGAGACTTCTAATGAGGAGATATATAAATGTAAGCTTCTTCCATTTACTAATACTAAATTCATCCAGGAAACACTTTATTGGTTTGACAGAACAAATTTCAGTGCCTCGTTGCAATAAATCAATGGGCCACGAACGCTCTTGAGAAATCAGTGACCCATATAGACTGCATGATACCCATGTGGTTATGAGATGGAGCAACATCAATTTTAAACATTAATCCCAATCTCATCATAGATGTTGCTGAACCTGAAGAATATTTCATGCATTTTTTATTTTGTTTGCATTATAATATCAAAAGCTATGTTATTTGTGGAAGCCACTGTCATGGAAAGTTGCTGATGTCAGTTCTTTAGATATGCTCAAAGGGAGTTGGATGTGGCCCTTGTGGGTAAACAGATCAAGGGATATGGAGAGAAAGCAAGAGCAGAGTACTTGAAGTCATCTGATCAGCAATGAATGCTTTGACTGATGGAGCAGGCTAGAAGGGCTGACTGGCCTGCTCCTGCCCCTATTTTGAATGAAACTTCATTAGCTATATCATGCCTGTGTGGCGGCTCGCCACTAGGCAGGCGAACTGGCCCCGCTTGTAAGCCATGCAGCGGGGCAGCCGGCCAAAATGGGGCCATCGGGGGTTTTCTCTTCCTCCCAGCACAGGGCTCAGAAGCCCTGTGCTGGGGGACCACGTGAGGCCCGGGTGACGTCAGCGCCCTCCAGTGCGGTTCTCAGTCAGGTCCGGGCTGAGAGTATAAGTGCAGCCCAGCAGCCTGCAATAAACTAGCCTGCTCACTGAGCTCAACCTGTTTGGTCGTGTGTGTTCTTTCAGGAGTAGTGTAGCTGCCGCTACAATTGGTGACCCCGACTGGTTCAAACTTCTTTGAACCCATCATGAGCGAGCCTTGGATCAGTGCGATAGCCGTGAAACTGCCTGAATTCTGGGTTCAGGTTCGGCCATGCAGAGGCTCAGTTTCACCTCTGCCAGATTTTGTCCGACACAACCAAATTCTACCATGTGGTCGCTGCCCTGGACCAGGCCACCGCCAGATGCATGCTGCACCTTGTCCAGCATCCACCCGCCGAAGACAAATACGAGACCATCAAGATCCCTCGACGCCCTGGGGGACAGGTCCCCGATGGAGCTGATGGACGAGATGCTCACGCCCATGGGTGATCACACCAACTGCCCACTCTTTGAGTGCATTTTCCTCGACCATATGCTTGGTGACATCCGGCCGCTGCTGGTCCACGAGAGCTTCACCGACCTGAGGAAGGTCCAACTAGAAGGCCCAAGAGCTATGGCTCACACGATTCATGGAGGGCTCAGCGGTCCAGCAGGTCATGAGGCATGACCATGCCAAGCCTGCCCCTAGCACTGTGGTAGAGCATCTGGCCCCTGCAGGGGCCCCCCAGGTCAGCGTCAACCCGGCCACGGCCGTCAAGTCCAGGAACCAACCTTGTGGACCTCCCCAACAGAAATCCAGACATATGGAGACAAGACAGTCCATTTCCAGATCGGCCAACAAAATTTTGTGTGGAGGTTCACCATCTCATCCCTCCCGACCGCCATTCTGGGTGCAGGCTTCCTACTCACACACGGGCTTCTGGTGGACATTCGAGGTAGGCACCTGGTAGACGCTCGTACCTTCCAGGCCATTCGCCTCGACGCCTCCCGCTCAGAGCAACCACAGATGGCCACGATCAGCATACTATTAGGTTTAAGTTACAAGGATATTCTGAGACTTTCCTCCCAGCATTGTAGGAGGTTGAGTGGTGTTCTCATCGGGTATATAATATCTTGGGGGGAGGGGGATAGATATGGAAAACAGTCATAGTTTTTGTTTCCACCAGGGAAAGGGAATCTAAAAGTAGAGGGCATAGATTTTAGGAGAGAGGGGAAAGATTTAAAACGGACTTGAAAGGCACCAGTGTTTTAACATATAGTTGGTGAATCATATACAGATAAAGCTGTCAGAGAAAATGACAGAAGCAGGTATAATAGTTACATTTAAAAGACATTTAGACAAATTAAGGGACAGGAAAGAGGGATATGGGCCAAATACAGGCCAATGGGCATCGCTTGGTTCGACAACTTGCAGCATGGACAAGTAGGGCCATTGGGGCTTTTTCCAGACTGTAAAACTCTGTGACTAAGTATGGTCAAGCGAAGACAGCTGACGGTGAGTATGTGAAGAGGTTCAGGTCAGCAAGATCTATTGCCATTCATCAGACTACAGGCAACTTGTAGTTGGGTGACCCACACAGGCTGTGGCTGCTGGAGACTGGCTCATGGGAAGCAGGTATAAGAGCTAGGATTCAAGAGGGTGCTGAGGGCAAGAAGAACTCCTGAAGGGCCTTGGATGCTGAAGGGTTTTTGATCGCGTCTGAGGTTTGGATCTGGAGCTCAGGTTGCCGATGGATCGAACAGGAGTCTGTGTGGCTGCAGAGGCTGTGGGAGCACTGGATGCAACTCCATGTAACACTCAGTGACACTGAAGGGGTGCCAGACATCACTCATGGCAGCTCTTTGTCTGTCTTGCAGAACACTATTTTGTGTCATGTTACATGTTTTGTACTTTTACATGACAATATAAAGGCATTTTGAATCTAGAATCTTGAATAGGTTTTTATTTGACTTCAAAAAAACATATTGTTTGTCAATATGGTCAGTGTGCTGAGCAGTGAATGAAAGAAAAAAAAAACACACAGAAGCTGTGAGTATGAAATGGACTGAAATCTGCCCATTTGATTAATCAATCATTCCATTTTCTGTCATTTTTTAAAAAATTGTTCCCAGTCTAAGTGCTTTCTCATGACAATAGACAAAGAGGCTGGGAACAAAGGCTTAATAATCTTGACACTAAATAGTGTCCTTTAGATTCACTTATCTGCCAAACTTGCTATTTCAAAGGAAAGGTAACTCAAGAGAAGTGAATTGTATTTTAAACTTTCAGACATGATCTTCCTGCAAGCTAACACATTGATTTTTTATTCATATAAAGCTTCCGCTCTGCAGTACTTTTCGTGGGAGCCATTAACTAAAATGGCAGCGGTTATATACCAAATGCTACATGGAATAGCATTTATTTTTTCAATAGTCTTGGGTGATTCCTAATGTCATCATTACTGAAAGGTTGTAAGAATAAGTATTAGGGAGCGGCCAGCGAGGAGCAGCCCAGTGAGTAAGTGGTCCGGTGAAGGAGTGTGGCTTCGAGGCTTTGGCTCTTGAGGCTTCGGCGAGCAGAGGCTGAGGACGAGCATATCTAAATTGAGGTAAGATGATCGCATTTAATTTAATATATATCTTTTTATATTTACTCTGGTAAGGTACAAGGAAAAGGAGGAAAGATGAGTGTGAGAGCAGTTTTCTGCTCCCTTTGTCACATGGGAAGTCATGGAGTCTTCTAACCTCCCGGATGTCCACGTGTGCACTAAATGTGCTGAACTGCAGTGTCTAAGGGACTGAGTCAGGGAACTTGAGCTGCATCTCGATGACCTCGCTTTGGCCAGGGAGAGTGAGGCCGTCAGAGATAGGAGTTATAGTCAGGTGGTCACACCTGACCCACGGGACGAGGGGCAGTGGGTTACTGTTAGGAGGATGAAAGAGAAAGGTCAGGCTCCAGAGAGAGCATCTGAGCCTTAAATCCTCAGAAATAGGTACTCATCCTTGAGTACTGAGGAGTCAATAGTCAGGCTAAGGCAGACAGGTGTAGGATCAGCCTCTGTAGCCCAGAAAGGAAGTAATAGGAAAAAATGGGCGATAGTAAATGGGGACTCACTGGTGAGGCGGACAGACAGAGGTTTTTTGTGGATGAGATAAAGAAAACTGGATGGTGGTTTGCCTCCCTGGTGCCAGGGTTCGGGATGTGGCTAAACAAATCCAGAACATCCTAAAGGGGGAAGGGAAAGAGCCTGAAGTCATGGTTCACGTCAGTACCAACAACATTGGTAGGAAGGAAGAAGTGGTCCTGCAAAATGAATATAACGAGTTAGGCAGGGAGCTCAGAAGAAGGACCGCTAAGGGTGTAATCTCCGGATTACTTCATGTGCCTCGTGATAGTGAGGGCAAAACAGAGTCAGGTGGAGATTGAATGTGTGGCTGAAGGGGTGGAGTAAAAGACAGGGTTTTAAGTTCTTGGACCACTGGGACCGTTTCTGGGGGAAGATAGGACCTTTACTGTAAGGATGGGTTACATCTAAATCCCAGAGGTACCAGTCTCCTGGCAGGGGTATTTGCTAGGGCTTTAAACTAGTAAGGTTGGGGACAAGGGTTCATGTCAAAGAAGAGAGCAAGAACAGAGTGTTTAGGCAAAGAAAAAAGACTTTTTCAGACAATCTAGAGGTGGAACAGCAGCAGGTAATAAATAATGGCCATAGTAACAATTGTAGAGAAGGTGAGAGGCAGAAAGTTAAATGTGGAAGATCTCTGAGATGCATTTATTTCAATGCAAGGAATGTGGTAAATAAAGTGGATGAACTAATGGTGTGGATTGACACGTGGCCTTATGATGTGATAGCAATTAGTGAGACATGGTTGAAGGAAGGTTGTGACTGGGAGTTAAATATTCATGGATTTCGCTGCTTTAGATGTGACAGGATTGGTGGGGTACGTGGGGGAGGTGTGGCGTTGCTTGTCACGGAAGATATTATAGCGGTGCTGAGGCAAGATAGACTGGAGGACTCATCGCGCGAAACTCTGTGCGTTGAACTAAAAAATAAGAAAGGTGAGACTATAAATATAGGGGCATATTATAGGCCGCCAAAAGAGGATAGGGAACTGGAAGAGCAAATGTGCGGGGAAATAGCTGAGATGTGTAATAGAAACAGGGTTGTGATAGTTGGGGATTTCAATTTTCCTAACAATGATTGGGAAACATAATCATTGAGAGGGCAGGATGGCTTAGATTTTGTACAGTGTGTTTGGGATTGCATTTTACAGCAGTATGTTGTAAAACATACTGAAGGGTTTGACTGAAGATGAAAGATTAAATCATCTAGGATTGTATTCGCTCGAGTTCAGAAGAATGAGAGGAGATCTTATAGAAACATATAAGATTATGAAGGGTATGGATAGGATAGATGTAGGAAGGTTTTTTGAGCTGGCTGGGGAAACTAAAACAAGAGGACACAGTCTCAAGATTCGGGAGAGTAGATTTAGGACAGAGATGAGGAAAAATAGTTTTTCCCAGAGAGTAGTGAATGTTTGGAATGCTCTAACCAGGGAAGTAGTTGAGGCTGCTTCATTAAACATATTTAAAATTCGGTTAGATAAATTTTTACATGATAGAGGAATTAGGGGATATGGGGAGAAGGCAGGTAGGTGGAGTTAGGTCATAAATTAGATCAGCCATGATCTTATTGAATGGCGGAGCAGACTCGATGGGCCATTTTTGGCCTACTCCTGTTCCTACTTCCTATGTTCCTATGTTCCAATGTTGAGGTGCCTACTAGAGGGGAGGCAGTGTTAGATCTATTGTTAGGTAACGGAATAGGGCAGGTGATGGAAGTGTGTGTTGTTGAGAACTTTGGATCCAGTGATCATAGGTCCATTAGCTTCAACTTAAATATGGAAAGGGATAGGTCAGGTCCGAGGTTGAAGGTCTTTGAGTGGGGAAAGGCCAGACTTAAAGAAATGAGAAGGGATTTGCAAAAAATTGTATGGGCCGATCTTTTTTTCTGGAAAGGATGGAGAGGAGATTTGGAGGGTATTTAAAGAAGAGATATTGAGAGTACATGATCTTTACGTGCCAGTCAGATTGAAAGGCAAGGCCAAAAGTTCAAGGGAACCGTGGTTTTCTGGAAAAATTAGGAAGTTGGTTCAGGATAAGAGGGAGGCATATACTAAATTTAAGAAGCAAAAAATGGATAATATGTATGATTATTACATAGATTGCAGAAAAAAACAAGAAGGAAATTAGAAAGGCAAAAAGAAGGTATGAGGTGTCAATAGCTGACAAGGTAAAAGTGAATCCAAAGGGTTTTTACAGATATGTGAATAGTAAAAGGAGGGTTAAGGATAGAATAGGACAGCTGGAAAATGGGAGCGGTGAACTGTGCGAGGAACCATATCAGATGGGAGAGATATTAAACGATTTTTTCTCATCTGTGTTCACAAAGGAAAAGGACATTGGACTATGTGAGATAAGTGAGGCAAATGGCTTAGTTATGGAAAAGATAGGGATTAATAAAGAGAGGGTTTTGGAGCTTCTAGGGTCAGTAAAAGTGGATAAGTCTCCTGGTCCTGATGGGATTTTTCCACAGGACATTAAGGGAGGTCAGAGAGCAAATAGCGGAGGCACTGTCAGTGATTTTTCAACAATCACTGGAGGAGGGTGTGGTGCCGCGGGATTGGAGCGTTGCTAATGTAGTTCAGTTGATTAAAAAAGGCATGATGTGTTGGCCAAGTAATTATAGGCCTGTAGTAGGTGGTAGGGAAAGTTATGGAGGGTATTCTTAGAGATGGTGTGTATAAATATCTGGATAGGCAGGGATTGATCAGGAGCACCCAGCATGGAAGGGGAAGTCATGTTTGACGAACATTGTTGAGTTTTTCAAAGAAATGACAAGAAAGGTGGATGAAGGTAGGGCAGTTGATGTAGTCTATCTGGATTTTAGTAAAGCTTTTGATAAGGTTCCACATGAAAGATGAGTAAGGAAGGTTCAGTTACTAGGGATTAATAGAGAAATAGTAAGATGGGTTCAGAGGTGGCTGGAGGAGAGACAGCAGAGGGTCATGGTGGACAACTGTCTGTCAGGATGGAAGCCTGTGACGAGTGGTATGCCTCAAGGATCAGTGCTAGGTCCCCTGTTGTTCATAATTTATATTAATGATTTAGATGATGGGATGGTTAACTGGGTAAGTAAATATGCAGATGATATGAAAATAGGGGGAGTGATGGATAGCGAGGAAGGTTTTAAGGGATTACAGAGGGATTTGGTTTGTCTGGAGAGTTGGGCTGAAAGATGGCAGATGGAATTTAATATAGAGAAGTGTGAGGTGCTTCATTTCGGAAAAAATAATCAAAATAGGACAAATGTAGTGAAGGGGAGGACATTGGGGAATGGACAAGAACAAGGAGATCTTGGAGTTATGGTGCAGCGTTCCTTGAAGGTGAATTCCCATGTTGACAAGGTGGTTAAGAAGGCATTTGGTATGTTAGCCTTCATAAATCATAGCATAGAGTATAGGAGCTGGGAAGTGATGCTGCGACTGTTTAAGGTGTTGGTGAGGCCAGGTTTGGAGTACTGTGTTCAGTTCTGGTCTTCAATTATTGGAAGGATATAGTGGAGAGTGTGCAGAGAAGATTTACCAGGATGTTGCCTGGCTTAAAATACCTAGAGTACAGAGAAAGATTGAAGAGGTTAGGAATTTATTCATTGGAACATAGATGGTTGAGAGGGGATTTGATAGAGGTGTTTAAATTTATGAAGGGAATAGACTCTTCCCCCTGAGAGCAGGGGAGGTTGAAACAAGAGGACACAAGTTGAGGGTAAGGGGGAAAAATTTTAGGGGAATTATTGGAGGATGCTTTTTCACTCAGAGAGTGGTGTCTGAATGGAATAATCTTCCAGAGGAAATAGTTGAGGCAGAGTCAAGTCTTTCATTTAAGTGGAGGCTGGGAATATACATGGATAGGAGGGGGGGTTGGAGGGTTATGGGTGGAGAAGAGGTGGGGAGATCTATAGAGTTTTTGAGTGAACTGGCATGGACTTGAAGGGCCGAAATGGCCTGTTTCCATGCCATAAACTGTTATATGGTTATATGATACATGGGATAAATTTTTTCTGCCTTGGCCCTTTCTACCGAAATAGATGCGCAATGGATGCTCATTAATAGTTGTGCATCCAAGAGAATATAGGAAGGATTAAATCCAATTGCTAACGGCTGCCTTTCTACTCATATGGAACAAGGAATGAAAAGATGATGAAGATGGTGAAGTAGAAGAAATAAATCAAATATTTTCTTAGAGCTTCTGCTTGGCACAGCTTAGCATTTCTCCCTGGCACAAGGGATTTCCTCATTTAATTTCCAGTTATTATCACCATCAATAATTGGAGAGGTTAATCTTTGATGTTTTCAACAACTTTGTCCTGTCACTATTTGCACCTTTCAAAGGCTCTCTAACAGGTGCCTTTTTTTTTCCAATTCAATCTTTTTTTTTGCTCTCTTCTCCTTAGTAGGTATGCCTACTCACAAGTACCTGGAGTTTGAACCAACTTGTGATATAACTTGGCATCTATCTGTGGAGCAGTGCAGATGTTGCAATTGCTGTTACATCAATTGGAGTTTTAGTTCAACAGTTTTTAATTACCTGATTTTTGAAACTATGAAGTTAAACAGTACACATATTTAAGACCAGGTTAGTTAGCTTTTTACATGCTAGGGGAATTGAGGGATATGGAGAAAAGGCAGGTAAGTGGAGATGAGCCAATCATCAGATCAGCCATGATCTCATTGAATAGAGGAGCAGACTTGATGGGCTGGATGGCCTCCTCTTGCTCCTATTTCTTATGCATGAAATCTGCAACAGTACATGATTTTTAAAAAAAATATAGATGCTGAACGTGAAGAACAGAAAATACAGGAAGCATTCAACATATCAGATAGCTTCCATGGAAAGAGAATCATTTGAAGGATCATGGATCACACATATTACTGCCTCTCTCTCTCCACTGATACTGTCTGAGTGGCTTAGTTTTTCCAGCACTTTCTATTTTTAATTCACACGAATCAAGTTTATTAGGGTTTATACACAATCATTCCCAGGTAAATTATAAAATCATGTAGCATAGAAACACACCCTTCAGCTCAACTTGTCCCAGATGCTTGTCAATGCTAATATGGGTAACCGGCACTTTACGCCTGTAGTGTGCGTCGAAAGAACCAAAGACTTGTTGATCCAAATCAAGGCTTTTATTAACTAAAAGACTGGAGCATATCACATGTAGGTTGACCAGTCCAGAATGACCTGGTCTGGCTAGGAGCAATCCTTTAAGACCTGCCAGTAGGTGTGGCTACACTCTCAGCCAATCACAGTCATCCTACACTACAATCTGTACATGTACACATTGGTGATAGAATCTGTACTATTACAGGGTCCACGATACATTCTGTGAAACTGAGCATTATGCGATGTCGACGTTTTGCGAACACCATATTACTGGATACACTTAGCAAAGCTAAATGCGATACTGAATCTACGCTAACTTAAACTGTTCAATATATTTTCACTTTAAAAATTTTTATGTAAACACTTTCCTAGCCTATATCACACACTTTTTAACAAAGAAAATCAGGATCCTCCGCATCACTGCTCTCAACTTATCCATAGTGTCCCGCTGGAAGAGTTTAAGGAGGAATAAACTCCATTGATTAACTGTCGCTCGTAAGGACTTGGCTGAGGCTCTTCTTGTGGAGGTGTTGGCTTCTTCGAGAATATGTCAAGTGTTGTTTGCCTCATTTGCTTTTCATTATCTTCATAAATTTCTTTATATGCAGTAAACACTGTATGAGCATTCCTCTCTATCAGTGAAAAGCGTACATCTGGTTACGTCCATGTGATAGTACAGACCTATCACCAATGTATATAGTTATCTAGAGTATGTAATGACTGTGCTTACAGCGATTGGCTGAGAGCTTAGCCACGCCTACTATCTGGGCCTTAAATGGTTGTGTCCCTAGCCAGGTCGGATCATTCCGGACTGGTCGGCCACCTGTGAAGAGCTCCTGTCTTGTGCTAATAAAAGCCTTGGTTTGGATCAACAAGTCTTTGGTTCTTTCGACGAGCTCTACAATTTTATTAGCAAAAAGAATTTTTTTTAAAAAGGGATGGCGCGTCTGACTCGGCCAGAAAAACTTGACATCGACCCACAGTCAGCTATAGCCTTCAAAGCCTTTACGTTCTGGCTGTTGAACTTTGAAAACTTCCTAAGGCTAATTGAGGTGGAGGAGGATAACCAGCGTCTAACAGCATTGCTGTCTATGGTGTCCTTGAGAGTCTACGAGAACATCCAGGATGAGACCACTTACACCGCAGCCATAAAGGTACTGAAAGAACTATATGATCAATGAATGAACAGAGTTCATGCCCGGCTCGTGCTTGCGTCGAGGAAGCAACAGCCCGGCGAGACCAGCAGGGCATATTTACAAGTAGTCAAGGCGTTGGGCAAGGACTGTAACTGTGTGGACAAAACTGCTGCCGAGATCACAAATGATCTCGTCCGGGATGCCTATGTGGCCGGGCTCAGATTGAATGAAGTGAGGCTGCGCTTGCTTGAACAAGAGGTAGAAAAACTAGAGGACGTGGCCCGGATTGCATTCACAATGGAGGATGCAGCCTTAAAGTCCACCGAGTTCTCTAGGGACTGGACCCCACGTTCTGATGTGAGTAGAGTGCCCTTCTACCCTACCACCCTCGCAACCATGATGTAGGCCCGCCTCTCGCCCCCGTGTGGAACACTTGACCCGGCCTCGGTCCCGACTGTAGAGCCCACTATTGCCACGGCCACGACCACCCCCAGGGCCGACGCTACCACTGCTGCTGCCGCTGCCCACGCCGCCACCGGTGCGGCCACCGCGACCGACTGGGGACCCGCCGCAGACAACCAGGTACTCGCCCTAGCGTCCATCGCTGACGACCGCTGGGGCCCGACCGCCGCGACCGACGACCTATCCACTGCCAACCACGAGCAAACCCCCACTACTTACCGTTCATCCGCCGACGCCGCCACAACAGCACTTCCGGGAGTACCTCCAACCTGCTCCTCCAGTGCTGACTGCATCTATGACATCATCCCATTGCGTGACGTCATCCCATTGCGTGATGTCAACACGCGGAACTCCCCTGTCAACTGGATCAGTGGCTGCTTCTATAACACTAAACCAGCAATGCTCTCATCTCCTCACTAAAGCAATGGATCTGACTAAAGTGCATGGACACTACACCAATTGCTTATTTGACTCTGGGTCAACTGACAGTTTTATCCGACCAGATCTGGCCCTCCGTTGCGGACTTGACGTTATCCCCACTACCCAGAGGATCTCATTAGCGACGAGGTCGCACTCGACCGGGATAAAGGGGTATTGCATCACCACACTGGAAGTACAAGGTGTAACGGTCACCCACTTCAAATTATTAATCCTTCCCCAATTGTGCTCCCCAGTGTTGCTGTAATTAGACTTTCAGTGTCAGTTTCGAACGGTGTCCCTACACTTTGGGGGACCCCATGCCCCCCTCTCGGTCTGCCATCGCCCTATCCCTGAAGCACCCGAGCAACCCGCCCCCGTGCCCCGGGGCCAGTCCTGCAGCCTTTCCACACTCCGGATTGCCCTGCCAGCACTCTTCGCAAACCTCACCCCTGGCTGGAAGCCTGTGGCCACCAAAAGTCGGCAATATAGTTATGAAAACAGGCAATTCATTAGGAGTGAGGTGCTTAGATTGCTGGATGAGGGCATCATCGAACCCTGTTCAAGTCCCTGGAGAGCCCAGGTGGTGGTAGTCAAGAAAGGGGAAAAGCTACGGATGGGGGTCGACTATAGCCAGACCATTAACCGCTTCACACTCCTGGATGCGTACCCCCTGCCACACATCACGGATATGGTGAACCAGATCACCCAATACCGCATATTCTCCACCATTGACCTACGTTCGGCCTACCACCAGCTCCCGATCCACTGTGAGGACCGACCATTCACGGCCTTCGAAGCGAATGGGCGGCTGCATCAATTTCTCAGGGTACCATTCGGGGTTACGAAAGGGTCTCGCGGTCTTCCAGCGGGAAATGGACCGGATGGTGGACCAGAATGGGCTAACCGCTACCTTCCCATATCTGGACAATGTCACCATCTGCGGCAACAACGCGCAGGACCACGACGTCAACCTAGACAAATATCTTCAAACTGCCGGTCGGCTGAACCTGACCTATAATTTTGACAAGTGTGTCTTCCGGACCACACGACTCGCGATTCTACGTTGCATGTTGGAGAATGGGGTAGTGATGCTAGATCCTGACTGCATGCGTCCCCTAATGGACTTACCCCCCCCACCCCCATACCCAGAAAGCGCTCAAACGCTGCCTGAGCTTTTTCTCATATTATGCCCAATGGGTTCCACACTACGCCAACAAGGCGCGTCCTCTTATCAAGACCACCTCCTTTCCTCTCTCGACCGAAGCCAGAGCGGCTTTCGATCAAATCAAATCCGACATCACCGCTGCAACACTGCACGCGATCGATGAGTCTGTCCCATTTAAAGTCGAGAGCGATGCATCCGACTTCGCCCTGGCAGCCACCTTGAATCAGGCCAGTCAGCCTGTAGCCTTCTTCTCCAGAACCCTCCAGGGTCCAGAGAGTAGACACTCCTCGGTTGAGAAGGAGGCCCAGGCCATAGTTGAAGAGGTGCGTCGTTGGAGACATTACCTCGCTGGGAGGTGCTTTACACTGTTGACTGATCAACGCGCAGTCTCCTTCATGTTCAGCAACACCCAGCGTGGTAAGATAAAAAAATGAAAAAGTCGCCAGATGGAGAATCGAACTCTCCACCTTTAACTATGACATCCTGGTAAGCTCAACGACCCGCCTGACGCGCTCTCTAGCGGGACGTGCGCCAGCATACAGTTGGACAGACTACAGAAACTCCATGAGGCGCTCTGTCATCCAGGGGTCACTAGGTTTGCCCATTTTGTGACTATACAGTCGAGGAGATTCGTCCAAGCCTGTTCGATATGTGCTGAATGCAAGCCCCACTTCTGTCCGGGGAACTCCCACGTTATCAAAGCCACCCACCTCTTCGAGCGTCTTAGCGTAGACTTTAAGGGGCCCCTACCGTCGACCAACTATAATAACTACATCCTTACGGCCATCGACGAGTACTCCCGCTTCCCGTTCGCTGTGCCCTGCCCAGATACCACCGCCACCTCAGTGATACAGGACCTTCACAGTATCTTCACCATTTTCGGGTACCCCAATTCCATCTACAGTGATAGGGGGTCCTCATTCATGAGCACAGAGCTGCAACAATACCTTCTGGAGTGTGGTATCGCTTCAAGCAGGACCACCAGCTATAACCCACGCGGTAACGGCCAGGTCGAGAGGGAGAATGCCACCATTTGGAGAGCGGTTACACTGGCTCTCCAGTCTAAAGGTCTCCCCACCTCTCACTGGCAGGAGGTTCTCACTAGTGCCTTACACTCCATCCGCTCCCTCCTATGTACCGCAACAAATGCCACCCCCCCACGAAAGGATGTTCCTTTTCCCGAGGAAATCCGAATCAGGAACCACTGTACCGGCATGGCTCACCGTCCCTGGCTCTGTCCTTTTGCGATGCCACGTCCGGCACTCAAAGAACAACCCCTTGGTCGACCAAGTGACTCTACTCCACGCGAACCCGCATTACGTCTACATTGAGTTCCCAGATGGGTGGGAAGACACTGTTTCGGTGCGGGACCTAGCTCAGGACGCGGTAGACCCAGCAACCCCCCTCAACCCAACCTTCCCCAACTCTTTATTCCCCAAGCTCCGTGCCAGAACAGAAGGACCAACAGCACCCCAACGACCCGGGCCGACAACACGGCTGGGGAATTGAGCGAAGGAGCGGTTGCACCCGACGAGCCCACTGACGACACCACTCCAGCGACCCCAATCCCGGCACCACGGCGGTCACGCCAGATGGTCAGATCCCCTGACCGCTACAGTCCTTAACCTACCCCTTCCATTCATTCTCTCCTTCATTTTTTTCCTTCCCTTCTCCCTCTCAGCCCTTCCACCCCAGGGTCAGTTCTCCAAGAAGGGGTGAATGTGATAGTACAGATCTATCACCAATGTATATAGTTACAGTATCTAGAGTATGTAATGACTGTGCTTACAGCGATTGGCTGAGAGCTTAGCCACGCCTACTGTCTGTGCCTTAAAGGGTTGTGTCTCTTGCCAGGTCAGATCATTCCAGACTGGTCGGCCACCTGTGAAGAGCTCCTGTCTTTTGCTAATAAAAGCCTTGGTTTGGATCAACAAGTCTTTGGTTCTTTCGACGAGCTCTACAGTCCATTATGGCCCGTCCTCTGATCAGGATTTCTAAAATTTATTATAAACATATGGGACCATTGAGATATGTATATGCGGTCAGATGGTGCCCGAAAAGACGTTAAGTGGCGCATACCCGTATCATTTTCCTGTATTTGTCCTCCATCCTTCTATTCCTTTCCTATCCATGCACCTACCCATGTTACATGACTTAATTGCTGTATTTGCAGTTTATATTTCAAAATTTTTTGAGTGGAAATGACTCTGAATTATCTGCTGAGCTCCTGGACAAACACCTTTTCTTTTGAGTTCTAAATGGAGAACAGTCAGAAGACTTTTATGAATGTTTACAGCTTTGAATTAGGAGTCTTTAAGCAACCAGGCTTCCATCAGAACAAAGGCTAAGCAGACTTTTTGACTTCCAAAATGGTTTCTATTTGTGTGTAATTGTATGGCTGTGTGTGACCATGCGTCCAAGCCCACAAAATAACTTTACTAAAAATATATAGTTTATAACTAAACATAATAATAACACAATTCCATCACGCTCATACAGCAGCACGTGATGTCCCAACTCTTAGACTCAATACCTTTACATATGAAGGCAAGTTAAATGCTTCCTTCCCTTGCATTAGAGCTATTTTCAGGGAGCTATGAGCTTACATCCTCAGCTCCCTTTATACATCCACACTTCTAAGATCTCTCCTGTTTACTGGATATTTCTGGCAGGGGTAGATGGCCTAAAATACATTACTTCACACTTCCTGGGCATTCAAATTCCAAAACCAGACTGTGATGCCATGAGTCAGAATGCTTCCCACAGAGCATCTGTAGAAGTTTGATAGAGTATTCAAGGTCATGCCAAATTCTGTCAGACTTCTTAGAAAGTATAGGCATTGGTGTGCCTTCGTCATTGTGGCCTTGGTGTGCTGGCTTCAGGCGAGAACTTCTCAAACGTGGACTCCCAGAAACTTGAAGGCATTAACCCTCTCCACATTCGTCCCATCAATGCAGACAAGGTGTATCAACCCCTGACCTCCCCTTCCTAACATCAACACAGGTTCTTTGGTCATGATGATGTTGAGAGCATGATTGTTTTTGTGGCACCACCCAACCAGATTGTCAATCCTGTATTCTGACTCATCATTTCCAGTGATTTGGCCAACAGGAATGTTGTCAGCAGATTTATAGTCCTAGTTGGAGCTGAATTTGGCTATACAGTCATGTTTAGAGGGACTAAGCATGCAGCTTTGAGGTGCCCTGTTTGATGGCCAGAGATAAGGTGATGTTGCCAATGTGCACTAATTGGAGTTTTTTGATGAGGAAGTCAAAGACTCAGTTGCAGTGAGACAGAACTCCATATCCCTTAGTTTGGTCATATGTTTTGCCGGTATGATGGTGTTGAACGCTGAGTTGCAGTCAATGAATGACAGCCTGATGTAGGTACTCTTGTTGTCCAGGTGATCTACCACAGAGTAGAGGGCTAGCAAAATGGCAGGTGACATTGACCTGTTGTAACAATAGGTGAATGAAGTGGGTCCAGGTGCTTCCCAAGAGACGCAATAATTTGTTCCATTACCAACCTCGTAAAGCACTTTATCACAGAAGGTTTCAGTACCACCAGCCAATAGTCATCGAGGCACATCACCT
This sequence comes from Narcine bancroftii, assembly GCF_036971445.1. Lineage (NCBI taxonomy): Eukaryota > Metazoa > Chordata > Chondrichthyes > Torpediniformes > Narcinidae > Narcine > Narcine bancroftii. The sequence continues at coordinate 218,657,174 of NC_091474.1, read as the reverse complement.
TGTTCTCCTTGTGCACTGCTGTCCTTTTGAAGCAGATGAGGACCTTTGAGCAAGATACATATTTTTCCAGATGAGCTCAATACCTTCATCCAATTAATTGGCACACGTTTTAAGGACCCAGCCAGGTACACTCAGCCAAATGCCTTGAGGATTCACTGTTTCGAATGTTCTTTTCATGTTAGCCTCAGAAACTAGGGCTGTGGGGGATCACCAAAATGAGGATCACAAATCTGGAATAACCCATAGGTCAAACAGTGGAAAGAGAAACATTTTGCATCTCAGGATAAATTTAAAATGTAATTTTAGACATAGAGTACCATATCAGGCCCTCTGGCCCATGAGTCTCTGCCACCCAATTACATCCAATTCACCTACAACCCCCGTATGTTTTTGGAAGATGGGAGGAGATTAGAGCACCTGGAGGAAACCCACACAGACACGAAGAGAACTTACAAACTCCTCACAGACTGCACGGGATCCAAACCCAGGTCGCTGGTGCTGTAACAGTGTTGTGCTAACTGCTATGCCAATCGTGTCACTGTAAGTTGAAGGCCTTCATCAGAAAGCTCTTTGAACTCAAAGAAGGACTCCTTTCTGCAGATGTACTACATCAGTATATGCAATTTCTAGTGGAACTACCAGCCACATCTGAAGACTTTCTTTAGAAGACAGCTTCCTGAATCTTAATGTCCCAAATCTGTGACAGTTGCACCTCATAGGAAGCTGATAGATGTTGGTCAATTATCTTTAATATAGAATTGTTAGCCAAATTTGGGGAGAGATCATGTCAATCTGTTCAGTCTGTATGGATGCAAACTCAGTTCTTATTGAATTCCTCAAAGAAGATTAAATGTAAATTTTCAGCATTATTAAACAAGGCAAAATCAAATGAAAGTAGCTGTAAGGGGATATTCCTTTTTATTGCAATACTATACTCCATAAATTCTGCACCTTACATGCTGTAGGAATGTTAGAGGCAACTGTTGGGCTGTTCACAGAACTACTGTCTCACTGTGAGAGGAATTTCGTGACAAATAAGTAAGTTAAGTGTCAAAACATTTTGATCTTTGCTGATAAGAGGCCTTTGGCTCACTATATCTTGGCCCATTTAAAAGCCAAATCTTCCAATGCTAGATCCTTTTCTTTATAGGTCATCGCTCTTCAAGCATACATCCAAATACGCTGTCAATATTCTGAGGATCCATGCCTCCATTCCCCTTTCAAACAGTGACTCCAGAAGCCTCTCGCTCTTTCGGTGAAAGAAGCCTAATTTGTGACTCTTTAAACCACTGCCTCCAATAAGGAGGTATAGAGCATCATTGTCAGGCTGGGATTCTGCAGGCTGTGAGACTAATGAACAGTGTCCTGTAACTGTAAATTCACGTGATCATTATGTACTGCACATTGTGCATTTTTGTGCGTGCACCGTTGTCTGGAGAGACATGTGTTTCATCAGGTTGTATATGTATAATCAGATGTTAATAAACCTGACCTTGAACTGCTCCCTTTCAGACATTTGGCCTCAGCCTATAAGAGATATTCCCCTTGTTTTCCTCATCCCTCCCACATCTATTCTCCTTCTGAAATCAAATCTGATGGCAGGTTCAGCACCTAAAATGGTAACAATTTTACCTTCAGATGCTGCCTGACATGGAGCTTTTCTAGCTCATTTTGTTTTCTTTACCTCTCTCATTAATCTATCACTTTAAATTGTTGCTCCTCGGATCAGACTCGATGGGCCGAATGGCATAGTTCTGTTCCTTTATCTTGTGATCTCCTAAAGAGCCTTTCATATTTATCTTAGACCCTTGTCACTTTGATTGTCACTGAACAAGAAAAAAAACAATGAACAAAGAATGACAGCTGTTTTATTATCTGAAGAGATTCAAAAATCACTCGAATTATCTTCAAGATTGCATGGGAAAGTTGTGGCAAGGCTTATGAAAGTCATTTCCCAACAGCACTGAACAAACTGGTCTTACCAACTGCCATTTCTTGAAGATTGGAATCAGGATTTTTTAAAAATTCATCAAAGATCTGTGAATGCCTCAATGGGAATGAATAATATTCATTTTTTTAAGGCTCACTACATAATGTGCTCAAAATACCGTGGCCTCCCGTGCAACAGAGCCACTCAATCCAAGTTATATATTTTAATAACACATCCACTTCTTGTCTGATGACACAGTGACAAAAGGAGCCACAAACTCTTATATCCTGTGATCTGTTGACCGTTCAATAAATTTCAACAGAACAAAGAATTGGATGGTTCGCCAAAGGTGATGCGAATAATTGGTGCCTTAGGATCTGAGTGATTCTCCAGGATTCTAACTTCTCTATGCAGCTTAGTGTGGGCTTTATTTAAAATATACCTGGCAGAACCAGCAAACAGTGGTGCTGAAGTGAGAGATTCTTTCAGCTTCAGTAACACAACTGCCACTCACACGCTTCAGCCTCAAAAGGTACCTGTCACTAGTAACAACACTGAATAATGTTGATCTCCCTTCCTCCGCTACGTTGCCCATGGCATCAAATTGTCTCAGTCATCTTTCTGCTTGGACCTAATAGATCAGCATTAAAATGTTTCATTTGTTAATAATGAGTAACACATTTTACATGCAGAGTTTCCTTTCATCACAGTCCATTTTTGACAGTAAAATGGAACAAATGTTTAGTGATTTACAAACATGTCACTAATTAAATATTTCCATATATTTGTTTTCTTGCCAATTCAAACAATAATTTACTTACATTTCCAGCTAATCATACATGGAATTTATAATTTATTGCTCAATTATCTTTACTGTTTGAAAATATGCTTGTCAATTTCATAACTCCTTTGATGAATCATTGCAAAACACATACAAAATGAAGTCTTTGAGTCTGCCCTTCTGTGAGGCGGACAGAGAGAATAGATGATTTTCTCTGTGATTGTCTGCAACCAGTTTGTGTGCATGTTCACCATCCCCTTCAAGATATCCGAAGCAGCAATGTGAAACACAGGAAAGAAACTACCGTGGTTACAGGTCAAACCGCAAACTAGTTCAGTGGTCACTTGTCACTGTTGGCAACTAATTCTTGTGATGACGCTTTCCTATTTTTCACTCTACATTTAATGGTCATGAAAATGGGCTTTAAAATTATGCAAAATTAATTTAGCCCCTTCAGATTTTCCATTGACTAGTCAGTCAAAGTCAGCTGACTGACATCATGGAACTGCAATACACAATGGGCAAGAGTTTAGGTTAGGGTTCATACAGACATACAGCACAGTAAGGGGCCCTTTTGGCCCACAAGCCCATGCTGCCCAATTACACCCAATTAACCTACAACCCTCGATTTGCTTTGAAGTGTGGGAGGAAACCAGAGCATACTCAGACACGGGGAGAATGTGTGAACTCCTTACAGACCACATGGGATTCGAACCCTGGTTCCAATCACAGGTGCTATAACAGCATTGCTCTAACCATTATGCTAACCATGGCACCCCGATCTGTATCTTCAGCATTTTTTTGTGAATACAGGTTCACCTATATATCATAGAACTGGAAAACACAACAGCACAGAAACAGGCCCCTTTAGTTCACTTGCCAAACTATTTTCTCTATCTAGTCCCATCAAAATGCACCAGACATTAGCCCTGGAGGAAGAAATTGAGTATCACTATAAAAGTGAGGGAGTGTGTGTAGTGGAGCGATCATCGAGGGAGCTGTCATTGTTGGAGTGGGCTGAAGCAGAGTAGAAAGGCTTTGGCTCAACAGGCTTCAGCAAGAAGAGGTAAAAGCCAAGGGATAGTAGGAGGTGAAGTAAAAAAAGGCCACCCTTTTCAAGGATCCAAAAGGATTTACCAGGTTGGCACAGGTAAGGGCAGGAATGCGCTGCCAGCAATGGTGGTGGAAGCAAGTAGAATAGGATCTTTTAAGAGACTATTAGATAGTCACAGGAATCAGAGAAAAACTGAGAGTTATGCATTAGGGAAATTCCAGGCAGTTGTAAGAGTGTATTATTAAGCCAGCACATCACTGTGGGCCAAAGGGCCTGTAATGTGCTGCAGATTTCTAGGTTTGACATTCACAGATCCCTCTTTTCTATCACAGGAGTCCTACCCTGGTTTATCCTCCTAAAGTGCAATTCCTCACATTTGTCCACATTAAATTCCATCTGTAATTTTACAGCACATTTTTCCAGCTGGTCCAGATTTCCTGCAAGTTTTGAAAGCCTAGCTCACTGTTTCCAATACCTCCAATCACAGTGTCATCTGAAAATGTGATGATCCAGTTTACCACATCATTATTCAGATTGTCGATAAAGATGAGACAAAACAATGGAACTAGCACTAATCCCTGAGGCGCACCACTAGTCGTATGGCTCCAGTCAGCAAGGCAATCGACCACCACTAATCTACTTCTCCCACAATCCAAGCCAGTTTACTAACCCATTCTGAATACCGAGCAACTGAATCTTCTTGACCAACTACCCATGCAGGACCTTGTCAATGGTCTCACTGAAGTTCATGTGGCCGATATCACTACCTCTCCTTCATCATCAGATTTAGTACATCACCAAGCATTCTTGAACATTTCTACAGGTGGACTAAGGAGAGCATTCTGTCTGGTTGCATCACTCCTTGGTATGGAGGTGCCAATGCACAGGAAAGGAACAAAAAAAACTCCAGACAGTTGTTACCTTGGCCAGCAACATCACAGGCACCAGTGAGCACATATACAAGAGGCAGTATTTTAAGAGAGCAACCTCTAACCTTAAGGACCATGACCACACAGGCCATGCCCTCCTCACTCTGCTACCATCAGGAAGGAGGTAGAGGAGCCAAGGACTGCTTTTTCCCCTCTGCCATCAGATTTCTGAATGGACAATGAACCACAGACACTAACTCACATTTTCTTGCACGTTATTTATTTTGATATGTAATTTATAGCAATATTTGGACTGTAATGCCACAAAACGATGAATTTTGGGACATGTTAATGTCAATAAATTCTGGTTCTGATTTAACCTTCCCTGGTAACATCAACAAGCTCGACTGGATTACTTAGACATAACCTACCATACACAAATCCATTTTGACTAACACTAATCAGTCCCTGCCTATCCAAATACTTTATATATATTCTTTTAGAATACCTTCCACAAACTCATGCACTATTGATGTCATTCTCACCATCCTATAATTACCCCAGATTATTCTTAGAACCTTTTTTTAAACAACAGAACAGCATTGACTATCTTTCAATCCTTCAGGATCTCACACATGACAAATAATGTTTTAACTACTCTGCTAGGGCCCCTATATTTTTCTGCACTAACCTCCCTCAAGGCTTGCAGGCATATTTTGTTAACCCTGAAGATTAGCCACCTTTTTTTGCTTCAAGACTACAAGCACCTCCTCCTCTGTTATCTGTATGGGGTCCATGACCTCACTGATGTTTTGCCTCACTTCTCTAGACTCTGAATCCATTTTCCATGAAAATACAGATGTAAAATATCCATTTAAGATCATCCCCATCTCTTTTATCTCCATGCAGTGGTGACCACTCTGGTCTTCTAGGGCAGCCATTCTCAACCCTTTTTTCAGCTATTGCCACCCTCAGACTCTGCTCAAAGTTTATGGGCCCCCTTTCCTGTGCACAAGTCAAGTTGTGGATTCTTCCATACTGGATATCTTCCATGCATGTTTCAAAGAGAACAAACAGGCTGATACCAAAGAAAGTTTCCTGCATAGCAGCGGCCGAGATGAGGAGAGTCCTATCCAAGGTGATGACAACATACCAGGTAGGTACTGAAGGACTGTGAAGATCCACAGACGGAGGCCCTTATGGATATATTCATCATATCACTGTAGCAGTCTGTTTCCCTGTGGGCTTCAAAACAACCACCATTATCCCTGCTTCAAAGAGGGCAACAGTAACAGCCCTCAATGTTTATTGCCCAGTGGCATTGACCTCCTCCATATGAAATGCTTCAAACAGTTGGTGATGGCACGCCTTAAAGTGCCTTTCCCAGATAAAATGGACCCATTTCAATTCACCTACAGATGGAGCAATTTGACTGAAGATGCTATAGCTTTGTCCTTCCACTCTGTCCTGATCCACCTGGAGAATGATGCTTCATACTCCAGGCTACTGTTCATCAACCTGCTCAAAGTTTAATATGATTATTCCCCAGAGGCTGGTCCTCACTGTGACTCCACAACACTCATTGTAAGTAGATTCTGGACTTCCCAATGGAAAGACAACTGTCTGTCTGGCTCAGTAGAAGTGAGCACTCTCACGCTGAGCATTGGGCCACCTCAGGACTGTGTGCTTAGCTCGCTCCTTTTCACTAACCCATGAATGCAATGCCATATCCAGCTCCAACAGAGTCATTAAGCAGGCCTTATCAGCAATGATAAGTCACACTTACAGAAATGAGGTGGAAAATCTTATGCAATTTTACGAGAATCTCAACATGGACAAGACAAATTAGATGACTGTGGATTTCAGGAGGACCAAGGATGACAACTCCACTTCACATTAATAGCATGGTGGTGGAGAGAGCGGTGTCACTAAGTTCCTTGGAGTCCACTTAAGCTGTGACCTATCTTGAATGCATAATATCTCCTTGATTGTCAGGAAGGCTGAAGCAGGCAAGGCTATCGGCCACCATCCTGTGAACTTTCTACAGGAGCTCTATCGAGAGCATCTTGGCCAATTGCATCACAGTGTGGTACAGCTGCTATTGAGCATTGGATTGGAGGTCAATCCACAGGACAGAGAGGATTACTCTGGCCTCCTTTCTCCCCACCCCCTCCCCCCCAGTCGGCGTGATCTACCGGATTGTTATCTGAAGAAGGGATGAAAAATTGTTGAGGAGCCCAACCACCTCGCACACAGTATCTTTCAGTTGCTCCCATCGGGGAAGAGATACTGGAGTATCAGAGCCAGAAACATAATGATGAAAAACAACTTCTTCCCACAGGCAGAGCAACTGCTGAATGATTGATGAATGCCTCATACAAACCCTCTGAGACTCTACTATTTATGAAACAATATTTATTTATGTGTGTGTGTGTGTGTGTGTGTGTGTGTGTGTGTGTGTGTGTGTGTGTGTGTGTATACATACTGCATATGTATTGTTTGTCTCTGTGTGTGTGTGTGTGTGTGTATGCATACTGCATATGTATTGTTTGTGTGTGTGTGTGTGTGTGTGTGTGTGTGTGTATATATACATACTGCATATGTATTGTTTGTCTGTGTGTGTGTGTGTGTGTGTGTATATACATACTGCATATGTATTGTTTGTGTGTGTGTGTGTGTGTGTGTTTTATGTTGTTGAGGACGAGAACACAGCTTCGTTGCGTTGTACTTGTACAATTGGATGATAATTTACTTGAGCTCTCCTGCTGACTGTAATGGGAGGGGCACGTGCAGGCAAGGGTTTGGAAGTGACCTCACCTGTCAATCAAGGATTAGATCTACCCACCTGTCTAGCTGATGTGTGTTTGGCCCTTGCAGCTGATGTGTGATTGGCCTTCAGCTGACAATCAATAGTTAGATCTGCTTACAGGTGAGGCTGATACTTGTTTGGTCCTCGCAGGTCACGTGGACAGGCTCTGCATTTGAAAAGCCCACTCGTGGAGCACTCACTCTCCTTTTGCTGTTTCCTAAAGAATCTTGTTGAACTCCAGGCAACTCCAGAGGGCAGACTGTGATGAACCCGTCCCGTATCCTGAGCAGTGGCGACACTGGAGTCAAGGCCATATATTCATTAACGGCGCCATCCTGGAACCCAAGCAGCAGTGAAACTGGAGATCAGGTTCATGTGTATATTTTAGTTCAGTTATGCAGTATACTGTGCCTGTGGGTGGTGGGCACTGTGTTTAACCTTTGCATTTCCAATTGGGTGTTGAGATTGTTTAGCAGTGATTATTTGGCAGTGTAAGTGTATATGTGAGTGTGTGCCCTTTTTAAGAATTCCTCTGTGTGTAAATAAAGACCATGTTTGTTAATAACACATGTCCAGCCTTGATTCTCTTTGAACCTGTCAAATCTATTCTGAACACAACACCAGCTACATAAAAAAGAAATGCATAAGAATTATTTACGTTACAAGAGGTGAAACTAAAACAAGGCTTTTACTTAAATGTGCTGTGGCCTGTGATTAAGGGCTCAAGTCCAAAATATTGATTTTTGTATCTTTAACTTTGCTATATAAAGGACACTGATGGACCTGCTGAGTTTCTCCAGTATTGTTTTTATTTCAATCACAGTGTCTTCCAACTTTTCTGTTTTACACTTAATTCTTTTAACTCATTTTACAGGACCTCATCACCCTCTCTACTTCACATATACCACAACCCCTCCAATTGTGTGGCTTGGTATAGTAGCATCAAGGTCAGGTATGGTGACACCAATACCCCTGAGAGTTCAACCACTCTCACAATGGATGCTCCACCTAAGCTTCCCTTCCCTTCATTAATTTCAGTCAATTACCTTTTACCAGCACTTTTTAATATGTTCCTCTCTTGCACCAAATAAATATAATCCTCACAATTATTATGTAACAGTAAAGTCCCTGTTATCAAACAACTGGCAGCCTCTTGCAACCAGTTAAAAAAAGATCACAGAAAATAAATAAATGAATAATGCAAAAGTTTGCAATTGATGCCCCTTAACATTTGGTTTGCCAAAAACGCAACATGCAATTTCAAGCAAATGGCAAATTCACTCATCTGGCACCTACCAATCCCCATAGGTGCTGGACACCAGGGGTTTTTCACTGTCTTTGGACTGGGTTCCTATCAATGGTAGAAAAGGAATAAAGACTCATGTCAATCTCGAGGTGGAAATGGGTTACTTGTGTTCAGAGAAAACTCATCTCAGTGAAGCAGAGCTTTTCCTTGGGTGACTGTGTTTACACTGCAGCCACACCTACCAGTTGTGGGAGGGCCCAGTGCCGAAACATTGGTTATTCTTTATTTCCTATAGATGGTGCATGACCTGCTGTTATGTCCTCGGTTGTACCATCATAAGCCTTAATAAACACTAAGAGAAGCTTGTAAGTTGAGAAGCACAAATCTTTACTCACATCAGGTACTGGTCATGTATTCATTGTCACACTGAGCATGCTCACCACTCAAGTGTGATGTGGCGCTTGCAATGTGTCTCACTGAGCATGCTCACCACTCAAGTGTGATGTGACTTCTACAGTCTTGCAGTGTTCATGCTTCAACATAAAATAGTCCCGTTTCCTCTTTATATAACATCCCTCCTTCTTAAAAAAAATTATTGGAAATTAAAAGATTTATTAAGATTTAAAATTTCTTGAAAATAAATTGTTACTGCTTCTTTATCTGCACTTTCCATTAAGAATTAATTATTCTAATTACACTATTGTAGTTCTCTATTCTTTTCAGCGGAATCGCACTGGCAGTAGGACGTTGCTTCTCCTCTTCGTACACCTTGATGCATCTGTTTGGTTTGGTGGTGTTGTTTGCCTCAGTTCTCCTGTTGCTTGCTGTTCAGTCGTTACGGTGTTGTTGGTTGGGGTTTCTACTCGCATTCGTATATCACACCTGCTGAGTTTCTCCAGCGTGTTTGTGTATTGCACTCCTATTGATACTATCCCACCTCCTTGTTTAAGTTTATTTTAAAAAATTAGATATATCATTGATGAGTCAAATACCAACTTTCAAAAGACGTGGGGCCCATTTATGGACCATCATCATAACCTAAAGAATTTGGGTTATTCTGAAGCTTTGGTGCTGTGCTGTCCATCTCCAGGTTGTTGTCACTTGATTCCTATGTGTTAGCTTTTAACCTTCCTGATTGTTAAGGCGTTTTGAATTATGCTTTTAAAATTTTGTTCTTAATATATAACCGTACTGTTCAATTTTGCATAATGCAAACATTTATATGTAGCCACTCTGTAAATGATGGCTCGGCTTGGGACAGCTCAAGCTGAGGCCCCACCCACTCATGATTTCTGAAGACCTGTCCATTGTTGCCAAATGTTTGATGATTAGTGAACTACAGGGATATAAGAGTGCAGCACAGGGAAGGTCCCTTTGATCCACTATCTCTGTGCTAACCATTATGTCAGTATAAACTAATCCCCTTCTGTTTGAGTGTAAAAACAAAAATAATGAGGTCACTGATAATAACTTATTAATATTATTTAAAATAAAAGCAAAGCTTGTCTTCTCTTACTGAAGAACTGCGGACTCTCTGACATGGGGCTGAGAGAGAGGTACCTGTTAAATATTATATCATTGCAAGACACTCAGAGCTGAATGTTTGTGGACCAAACGTGAGATTTGCTGCACTGGCATCTGATCTCCAACACATTCTATACTTCCCTGCTGTAAAGCACAGACTCGTAACTCTGGAACGTACTAAAACTGACTAGTGGTTCCCCCTGGACCCTCATGATAGCTGTCAGGCTGATCTTGCCCTTTTCTTTCTCTTTAGCTCTTTTACATTAGAAGTGACAGTTGCTGAGGGAGAACTGGTGTCCTTTTTGTTAATTAAAGCGCATCCCCTGACAGCTCAGTAAAGTTCCCTATGTGTGTTGAATCATGCAGTGTCTGTCTTCATGTTGATCTCAGTTTGAACTTAACATGGTACATTTTACAAGTCAGGTGGTTCTTTCCTCACTCATTAATCAGAGAGTCCTGTGGGATATGCACAAGTAGCACCAACTCCTAGTTGCAGATGCTCAATACGATCAAAGAAGTTGCCAATTCACATCACTTTCCCATCCATATAAAGAAAAGTTGCCTTGATTGATTACTTGAGCCTGGCTAACATGTATTGTAGCTATTGAATTTAACTGTTTTTGGTACCAAGCACAGTGAAAAAGTTTGTTTTGCATGCTATCCAGTCAGGTCAACCTATTCTTAAGTATGACAAATAGTGCAAAATAAAATGAAAAGTCGAAAGAACAGTGTTACATCAAAAAAGTTCTGTTCAGAACAGTGTAATGACAACATCTATTTATTAATGAGAAGTCCATTCAGTAGCATGATTACAATTGGGAAAATATTATATTTATCCTTTAGAAGATAAGCAGAGTGAGAATTTGTAAAAAAGCTATATGCTTTGATTATTTTCAAAGCAAGATAAAGATAAATAATGGTCAACCTGAATTCAAATAAATTTCAATCAACAACATATCGAAACAATATTCTTTTAATGTTGCATATTCTCCACTTTAACCTAGTAATGTACCTTGTGTCAATTGCAAGTTTAAAATGTTACACAGATGAAATTTAGTGGTCAGAAAATGTAAGGCTGGACACTATATTGCTTGCTTATATTTATTTATTATTGTCACTCACTGAGTTACAATATAATGTTTCCTTTTGCATGGGTTCCTAATGAAGAGTTGCCCTGCTCTGGTGCCATCGTGCAAGAAAATTAGATGAAAAGAAAAGAAATAAAGTGCGTTCAGAGATAGCAAATGGTGAAGGATCATGTGCCTCCTCTGACATTGTCCACTGCCCCAGATGTTGAGTTTTGAGCTCCTCCTCCCAGCTGCCTGTTCTTCATCGCACCCCTGATCTGATCTCAATTTCCCCCAAAGCCATCATTCAAATCTATTAGAAACACCCGTGAGCAACCACGGATGCTGTGATCTAAAGCAAAAAAACCAATCTTTTGGAATGAGTCAGTGGGTCGAGCAGCATCAGTGGGAGTAAGAGAATTGTCAACATTTAGGGTTGGAGTCCTTCATCAAGAATGAGAGTGAAAAGGGGAGGCAGTCAAGTACACTAAGGATAAGATGGGAGGGCTTGGGCAGGAAACAATTGGGCATAGCTGATACAGGTGAAGAATGATGGACAGAAAGGAATGAAGGGAGATGATCGACAGGTGCCATACAAAGGAATAGAGAGGCAAAAAGAGGGTCAGGTGAAGGAAAAAAAGTTTTTAAGGTGAAGTGCTTGCACATTGTCTGCAATGGCCATTCCTAGCTTCCCATTGCATGCCATTTCAACTTCCTTTCCCATTCCCACACTGACCTGTCCATTCTTGTGACAGTGAGGGCTAATGTAAACTAAAGGAATATTTTCATCCTGGGATGTCAGTGGTACGAATACTGAATTTTCCAATTTCCAGTAATGAGTCTCTCTCCTTCTGACCTGGTTCCATTCTTCTCCCATCCCCATATTTTGTACATTTTTTAACTGCACGGATGGCAGTCTCTTCAATCTGAGGCGCCTGCAAGCTCACACCAAGACACAAGAGCAACTTGTCCGTGAACTACTCTTTGCAGACGATGCCGCTTTAGTTGCCCATTCAGAGCCAGCTCTTCAGCGCTTGACGTCCTGTTTTGTGGAAACTGCCAAAATGTTTCGCCTGGAAGTCAGCCTAAAGAAAACTGAGGTCCTCCATCAGCCAACTCCCCACCATGACTACCAGCACCCCCACATCTCCATTGGGCACACAAAACTCAAAACGGTCAACCAGTTTACCTATCTCGGCTGCACCATTTCATCGGATGCAAGGATCGACAACGAGATAGACAACAGTCTCTCCAAGGCAAATAGCGCCTTTGGAAGACTACACAAAAGAGTCTGGAAAAACATCCAACTGAAAAACCTCACAAAGATTAGCGTATACAGAGCCATTGTCATATCCACACTCCTGTTCGGCTCCGAATCATGGGTCCTACGGCTCCTAGAACGCTTCCACCAGCGTTGTCTCCGCTCCATCCTCAACATTCATTGGAGTGACTTCATCCCTAACATCGAAGTACTCGAGATGGAAGAGGCTGACTGCTTCGAATCCATGCTGCTGAAGATCCAACTGCGCTGGGTAGGTCACGTCTCGAGAATGGAGGACCATCGCCTTCCCAAGATCGTGTTATATGGCGAGGTCTCCACTGGCCACCGTGACAGAGGTGCACCAAAAAAGAGGTACAAGGACTGCCTAAAGAAATCTCTTGGTGCCTGCCACATTGACCACCGCCAGTGGGCTGATATCGCCTCAAATTGTGCATCTTGGCACGTCACAGTTCGGTGGGCAGCAAACTCCTTTGAAGAAGACCGCAGAGCCCACCTCATTGACAAAAGACAAAGGAGGAAAAACCCAACACACAACCCCAACCAACCAATTTTCCCTTGCAACTGTGTCTGCCTGTTTCGCATCGGACTTGTCAGCCACAAATGAGCCTGCAGCTGACGTGGACATTATCCCTCCATAAATCTTCGTCCGCGAAGCCAAGTCAAAGATATTATATACCCAGCACACAGCATCTTTCAGGTACTCCAGTCAAGAAAGAGGTACAGAAATATCAGAGCCAGAAACCACCAGGTTGAGAAGCACCTTCTTCCTATGGGTTCTAAGACTGGTGAATGATTGGTGAACTGCTCATACAAGACTCGACTATTTATTTAAAAATATTTATTTATTTATTTTTATATGTGAACTGCACATTTTTTTTCTTTTTTCTTTGGCTTGGCTTTGCGGATGAAGATTTATGGAGGGGTAATGTCCACGTCAGCTGCAGGCTCGTTTGTGGCTGACAAGTCTGACGCGGGACAGGCAGACACGGTTGCAGCGGTTGCAAGGGAAAATTGGTTGGTTGGGGTTGGGTGTTGGGTTTTTCCTCCTTTGTCTTTTGTCAGTGAGGTGGGCTCTGCGGTCTTCTTCAAAGGAGGTTGCTGCCCGCCGAACTGTGAGGTGCCAAGATGCACGGTTTGAGGCGATATCAGCCTACTGGCGGTGGTCAATGTGGCAGGCACCAAGAGTCTATATATGCGTTTGCATGTTTTACCCCAAGGACTGAACAATGCCGTTTTTTCCAGTTGTACTTACTCAATTCTTCTTTGGCTTGGCTTCGTGGACGAAGATTTATGGAAGGGGTAAAAGTCCACGTCAGCTGCAGGCTCGACTGTGGCTGACAAGTCCGATGCGGGACAGGCAGACACGGTTGCAGTGGTTGCAGGGGAAAATTGGTTGGTTGGGGTTGGGTGTTGGGTTTTTCCTCCTTTGTCTTTTGTCAGTGAGGTGGGCTCTGCGGTCTTCTTCAAAGGAGGTTGCTGCCCGCCAAACTGTGAGGTGCCAAGATGCACGGTTTGAGGCGATATCAGCCCACTGGTGGTGGTCAATGTGGCAGGCACCAAGAGATTTCTTTAGGCAGTCCTTGTACCTCTTCTTTGGTGCACCTCTGTCACGGTGGCCAGTGGAGAGCTCGCCATATAACACGATCTTGGGATGGCGATGGTCCTCCATTCTGGAGATGTGACCCACCCACCGCAGCTGGATCTTCAGCAGCGTGGACTCGATGCTGTCGGCCTCTACCATCTCGAGTACTTTGATGTTAGGGATGAAGTCGCTCCAATGAATTTTGAGGATGGAGCGGAAACAACGCTGGTGGAAGCGTTCTAGGAGCCGTAGGACCCATGATTCGGAGCCGAACAGGAGTGTGGATATGACAATGGCTCTGTATACGCTAATCTTTGTGAGGTTTTACAGTTGGTTGTTTTTCCAGACTCTTTTGTGTAGTCTTCCAAAGGTGCTATTTGCCTTGGAGAGACTGTTGTCTATCTCGTTGTCTATCCTTGCATCCGATGAAATGGTGCAGCCGAGATAGGTAAACTGGTTGACCGTTTTGAGTTTTGTGTGCCCGATGGAGATGTGGGGGGGCTGGTAGTCATGGTGGGGAGCTGGCTGATGGAGGACCTCAGTTTTCTTCAGGCTGACTTCCAGGTCAAACATTTTGGCAGTTTCCGCAAAACAGGACGTCAAGCGCTGAAGAGCTGGCTCTGAATTGGCAACTAAAGCGGCATCGTCTGCAAAGAGTAGTTCATGGACAAGTTTCTCTTGTGTCTTGGTGTGAGCTTGCAGGCGCCTCAGATTGAAGAGACTGCCATCCGTGCGGTACCGGATGTAAACAGCGTCTTCATTGTTGAGGTCTTTCATGGCTTGGTTCAGCATCATGCTGAAGAAGATTGAAAAGAGGGTTGGTGCGAGAACACAGCCTTACTTCACGCCATTGTTAATGGAGACGGGTTCAGAGAGCTCATTGCTGCATCTGACCCGACCTTGTTGGTTTTTGTGCAGTTGGATAATCATGTTGAGGAACTTTGGGGGGCATCTGATGCGCTCTAGTATTTGCCAAAGCCCTTTCCTGCTCACAGTGTCGAAGGCTTTGGTGAGGTCAACAAAGGTGATGTCAAACTGCATGAGTTTTTCAAGCTTTGTTGGGACCAAGGAAAACTGCCTCAGGACCTTCGTGATGCCATCATCATCACCCTGTACAAAAACAAAGGCGAGAAATCAGACTGCTCAAACTACAGGGGAATTACGCTGCTCTCCGTTGCAGGCAAAATCTTTGCTAGGATTCTCCTAAATAGAATAATACCTAGTGTCGCCGAGACTATTCTCCCAGAATCACAGTGCGGCTTTCGCGCAAAGAGAGGAACTACTGACATGGTCTTTGCCCTCAGACAGCTCCAAGAAAAGTGCAGAGAACAAAACAAAGGACTCTACATCACCTTACACAATTGTACAATAATAATAAACTTAAACTTGAATATTTTGTCCCCTTTCTCACATAACCCCGCCAACCATTCTCATCCCCCTCTCCTATCTCGTCCCATTTATCCTTCTCTCCTGTAATATCATAGTCCCTCCAGCTGTCTTCAACTACACCCTGTAGGACTTGCTTTCCTTCATCAGACCGCTTTTCTTCCTTGCCTGGCCCGTGACCAATCCAACAAACTAGATAATAATTACAGCACAGAAACAGGCCAATTCATCCCTTCTAGTCCATGCTGAACATCTTCTCCCACATAGTCACATTGAGCCGCACACAGCCGATAACCCTCCATCATCTATATAGCTATCCAACTTTCCTTAAATATTAAAATTTAACTTGCATTTACCACATTGCTGGAAGTTCATTCCATACTCCTTCCACCCTCTGAAGAAAGTCCCCCTCGTGTTTCCCCTAAACTTTTCCCCCTTCAATCTCAATCCATGTCCTCTTACATGAATTGAAAAACCCTGTCCACATTGACTCTATCTGTCTCCCTCATAATTTTAAATAGATCTATCAAATCACCCCTCAGTCTTCTACACTCCACGGAATAAAATCCCAGTTGCTCAACCTTTCTCTGTTACATAAACCCGGAAACCCTGGCAACATTCTTGTAAATCTCCTCTGCACTCTCCCTATTCTCCCTTCCTATAATTTGGCTTCACCAATTCCTTATTCAACTTCAACGTGACATCCCTGCTCCTGTATTCAATACTCTGTTTAATGAAGGGCAACATGCCAAATGCATTTTTCACTACCCTATCTGCATGACTCAACTTTCAGAGAGTTATGTATCAAATTTCCTAAAACCTTTTTGTTCTACTGTACTCCTCAATTGTCTACCATTTAATGTGTATGCCTTTTGCTGATTAGTCCTACCAAAATGTAGCACCTCACATTTATCAGTATAAAACTCTATCTGTCATCTTTCAGCCCACCTTCTAACTGTCTTATACCCCACTGCAAGCTTTGATAATCTTCCTCATTTTCCACAACACCATCAATCTTCGTAGTATTTGCATACTTACTAATCCAATTTCCCACCTTATCTTCTAGATCATTAATATATATGACAAACAACAATGGACCCAATACCAATCCCTCTGGCATTCCACTAGTCACCAATCTCCAAACTGACAAACAATTTTCCACCAGTACTCTCTGGTATCTCCCATTCAACAATTGTTGAATCAATTTCACTACTTCAATATTAAGGGGGCGGGGGCGGGGTGGGGGGGGGTGGGGGGGGGTGGGTGGTAAACGTGACCTGATGGCAAGGGAAGAAGAGATGTTATTCCATCTTCCCCTAGTTGGACTGATAAATACCCAAATTAAAATACTTAAAAAGTCTGGAAAGTCTGCTCAGAAGTTGTCTGAATGTTAAGATTACAATGGCTGCCAATACAAAGAAGTCAAAAGTACGGACTCAGAAGTAACTTCCATTTAGAAGTACAGAAGAAATTAGGCCTCCTTACCAAATGGGATCCACAGAATCGATTGGACAGCTACCCAAACAACAACGTGTACCAGCTCGGCAAAGTATTACCCTGGCACCCTCACAAGATGGGGCTGGGCTTCTGATTTTTTTTTCATCTTATCAAGATCAGTGTGCCCAAGATGTCTGGTGCGCTGGAGAAGTGCCGGAATCGACTGATTCAGCCCTGATGCGCAATACCATTGTGGGTCCTGGTGACACAGAGGCCCGAGGCGTCAGAAGACGCCCATGTGCGGGCCTCAGAGCTGCCGGGCATGCATGGTGCGTCAAGAGTACGTGAATTATTAGACAAGGTTTGGGCCGTTGGGGAAGTCAGTCAGCAGCGCTCTGAGTATACCGGGTCTGGTTCTGCAGGTGTGCAGACCAGAAGTAAATTTACACGAACAACTGAATTAAAAGAACAACAGTTTAAAGGCTTGTCTCAAATTGAACAAACAGAAGAAGAAATACTAACTGCTGCTGAAGGGAAAGAAGGTAGGCCTCATCGTGAAACTAGTGATGCTACTTTTAATGCTGTTTTTACAATTTTGGAATCTATAGTTCATCAAATGGGTAACATGTCAACACAAATGTCTACTCAGATCAATCATGGATTTATGAATATGACTGAAAAAAAGAATAGTATTTGTGAGGAAGTTTCCTCTGTTAAGAAAGATATCTCTGTTGTCAAAGCTGATGTTTATAGGTGCCTGAATATAGTGAATATAGTTCAAGATAATTTTAAAAGATGGAAGGAGCATTTCAAGTTTGTAAAGAACAAGTGGACCGAAACAAAGAAAAAAAATAGAAAAAGTTGAAGATTCTTTTGTCAGATGGGAAATTCAGAAGAAGGACTTGTTGAAGAAAATATACTCCTTGGAAAACCAGTGTCTGGAATAATGTTAAAATAATGGGAATTCCTGAAGGAATTGAAGGTTTGGATCTAATTATTTTTTTTAAAAAATGGATCGCGGAAGCATTGGGATTGAAATTTTTTCCAGAAGGTTTGGAATTAGATAGAGCACATAGGGCTCTACAAAGGAAACCATATTCAGGTCAACCTCCAAGAGCTGTTTTGATTTGTTGTCTACGCTACCAACTATATTGAGAGTTGCAGTTCCAAATGCACGTAGATATCAATCCCCGTTGATGGTACAGGGAAACAAGGTTTTCTTCTACACAGATTAAATCAAGAAATTATTAAAAGGCATAAATAATTTAATTCTGCTAAGGAAGTGCTTTGGAAGAAGGGTTATAAATTTTACTTTAGATGCCCTGCAGTTTTGAAGATCTTTTATGGGAACTTCCAATCACAGTTCTTGGAGAGTGATCATGATGCTCTAATTTTTGCCAATTCTTTGCCAGACGGGGCCACTGAAAGGCATTCTTCACCTAAGAGGAATGGGAAGACATCTCCGACTGACATGTCAAAAAGTTTGATTGATATTGATGATCCAGACCAAGTTTTGGGATTGAAATCATTCAGGTTGTGAGCTGATTAAGACATAATTTTATAAGTCCGGTTGGGGGGGGGTGGAGCTCGCTGAAGCTTTCGGAAGTCATCCGCCACTAGTGGGAGGGATTTTATTTCTTTCCACACCCATTTAAGTGGGGAGTTACTACCTTTGTAGTATCTATAAACAAAAACTTTTTTTTAGTGCTAGTTTTACTTTGTTAAAGAGGGGTTGATTGATTTTTAAAATTTAGATTATATTGCAAGGGGAGCTTTAAATTTAATATCGGAGAATGGCAGGGGTCTTTTTTTCTTTTTTTAAGAATAGGAAAGGATATTCTGAATTTTTTTTAAACTTTATTTTGATAATAATGTCCAGTCTGAATTTTGCAACCTTTAATGTCCAGGGTTTAAATAACCCGATTAAACAAAAACGAGTTTTAGCTTATATAAAAAAGATGAAAATTGAAATTGCTTTTCTACAGGAAACTCCTTTAACTGAAAGAGTACATTTGAAATTGAAGAGGGATTGGTTCGGTCGTGTACTTTCATCTTCCTTTAATTGGAAAGTGAGAGGAATGGTGATTCTGATCCATAAGGAGATACCATTTGAACTTGAATCTTTGGTGGAATCTGCTGGCTGAACTTTAATGATTAATTGTAAACTTTTCGCTGAAGCATGGACTTTGCTGAATGTGTATGCTCCTAACGTTGATGAGGAACAATTTGTGTCTGAAGCTTTTCTAACTTTAAATCCAGCTAAAGAAAATATTTTGATTGGGAGAGATTTTAATTGTGTGTTAGATCCATTATTAGATAAATTCCCCCAAAATTGTGAAAATATCAAAGGCAACAGTTCAATTGATGTCGTCGATGAAATATTTAAGTCTGATAGAAGCTTGGAGAAGTTTAAACTCTACCGAGAAAGATTTTTCATTTTACTCTTTACGCCATAATTCTTTTTCAACGAATGACTTTTTTTTTTAGTATCTGCACATTTGCAATTATGTTTTATTCAAGCTGAATATAAGAGTAGAATAATTTCTGATCATTCATTGTTATTTATTTCTTGTGTTGGTCCAGAAGTTAGTCAATCAACTTTTCATTGGAGGTTTAATGCAATGTTACTAAAAAAACCCAGAATTTGTAAAATTTATTAAGGATCAAATTGCTTCTTTTTTAGATCTGAATAGGAATACAGTTCAAAGTAATTTTACTCTATGGAATACTTTGAAGGCATTTTTACATCGTTAAATTATTAGTTATGCCACAAAGGAAAAGAAGTTTTAGACAGAGACTCGGTCTTTGGTGAAACAGATAGTTGATTTGGAAAAAGAATTTCAGAGGAATTGTACAGTTTTGACAAAAGTGAAGTTATGATATAATACATTGCAAACATATCAATTTGAATGTTTGATTCAAAGATCTAAACAGCGCTATTATGAGTTAGGGGATAGAGCCCATAAAGTTTTGGCCTGGCAATTGAAAACAGGACATGTATCATGAACTATTAATGCTGTAAAGAAAGATAATTCACTTACTTTTAAACCTCAGGAAATCAATGACCAATTTTAATCATTTTATCAGAAATGATATCCCTCTGAGGGAGTTCAAGATGACAGATTGATTGAATCTTTTTCGTAAGAATTAAATTTGCCAATATTAGTGGAAGATGATGTGAGGAAATTAGATTCTCCTTTTACAGATTTCAAAATAAAGGACGTTATTCAACTAATGTCTAATGGGAAATCTCCAGGAGATGATGGGTTTACTCTTGAATTTTATAAAGCTTTTTATAATGATCTGTCTTGTTAGTTTATGGATGTTCTTCATTTGAAAGTAGCTTCATATCGACCAATTTCTTTATTGAATGAAGATTATAAAATAATGGAGAAATTATTGGCTAATAGACTTGCAAAGTATTTACTACAATTGGTACATGCTGATCAGGCTGGTTTTATTAAAAATAGGTATGCCTTTGAAAATATTCTTAGAGCGATTACATTGATTAACACTTCATGACAATGACCTGACTATCAATAGTAGTTGCACTAGATGCTGAGAAAGCTTTTGATAGGGTCAAACAATTTTTTTTATTATTTATAGTGTTAGAGAAATATAAGTTTGGACCCTTTTTTATTGGTTGGGTGAAAATCCTGTAGCTTGGGTGACAACAAATGGTCAAACATCTTATTTCTTCAAATTATCATGTTCTACTCATCAAGGTTGCCCTTTGTCACCAGCTCTATTTGCATTGATCATCAAACCTTTAGCTCAGGCTATTAGACAGAATGATAATATTAGAGGTATAAAGTTAGCAGATGAGGAATACAAGATCAATTTATTTGCAGATGATGTTTTGATATATTTAACGAATCCAGAATGATCTTTAACAAGAATATTTGGAATTATATGGTAAATTATCAGGTTATAAAGTGAATTGGGATAAAAGTGAAATACTACCAAATTCTGAAGGAAACTATGACCTGTGTAGACAAATTACTAAACTTCGATGGACTGATAAAATTAAGTATTTAGGAATAATGATTGAGGTTAAGATTCAATCATTGAATAACTTAAATTATGTACCATTCTTGAGAAAGATTAAAGCTGAGTTGATTAAATTGAAGGATTTACCTTTGTCTTTAAAAGGTCGAGTTAACTGTATTAATATGAATATTTTCCCCAATATCTTTTTCAATTGATTCCTTTCCCCCTGTCAAAATCTTTTTTTCAAGATTTAAATAAAGCAGTTTGAGAATTTTTATGGAAGGGAAAATTAGCAAGATTAGCGATGCATAAATTGACTTGGAAGTATGCTTTGGGAGGGTTGCAATTACCTCATTTCCAAAATTATTACATGGCAGATCAATTAAGATTTATTAATTGTATGTTAGATGTTATGTGTCCCCCCTATTTGGGCCAAGGTAGAATTGGCTGGTATATCAGAACCTTGTCCAATCAATTTGTATTTAAATGAAATTCTGTTTTGTTACAGATATGATGTACCAGTCCTGAAGCACTTATTAGGGATTTGGAATAAAAATAATTTATTAATAAGTTCCAAGGGTAAAATATCAGTTCAGACTCCAATATATCAAAATAAGTTAATTCCTTTAACATGGAATAATAGATTTTTAAGAAATTGGCAAAGTAAAGGAATAAAATCATTGTATGATTGCTTTGAAGAGGGTATTTTTTTTTAGTTATTTAATCAACCGAAAAAAATTTGGAATTTGATGGAATTCTTTGTTTATTATCAAATTAGAGCATTAGTAAAAGAAGAT
Source organism: Narcine bancroftii (assembly GCF_036971445.1). Taxonomy (NCBI): domain Eukaryota; kingdom Metazoa; phylum Chordata; class Chondrichthyes; order Torpediniformes; family Narcinidae; genus Narcine; species Narcine bancroftii. The sequence continues at coordinate 218,635,420 of NC_091474.1, read as the reverse complement.
TTTGGAAGAGAAATGATAATTGACGAAATTTGAGTCTATGGTGTTTCATTTTTCAGATAAAGGTTTTATCTCAGATGTATGCCTTGTTACAAGACACTATGGAAAAAATAAACTTGGATAAATCTAGGATTAAATGGGAAAATCATTTAACTTGTGATATTGACCAGGCCGACTGGGAGAGGATGTGTTTGGAAGGTGTAAATAAATTGCTTAATGTAAGATAAAGTATGATTAATTATAAATTTTTGCATCAATCATATCTAACTCCTGAGAAATTGAGAAAATATGGATTTAGTAACTCAGAGTTATGTTTTAGATGTGGATTATGTGTTGGAACTTTTTTACACTTGCTCTGGCTTTGTGATAAAGTTCAGTCATTTTGGTTTAAAAATAGAGAATTTCTTCAAAATTTGTTTAAAATTTAGTTTTTATTGGATCCCAAATTTTTCTTGCTGGGTTATATCGTTCCATTTTTGGACTTGGGATTAGATAAATTTCAGATAGCCTTTTTGCATTTAGCAATGACGGTGGCACGTAAATGTATTGCAACTTCTTGGAAAGATGAAGTAAATCATTTGCATAATGAGTTGAGGTCCTGTATTTATATGGAAAAAATAACTTGTAATCTACATGATAATTATGATTTTTTAAATTAAGATGCGGTTGCCTTATTTGAGATTTATGAACTTAGTAATATCTTAAATTGTGATAAATGTTTTTGCTTCCCTTGTGGGGTCTGTTGAGGGATGGGGGGAAGGGGTGGGATAATTGTAGTTTTACTTTTAATATTTATTTTCTGAAATTTGTTTGTTGAGGGGGGTAGGGGTTGGAAAGTTGTAGTTTTAGTTTTTTTTTGTTATGGATTTTGTAAAAGTTTTTGTTTGAAAATTTTAAATAAAGTTTAAAAAAAAATGACTTCAACATTAATACCTAATGCTCTAGACCCAATTGTGACTGAAATATTTTGCTTGAGATAAATTGTCATTGGTTCATTTCCTTTGGAGTTATGAAACTGTGCACATAATGAATCAATTAGGTACTATTAAATCAGTGGTTTTCAAACTTTTCTTTCCACCTGCCTGCCACCCTAAGCATCCCCTTACTAACCACTGAGAACCTATGGCATAGGGAATACTTAAAGTGGTATGTGAGTGGAAAGAAAAAGGCTGAGAATCACTGTTTTAGGTTAATAATGGACAATGATAGGGCTGGGCTAATGTTAAGATTCTCAATTGGAATAAGGCAAATTTCAAAGAGATGCTTCCTAACTAACTAACTTCTTATGCAGAACCTTGTCAAAGGCCTTACTAAAGACCCAATAGACAACATTCACAGCTTTCCCCTCATCCACCTTCTTAGAAAACCCTTCAAAACTCTCATTTGTTAAACATGATCTACCACATAGAAAACTGTCTTGATTACTCCTAATCAATCCCAGTCTTTCAAAATAATTGTATAAACTATCTCTCACTTTCCATTAATTTACTCACCACCAATGTAAAGATCATAGGCCTATACTTACCAGGTTTACTTTTGCAACTTTTTTTAAACAGCAGAACAACATGAGCTACCTTCAAATCCTCCGGCACTTCCCCTGTGGCCAGTGACATTTTAAATATTTCTGTCAGAGCCCCCACTACTTGTACAATAACCTCCCTCAGGGTCCTAGGGAATATCTTGTCATGATCCAGAGATTTATCCAACCTTATTCTCTTTAAATTAGACAATACAAATTCATCATTAATCTGCATATTATCTATGACATCACTACTGTATTTCTCGACTTCACCTGACTCAATATTCCTTTCCTTTGTAAATATTGAAGAAAAAAAACATTTAAAATGCCCCATCTCTTCTGTCTCCTCACATAGCCTACCTCTCTGATCCTCAAGGGGCCCAATGTTATCCCTCACTATTCTTTTACTTTTAATGTAACTAGAAAACTTTGGATTTATTTTTACCTTGCCTCACAAAGCAGCCTCATATCTCCTTTCAGCCTTTCTAATTTCTTTCTTAATGTTTTTTTTTACACTCCTTGTATTCTTCAAGCATCTTATTTATTCCCTGCTGTCTATATCTGTGTACACTTCCATCTTCCTCCGAACCAAATTCCCAATATCCTTTGAAAACCAAGGATCCCTAAATTTTTTAATGTTTCCCTTAATCTTCACAGGGACATACTGACTCTGTACCCTCAAAATATCCCCTGTGAATATCCTACATTTATCAGTTAACAGCCTTCCCTGAAAATAAATGATCCCAATCCACACCATCTAAATCCTTTTGCATCTCTTTGAAATTTGCCTTATTCCAATTAAGAATCTTAACATTAGCCCAGCCCTATCGTTGTCCATTATTAACCTAAAACAGTGCTTCTCAGCCTTTTTCTTTCCACTCATATACCACTTTAAGTATTCCCTATGCCAAAGGTTCTCTGTGGTTAGTAAGTGATTGCTTAAGGTGGCAGGCAGGTGGAAAGAAAAGTTTGAAAACCACTGATTTAATAGTACCTAATTGATTCGTTATGTGCACAGTTTCATAACTCCAAAGGAAATGGACCAATGACAATTTATCTCAAGCAAAATATTTCAGTAACAATTGGGTCTAGAGCAGTGATTCTCAACCCTCTCTTCCCACTCACACACCACCTTAATGAATCCCTTACAATCACAGAGCATTGATGGCATGTGCTATGCGAGTGGAAATAAAGGTTGAGAACCACTGACCTAAAACCAATAGTATTATGATCACTAGACCCAAAGTGTTTCCCACCCCACACCTCTGTCACCTATCTTATTCCCTAATAGGAGATTCAATACTGCCCCCTCTCTAGTCGGTTCATCTATGTATTGATTTAGAAAACTTTCCTGAACAGATTTAACAAACTCCATTCCTTTTACAGTATGGGCCTCCCAGTCAATGTGTGGAAAGTCAAAATCTCCTATAATCACCACCTTGTGTTTATTGCACATGTATGTTATCTCATTACAAATTTGCTCTATAATTCCCTCTATCCATTAGGGAATCTATATACACTCCCATTTTCATACCTTTCCTATTCCTCAATTCCACCCAAATAGCCTCAATGAACAAGCCCTCCAATCTATCCTGCCTTAGCACAACCACAATGTTTTCTCCTACAAGCAATGCATCTCCTCCATCTTTTATCCTCCTGTTCTATTACACCTAAAATGACAGAATCCTGGAATATTTAGCTGCCAATCATGTCCCTCCTGCAACCAACTTTCACTGATGGCTACCAGTATCATATTTCCAAGTGTCAATCCATGCTCTAAGCTCATCCACCTTTCTCACAATGCTCCTTGCATTGAAATATTATCACTTGAGAGTATTATCACATACCATCTACTTTTACCTCCACCACCCCACCCCGCTTCATTAACTTTTGGTTCCTCTCATCGCTTCAAATCTAGAATGTTCTTCCACCTTAATCTCTGCACTCTCATTCTGATTCCCACCCCATTGCCAAACTAGTTTAAACCCTCCCCAGCAGCTCTAGCAAACTTGCCCACCAGGACTTGGGTCCCCCTCCATGTCTCTTTTGTACAGGTCAGACCTTCCCCAGAAGAGATCCCAGTTATCCACAAATGTGAAACCCTCCCCCCTGCACCAGCTCTTTAGCCGCACATTCATTCACCACATCTTCCTGTTCCTACCATCTCTAGCACGTGGACGGGCAGAAACCCTGAGATACCTGCCCTTGAGGTCCTGTTTTTTAAACTGATCTGCTTCTTCATCTGTTCATTACCCTCCACCCCACCCTCATTCTCTAATTCCCTATTGACCCCTGTCTAATCCCTCTCACTTTGTCCTCATTTTACTGGTAATCTCCCCTCTGAATCCTTGATAAAGTTTGGACATAAAAAGACTCTCAAATTTAAAATAAAAATGGAATATGTGTGGCATTGGTATGAGAGACATAGAACTCACTCACAAGCTCCCAGAGGATTAAGAAAATGCAGAATAATGTAATTCTGTGATGAAATATGGCTATTCTGGTGAAATCCAGATTTGATCCTCTCATAAATCTAAATAAATAGTTTTAAGTGGTCATTTAATCAATCAATGCCCCAATTCAAAATATGGAGGCATCATATTGCAGGCAAAAGCATAACAAGTTTTTTTTTGTTGATTCAAATGAAGAATGGAAGTGAGCAGGTTAATGTTTCGTCATTGCCTTGATGAGATACTGGATGGAAATCTAGTCGAGTGTGGAGGCTATGAGGTTTCAAGAAGCAGACTGGTCTTCACTCACCTTGGACCTCTTTGTCATTAGACCCAGCTGTTGAGGTTGGAGGGGGTTGGGCAAGGGATGGCACAGTAGTGGATAATGTGGAGAGTGCATGTCCACCTAGAGAGTAACTGGACTTCCTTTAGTGGCTCCAGTTTCCGGGTTGGTTGATTATGTGGCCATTATGAATTGCATTGAGTATGAAGATGAGTTGTGGAATCAGTGGCAAGCTGATATGGATGTTGGGGAAAAAAAACTCAGAATTATTTGAAATATTGTTATGGTATTGTAATTGTATTTTCTGCAGTCAGGACAACATCTAAATGTGTGGAAAGCTTACATACACTGGGGTATGTTATTGTAGTACAAATATAATTCCTGGAAAAACTGCCTGAAGCAATATCTAGAAAGGCAGGAGTTAGATTAAATTTGAATAATGTACCAAATTAACAAGATGCCAACATGATATTACCAATGTAATAATATAACACAAAAACAGAGTACAACAAACTTGAATATATAAATACAGGCTATAGAGTTTAATGTGGACACGAGTGAGGTGTTGCACTCTGGGAGGTAAATGTAAGGGGACACTATACTGTTAATGGCTGGGCTAGTAATAGCATTGATGTACAGAGGAATCTGAGTGCCTAGGGCTATAGCTCATTGAAAGTTGTCATGCTAATAGATAGGGTAGTTTTTTTTAAAAAAAAGGCAGATGGCATGCTTGCCTTCATTTTTCGAGGTGATTGCATAAAAGTAAAGAAGTCATATTGCACTATATAACACTATGATAAGGCTGCACAATTCAGTGCCCTTTCCAAAACCTCCACATAGTTCTTGCAATTCACATTACAGGAAGAATATGGTGGGTTTGGAAACTGTACAGAAGAGAATTACCCTGATTCTGTCTGCATTTGAGATAATGAACCATTGAGAGAAGTTAGACCAACTTAGTTTGTTTGCTCTGAAGCATCAAGGCTGAGGGGAGACTTCAGACAAGTTTATAAAATCATGAGATGCATTAACAAGTATTCAGTCAGATTTTATCCGATGATGTCATATACTAGAGGGTACATCGCGGTTGCCTACTTACCTTTGTCGGGAGCAACACTGGCCACCAGTGATGACATAAGCGATGCAAAGTACGGGGGTAATAGCGTACATGTGCAGGTGTGCTAAGCATCAGCATACGGGTGATGAATCTCGGATGCAGGAAGAGGAGATCTAGATCCACGGGTGTCTGGATCACCCATGTGGCAATGAGCAAATGAGAAGGTCAGAGAGATTTGGCTGGATGGTGTTTGCAGAGTTGAAGAAATCAATGTTGTAGCTTCAATATTAAAAAGGAAGTTGACTTCATGGTGCAAGCTGAACGAATTCTTTGTAAGGTATGGTAAATCAGTGTCGTTACAGGTATGTGAGCTTGCAGGTGCCTCAGATT